>NC_136985.1:12012211-12060828 GCF_032717465.1 Coenobita brevimanus
TCTCAAAAGTTTTCGAGTCAATTCTTAATAGAAAAATTTTAAAGCATCTTTCCTATCCCAACCTTCTTTCTGATCATCAGGATGGGTTCCGTCAGGGAGGCTCCACTGCCGATCTTCTCACCTACCATTCAGACTCCTGGTCATCCTCCTTTCAGGACTTTGGCGATAGCTTTGCCATTGCACTTGACATCTTTGATCATTTCGATCGAGTCAGGCATAAATCTTTAATTTCCAAACTGCCCTCTTACGGTTTCTATCCTTCTACCTGTGCCTTCATCTACAGCTTCCTTTCTGGTAGTTCTATAACCGCATATGTAGACGGCCATCGTTCTTCTCCTAGATATATAAACAGTGGTGTTCCTCAGGGCTCTGTCCTATCACCACCTCTCTTCTTTTTATTCATCAATGATCTTGTAAGCTGTACTTCAAACCCTAGCCACTCGTACACTGATGATACCACCCTTCACCTTTCTATTCGGTTCCTGCAATGTCCATCCCAGCAGTTACTTCAACAAACAAGGGATGAGGCTATGGCACACCTAATGTCTATCTTGGCTCGTATCTCTGACTGAGGTAAAAATAATCTTGTTTTTAATGCATCATGACTCAGTTTTTACACCTATCAATCCAACAAAATCTTCCACAGGAGTACCCATTATTGTTTAATAATATCCAGCTCAATCCTGCATCATCCTTGAACATGCCTGGGGTTTCATTCACTCTGGATTTATCTTGGAAAGATCATATCATATCTCTTGTGAAATCAGATTTCAAGAGATTAAGTGTGCTAAGCCGACTCCGTACCTTCTTTACCCTTGCACAGTTGTTGACTTTAACACGGGTTTTATTCGCCCGTGTGTGGAGTACAACTCTCATGTGTGGAGAGGCTCCCCACATACAGCTCTTCTCAGTTGGGTGGAGTCAAAGGCTTCTAGTCTCATTCTCCTCCTCTAACTGGCTCCCTTCAACCTTTGTCTCTTTGGTGCACTGTTGCCTCTATATCTCTTTTCTATTGCTACTTCCATGGTCACTGCTTCTCCTAACTGTCTACTTGCATCCCTCCCCCTCTATGATGGGTGCGTAGCACCCGTCTGGCAACAAACTCTCATCCTTTTTTTTTTTTTACGAACTCTTTAATGCGAGAGTTAACCATTATTTCTAGTCCTTCATTTATGCAACAGGTCAACTCTAGAACTGGCTCCCTTTGTCTGTATTTCTTACTTTCCATGATCTCCAGTCTTTCAAACGAAGTGTGTCCAGGCATCTCAAAATGAACGGATCTTGAATTTGGCTCTCTTGTGTATTTTTTTTATTTTTCTTGGAACTCTTTTGAGGGCTCTTAGCCTCTGATTCCTTCTTCCTCGAATATATATATATATATACTGTATATATATATATATATATATATATATATATATATATATATATATATATATATATATATATATATATGTATATATGTATTGCCAGACTCCTTCATCATGTAAGGAGTGGCCAAAAATAAATCGCCTCCTTGTCACCCTGTCCCCCACCATTTCATTGCCTACCTCCAGCTCACACATCGCTCTCTCATATACCTCTCCACCCCATCCCTCCACCACATCCTCCGCCTCCCCCTCCCTCTTCCTCCCTCCACCTCCGTCACACTCTCCTCGTAAGTCTCTCACTTTCCATCCCCTCCACATGGGCAAACCACCTCAGTGTGTTTCTCCTAGCCCTTCCTCTCACATCCACATCCAAACAACAACGCTCCTTCACTTCCTCATTTGTCAGTCTGTCCCTCCATGTGACTCCAAATGCTCCTATCTGATAACTCATTTCCACTGCTCTCACTCTTAACTTGTGTCCTTCCAACAAAGTCCAAGGTTCAGTTCCATACGTTAGAATTGGTATCACAATACTCTCAAGCAGTAACTTTTTTACTGCCCTGTTTCTTATCACTGCTTTCAAGGAACCAGGAACTTTTCTTCCTTGTTGTACCCTTTCTAGGACTTCACCCTCCAAACTTCCATCCATACTCATCACACTACCCAAGTACTTAAACGCACTCACATTCTCCATTTCCTCCTCATCCAACCTCACTGTACATTCAGTAACTTCATTTTTTCTCGAGGACCATAGCTTTACTGTTCCCTACATTCACCTCTAGATTCCGTTTCTTACACACTCTCCCAGACTCATCTACCAAGCCTTGCAGCTACACTTCGTCTTCACTTAACAACATAGTATCATCTACAAACAACAGTACAGGGAGTTCCAAACAATACCCTCTCAAACAACAGCACAGGGAGTTCCAAACAATATCCTCTCTCATTACTGTCGCTTCATCATCCACTGCCCCATCCTGTATCAATTTTATAACCACATCTATGTACAGACTGAACAACCATGGAGACATGAGAGCAAAAGTAGAGGATAACTGCAGTTGGCCGGTTGGCCCATGCTATGCAGCTCCTAGGAGAGTAACTGAACAATTAGAATGAGATAAGGACAGCATAGAAGAAGGTTTTCCCCCACCCTCCAAACCCTACAGCCGAAGCCGGCAGGAAAAAGTCTGAAAGAACACCACTCAGTATATAAAAACTGGCGTGGTCATTTTATCAGAAAGTGTGAGAGGAGAAAAAGAGACTATCATAGTGTAACCTGAAAAGGAAAAAGAATGAACGTTATATTCCATTTGCCAAGTTTGAGATCATTTGGACAATATATCGAGGTCATTTTGTACGTTATGGAAATCGTCAGTCGAGTTAATGACACATCCTTGTTTCATTCCAACGTTCAAATAGAACATTTCACTCTGTTCACTATCCACATTCACTGCATCCTTAACACTCTCATACATACTCTTCACAGAATTCAACAACTTCCCATTTGCTCCATATATTCTTAATACTTTTCACAATCCGTGTCTATCCACCCTGTCATATGCTTTCTCCAAATCCATGAAGGCCGCATACAACTTCTTTCCCTTCTCTAGAAACTTATCCACTAAAGATCTGAGAATGAATATCTGATCTACACAACCTCTTCCCTTCCTAAAACCTCCCTCTTCTTCTCCAATTAATTCCTATGTCATTTCTCTAACTCTGTCAGTAAGCATCCTACCATATACTATTCCTATTACACTAAGAAGACAAACGCCCCTATGATTACCACACACTTCTTTTTCCCCTTTTCCTTTGTGCAAGGGAATAATTATATATGACTTCCAATCCTCCGGGACTCTACCTTCCTCCCAGTCCAATCTGCACATCTTCCACATCGATTCTACGACTACAGTACCTCTCCCCCATGCTTCAGCATTTCACCACACACTCCAACAATTCCTGGGGCTTTCCCCATTTTTACTTTGTTCATTGCTTCCACAACATCCATCCTACTGATATCTTCCTCTCTTCTCACATCCGTCCTTCTCCCAGACATTCCCCAGCCACTTATACTCGCAATACTTTAATTCTCTTTGTTCAACAATTCCTTAAACAGTTCTCTCCACCTGCTCACGTTTTCTCCCTTCTCCACCAGTAATTTACCATTTTTATCTTTCACTCCCCGACTAACTTCATTGCCCACTGCCTAACTCTCTTTACCTCATTCCAGGACACTTTCTTACATTCCCTCCACTTTACACTCAAATTCCTACCAAATTCCTCATCCACTCTCTGCTTACTCTACCTAATCTTTTCACCTCTCTCTTCCTCTCTACATATGACTCATCTGTCTCCCAACTTCTTCCACGCCCCTGTTTCTCATCCACTCATTATATGCTTTCTTCTTTTGTGCCACAGCCTGTCTACCTCTTCATTCCACCATGCTGTTCCCTGCATCCCCTTTCGTCTTCTCTTCACCCCACACACCACCTAACATGCTGCACAAATTTCTTCTGTGAATATCTTGCATACACATCCCACGTCCCGCATCTGCTCCAAGCCATATTTACCCAATCGTTCCTCCACTTCTTCCTTATATTCTGCCTCTTTCTCATCCTCCTGTAACCTTTCCACTCTCCTTGCATATACTACTTCCTCCCGTTCTTCACTTCTTCCATTTCTCCATTTTAGTTGTACCCTTATTCTGACCACCACCAAGTTGTGGTCAGAAAGTCCAACCCCCAACCTCTACTGTATATGCTCTTGCATCCATTACTTACATATATAGCTCGATCGATAGAGAGGTGGCCTGCAGTCCTACCGGACCCAGGTTAAAATCTCCGCTGGGGCAGGGAACAGTTTAAGAATTTGAATTTCATCAAAAGCAGACTTTACCGACCTCCCAGAAGACCCGCCTACATGTCGTAAAAATACCCCCGCCAATACCAATACACCAGTCCTAAATGAGACAGCCCTAGCATGTATTCAATATGGACGATGGGTGTTAGTGCCGAAGTGGTTATATGTGGAGGTGTATGTGGTATGTAGGAGGACTACTGGGTCTTGGGAGCACGCTGCAAAGCCTATGCCCAGAGTCGGACACATAAATATATATATATATATATATATATATATATATATATATATATATATATATATATATATATATATATATATATATATATATATATATATATATATATATATATATATATATATATATATATATTGCCAGATGCCTCAACCTCGTTTGGGGTGGCCACAAACAAATCGCCTCCACGTCGCCCTGTCCCCCGCCAATTCACTGCCCTGCTTCCAACTCACACCCCCCTCTCTTATGTACCTCTCCACCCCATCCCTCCATCTCATCCTCGGCCTCCCCCTCCCTCTTCCTCCCTCCACCTCACTCATATACACTCTCTTCGTCAGTCTCTCACCCTCCATCCTCTCCACATGGCCAAACCACATCAGTGTGTTCCTCGTAACGCTTCCTATCACATCCACATCCACACCACAACGCTCCTTTTTATCCTCATTCGTCAGCCTGTCTCTCCATGTGACTCCACAGGCTCCTATTAAATAACTCATTTCCACTGCTCTAACTCTTGACTTGTGTCCTTCCAACAATGTCCAAGCTTCACTTCCATACGGTAGAGTTGGTATCACAATACTGTCATGTAGTAACTTTTTCACTTCCATTCTCACTTCCTTGTTTCTTATCACTGCTATCAAAGAACCAGCAACCTTTCTTCCCTGCTGTACCCTTTCAAGCACTTCACCCTCGAAACCTCCATCCTTACTCATCACACTACCGAAGTACTTAAACGTACTCACATTTTCCAATTCCTCACCATCCAACCTCGCTGTACATTCACTGACTTCACCTCTCTCAAAGACCATCACTTAACTCTTCCCTACATTCACCTTTAGATTCCGTTTCTTACACACTCTCCCAAACTCATCCACCAAGCCTTGCAGCTCCACTTCATCTTCACTCAACAACACAGTATCATCTGCAAACAACAGTACACAGAGTTTCAAAACACTATCCTCTTTCAGCAGGGCCACTCCAACATCGACTACCCTACCTTGTACCTCTTTTATTACCCCATCCATGTAAAGATTGAACAACCATGGAGACATGACACATCTCTGTTTCAACCCAACCTTCAAAGAGAAAAATTCACTTAGTTCACCATCCACACGCACTGCAGGTTTAGCACCATCAGACATACTCTTCACAGCATTCAACAACTTCCCATTTACTCCATATCTTCTTAATACTTTCCACAATCCTTGTCTATCCACCCAGTCATATGCTTTCTCCAAATCCATGAAAGCCGCATACAACTTCTTTCCCTTCTCTAGAAACTTTGCCACTAAAGATCTAAGAATGAATATCTGATCTACACAACCTCTTCCCTTCCTAAAGCCTCCCTGTTCTTCTCCAACTAATTCCTCTGTTCTTTCTCTAACTCTGCCAATAAGTATCCTACCATACACTTTTCCTATTATACTGAGAAGACAAATGCCCCTATGATTACCACACACTTCTTTTTCCCCTTATCCTCTGTACAAGGGAATAATTATACCTGACTTCCAATCCTCCGGGACTCTACCTTCCTCCCAGGCTAATCTGCACATCTTCCACATCCATTCTACTACTATCTCTCCCCCATGCTTCAGCATTTCACCACACACTCCATCAATTCCTGAGGCTTTCCCCAATTTAACTTTCTTCATTGCTTCCACAACTTCTATCCTACTGATTTCTTCCTGTCTTCTCACCTCCCTCCTTCTTCCAGCCAATCCCCAGCCACTTATACTCGCATTACTTCCATCCTGTATGTTCAACAATTCTTTAAAGTGTTCTCTCCATCTGCTCACTTTTTCTCCCTTCTCCACTAGTAATCTACCATTTTTATCTTTCACTCCCATGCTAACCTCGCTTCCACCATGTCTTACTCTCTTCACCTCTTTCCAGAACATTTTCTTACAGTCCCTCCACTTTACAGTCATATTCTTTCCAAATTCCTCATCCACTCTCTTCTTACGCTCTCTTACAAATCTTTTATCCTCTTTCTTTCTGCATATAACTCTCTCTTCCGCCTCTCAACTTCTTCCACACCCCTATTTCTCATCGATTCATTGTATGCTTTCTTTTTTTGTGCCACAGCCTGTCTCACCTCTTCACTCCACCACGCTGTTCATTGCACCCCCCTCCGTCTTCTCTTCCTTCCACACACCACATCACATGCTACACATATTTCTTTTGTAAATATCCTACACACACCTTCCACGTCTCCCATCTGCTCCAATTCATATTTGCCCAATCGTTCCTCCACTTCTCTCTTATACTCTGCCTTTTTTCATTCTCTTGTAACCTTTCCACTCTCCTTGCAACTACTCCTCCTCTCGTCTTTCCCATCTTCTATTCCTCCATCTTACTTGGATCCTAATTCTGGCCACCACCAAGTAGTGGTCAGAAAGTCCTCTCCCCCAACCTCTATAAGCTCTTGCATCCATTACACATCTCCGCATCCTTTCATCCACACACACATAATCAATCATTGCCTTCCTTTCATTCAGTTCACCACCCACCCTTCTCATCACTCGCCATGTATACCTGTGGATCATTTTATGCTTGAAGAGGGTATTGGCTATCACCAACCCCCTCCCAGCACAAATGTCCACTAACGCACTGCCATTCTCATCTATTTCAGCAGGCACACCCCACTCACCAACTATTTCATCCACCTTCACATTCCCTACTTTACCATTCATATCACCGATCAAAAACACTCTCTCATTCCTTCCAAACTTTTCCATGCACACTTCTACGTTTGTCCAGAACTCTTCTCTCACTCTTCTAGCACGATCTTGCGTTGGTGAATACACACACACAATCGCCCACATTTGTATTTCAACTTTCAACTTTATCCACACAATCCTTGACCCAACTCATCCATACTGTCTTATGCTCTTCTTCCATCTTTTACTCACAACTATAGATACTCCTTCCTTTGTCCTCTCATTCTCACCTACTCCTGCACATATACCCCATCCATACTCCCATTCTCTCACACTTTCTCCTCTCCATTTTGTTTCAGTTATTCCACACACACACACACACACACACACACACACACACACACACACACACACACACACACACACACACACACACACACACACACACACACACACATACATATATATATATATATATATATATATATATATATATATATATATTGTTACATACCCTATGATTTCATCATCCTTTGTATAATTCTAACTTACAGTATGCTGCATGTTTGATCACGATTCGCCTCGCGGCTTCCATAGTGACCAAGCTTCTGTGTTCTACCTCACTCCCTCCTTCTCCTCCCTTATAGTAGAGTAAGTCGTTCTTTCTGTTGTTCAGAGCAGGATTGTCAACTCTTTGTCCCCTATGGCTTCATTTCGTCCTTCTTACAAGTTGTATCAAGCTCTGCCGGCCCCTATATAATGAGCTCAGTCTCTGAATTAATTGCCACTTAGATCTACTCCTCATTTTGTTCACATCTCTGTCCTCCCCTGTACAGTTGTTATTATTTTTGTGAGTGCTCAGGAAGTCTCCAACCATGTGGATGCTGTGTAATTTGAGTATAAGTGTTGTTGCATTTTTTTCTTGTACTGTATAGCATAAGGTGTTAATTCGTGGGCCTGGTGGTTTTTTTGTGATTCATGTGGAGTTTTTGATGTCAGCCATTATTAATTATATTTTGTATCTGTAATAATATATCTTGCATTAACTGAGCATTATCCGGTTTTCTCATTTTATCAATGCTGACTTAGATAAATTTACTCTTGCTAATTTCGTGTTAATAGAGGCTATTGCAGTTAACCATATATTTAACCTGTTTTTTTGCCATTACATTATCCTTATGAGTCCTGAATATTTAGTTGTTAGTTTGAGCATTAAACTTTAACTTGTAATTTTACTTAACTCTTTTGTTTTGAACCTGGAGCTTTGCGGGACAGTAGTAATTTTAGTATTCTCACTTGAAGTGTTCATTATCTCTCTCTTTTCCGTAACATAAATTTGGCGACCTCTTATCAGGATATTCAGGATATTACCATAAGGATATTGCTTGATATTTTGTGACTGTGATTTGTTCATGATGTCTACTATTACTATGCTTGATGAAGCCAAAGATTTTTTTTATCAAATGTGCAAACAGTGTGTGATGTAGAAAACAGAACAAAGAATGAACTTAAGCTTGTTGCTCAACAATTGGGAATTGCTGTTCACTCTCATCATTCTAAAGATCAAATTGTTGCCATGATTAATAAAAGCTTGTTTGATGTAACTCCTCCAGATGAGCAAACACAGATTGAAATAGCTAAGTTACAGCTAGCCCTGCAGGAGGCTCGTGCTAAGGAGACTGAGTTTCAGGCAAATGCTAAGGAGGCTGAGTCTCAGGCTCGTATTCAGGAGGCACAAACTGAACTTGCTAGGATTCAGGCAGACCATGAGTATCGCATGAAACAAGGTGGAACTGGATCATCTAGCTCTGATGATTTTGATGTTGCTAAAAATGTTAAACTTGTCCCTCCTTTTAATGAATCTGATTTAACAAAGTATTCACAATTGTTTGAGAGGGTAACTACAGGTTTTAATTGGCCCAAAAAGTATTGGCCAGTACTCCTTCAAACTGTTCTCACCGGTAAAGCTCAAGTAACTTATGCATCTTTGCCTCAGGATTAATCTGATAATTATGATGTAGGTAAGAGCTTGATTCTTAAGGCCTATGAGCTTGTTCCTGAAGCCTATAGAGTAAAATTTAGGACAACTTATAAGCACGATAAGCAATCCCATGTTGAGTATGCAAAAATCAAAGAAGATCTGTTAGAGCAGTGGTTAAATTCTAAGAATGTAAATTCTGATTTTGATAAATTTAAGCAGATGATTTTGCTGGAGGACTTCAAAAGGTGTATTAATAAAGTGGTAAGCCTATATCTTGATGAGAAAAGAATAGATAATTTGTCTGATGCTGCAGTTTTAGCTGAAGAATATGTTCTCACTCACAAGAGATATACTAAAGAAAAAAGGAAAGCTGAGAGTAAGTACGTTGCCTCTACTCAGAGTACAGGTAACAGGAAAGAGAATAAAGATGATGTTTCTCAGGAAGTAAATACCAGTTTCACCTCTAGATTTCAGAAAAGTAAATGTACTTATTGTAGTAAGCTTCATCATACTACGGAGAAATGTTTCAGGAGACAGCGTGATGTGAACAAAAAGGAGTCTTTAAATATTCAGTCAATTGGTCTAGTATCCACCCTTGAGAGTTCCCAGAATTTTTTAACCGAGTTAACTGAACCTGCTTTGAGGGGTAAATTAAATTCTCATGATGAAGCTCCTCTTTTGAGCAGTAACGTGGGTGACACTCTCAAGAGTTCATATGCTAATTTCCTGTCTGATGGTTTTGTCAGTCCTCTGGACATTAATAACAGGAAATCAGTTAAAATATATCGTGATACAGGTGCTTGCCAATCCCTTATGCTGACCAGTGTTCTAAGCTCTAATGAAACTGTAATCTTACAAGGTGTAGGGAATAATTACTTCTCTGTTCCTCTGTGTAGAGTGAATTTAGAGTCTGGTTTTGTTAATGGTTCCGTTATGGTTGGGTTGGTTGAGACACTCCCAATGTCAGGTGTAACTTTCTTACTTGGAAATGATATTGGTGGAAGTCAAGTGTGTCCAGCTCCTCAGTTGTCTAGTGAACTAGTGACTGCGACCCAGGATTGTGATATCCCTGACGTGTTCTCTGCATGTGATGTCACTAGGGCTAAGTCTAAAGTTACTGGTGACTTAGAGGATAATGATGATGATGATGTTATCCTAGCTGACACTTTTCTTGCTAATTTGGACCACTCACCAGATGAGGCAGTACCCCGTAGTGTTGATAATTTGTCTCGTCAAGAGTTGGTTGAGTTGCAGGTTGCTGATCCTGAGTTGAAAGGTCTAGCTCACTCTGCTTGCAGTGAGGAAGAGTCAGCTGATGCTTCTACTTGTTATTATATAAAGTCAGGAGTACTTATGAGGAAGAGGAGACCCCCAACAGCATCAGCCGACTGTGAATGGGAAGTTGTACATCAAGTTGTCATCCCTCGTGTTTGTAGGCAGGATATCATTAGAGTGGCTCATGATTCCAGTTTGGCAGGACACCTTGGAGTGAGGAAGACTGTGGCACGCATTTTGAAACACTTCTACTGGCCAGGTATCTTCAGAGATGTTTCCTGGCATTGTAAGTCTTGTCACACCTGTCAAGTTGTGGGGAAATGTAATCAGACCGAAAAGGTTGCACCTCTAGTTCCCATTCCTCGTTTTGAGGCGCCATTCACCCGTGTGTTGGTGGATATTGTGGGCCCTCTTCCTAAGACTTCTTCAGGATTTTCTTATGTGTTGACCCTGATTGATATGGCTACTCGTTATCCTGAAGCCATTCCACTCAGAAATATCTCAGCAAAGAACGTGGTTAAGGAAATGCTAGGGTTCTTCACCAAGTTTGGTCTGCTCAAGGAGGTACAGTCAGACCGGGGAAGTAATTTCATGTCACATGTTTTCAAGCAGTCTCTGAAAGAGTTGGGCATCACCCAGATCACGTCTTCAGCTTACCATCCCCAGACCCAAGGAGCATTGGAGAGATATCATCAAACACTCAAATCGATGCTCAAGAAATACTGTTTGGAACATCAGAAAGACTGGGATAAAAGTCTTCCATTGGTTGTATTTGCCGCAAGAGAATCTCCAAATAAATCACTGGGCTTCTCACCCTTTGAACTACTGTTTGGCCATGAAGTAAGAGGACCCCTTAAGCTACTCAAGGAATGCTGGCTGTCAGGGGAAGATGACGTCAACCTGCTGAAGTATGTGATGAAGTTCAAAGAATGGCTGTTTACTGCTTTACAGCTGGCGAGAGAGAATTTAGGAGCTGCTCAGGAGAAGATGAAGACTTGGTATGATAAGAAGTCCAGGTTAAGCCACTTTCAGCCAGGATATCAGGTTTTGATTCTGCTACCGGTGCATGGGCAACCTCTTCAAGCCAAGTTTAGTGGTCCTTATTTCGTGGAGAAGAAACTCAGTGATGTCAACTATGTCATCGCCACACCAGATCGTAGAAAGAACCAGCAACTTTGTCACATCAACATGCTAAAATTATATCACAGGTGGGACGAAAATAACTCAGTCTGCACCGTAGCAGTTCCACCCGAGTCTGCAAGTGAAGTTCTCCCATGCAGCATGAGCCTGAGTGATAGTCTGGGGAAGAATCCTGATATCATGAATGATCTGAAGAATAAGCTTTCTCATCTAGCTCCCGAGGAAAGGCAGGAGTTTTCGGCATTACTGCAGGAGTATCCGCAAGTGTTCCGTGCCACTCCAGGAAGAACCACTGTGTTGAAGCATGATGTCGATGTTGGAGAGGAGTTTTTGGCATTACTGCAGGAGTACCCGCAAGTGTTCCGTGCCACTCCAGGAAGAACCACTGTGTTGATGCATGATGTCGATGTTGGAGACGCAAAGCCAATTATATTGCCTCCTTGCCGTGTGAACCCAGTGAAAGTTCCTCTCATCCAGAAGGAGCTTGGCTACCTGTTGGACCACAAGATGATTGAGCCCTGTTAGAGCGAGTGGAATTCTCCTGTCACTCTAGTCCCTAAGCCAGGTGGGTCACAGCGGCTTTGCATCGACTGCAGACGTGTTAATCAGATAACCAAAACAGACACTTACCCTCTCCCTCGCGTGGAAGATTGCATAGACAAGATCGGAAAGGCTAGGTACATAAGTAAGTTTGATTTGTTAAAGGGATACTGGCAAGTACCTATGACTGAACGTGCTAGGGAGATCTCATGTTTTGTAACACTAGGAAAGACTTTTGCATGTTCTGTAATGCCATATGGTATGAAGAATGCACCAGCCTCATTTCAGAAGCTCATGAATATTGTAACAGAGGGTTTGGCAGCGTGTGTTGTTTATATTGATGATGTATTAATCTTCAGTGACAACTGGAAAGATCACCTATGCTATGTCAGTAAATTTCTTGAGCGTTTTGTTCAGGCTAATCTTGTAGCTAATTTATCAAAGTGTGAGTTTGGTCAAGCTAAAATTCAGTACCTTGGGTACGTAATTGGTGATGGACACGTTGCACCACCAGCAGCTAAGGTTCAGGTTATAAGTGATCTTCCCAGACCTAAAGGTAGGAAAGAGCTACAAAGATTTCTGGGAATGGTAGGTTATTACAAGAGATTTGTTCTTGACTTTTCAATTCTTGTATCACCACTTGCAGACCTACTGAAAGGGGGAGTTAAAAATGTCTGGACCGATAACTGTGAATCCTCTTTCAGCAAACTTAAAGCTATCCTATTAAGTCAGCCAGTGCTCGCTACTCCAAATTTTGCTAAGCCTTTTAAGATGGCTGTTGACGCAAGTGATACAGGAGCTGGGGCTGTTTTGCTGCAAGAGAATGATCAAAGCATTGAACACCCTGTATCTTATTACAGTAAGAAGTTCACTCCACGTCAAAAGAATTACTCAACTATTGAGAAAGAGCTTTTGGCCTTGATTTTGGGTTTACAGCATTTTTCATTTTATTTGTGTTCTGATTTTGACCCCATAGTCACTTATACCGATCATAACCCACTGAAATTCCTTAGTAAGTTTAAAGATAAAAATCAGAGATTGACAAGATGGAGTCTGCTTCTTCAGGAGTATTCATTAGACATACAACATGTCAAGGGCAAAGAAAATGTTATTGCAGATTGCTTATCTAGAACTTAGACAGATTGCTTTAGAGTAATAAGAAATTTCCTTTGTAAATTTCTTTTTTTTTTTTTGTGCGGAGGTGTTACATAGCCAATGATTTCATCATTCTTTGTATAATTCTAATGTACAGTATGCTGCATGTTTGATCACGATTCGCCTCGTGGCTTCCATAGTGACCAAGCTTCCGTGTTCTACCTCACTCCCCCCTTCTCCTCCCTTATAGTAGAGTTAGTCGTTCTTTCTGTTGTTCGGAGCAGGACTGTCAACTCTTTGTCCCCTATGGCTTCATTTGCGCGTCCTTCTTACAAGTTGTATCAAGGTCTGCCAGCCCCTATATAATGAGCTCAGTCTCTGCATTAATTGCCACTTAGATCTACTCCTCATTTTGTTCACATCTCTGTCCTCCCCTGTACAGTTGTTATTATTTTTGTGAGTGCTCAGGAAGTCTCCAACCATGTGGCTGCTGTGTAATTTGAGTATAAGTGTTGTTGCATTTTTTTCTTGTACTGTATAGCATAAGGTGTTAATTCGTGGGCCTGGTGGGGTTTTTGTGATTCATGTGGAGTTTTTGATGTCAGCCATTATTAATATTTTGTATCTGTAATAATATATCTTGCATTAACTGAGCATTATCCGGTTTTCTCATTTTATCAGGGCTGACTTAGATAAATTTACTCTTGCTAATTTCGTGTTAACCCGCGCCGTCCCGAGGACGTACTTCCACGTCCTCACGTTTTGTCACAGCTAATTCCGAGGACGTACTTCAACGTCCTGCAATTGCAAGGTTCATAATTTCCACAATTTTCAATTTTCGCGAGTCATTTTTGGTACGTATACACGGGACACCTTCCTCAACAAGATGCCAGGCAGAGACAATGCCTTACCCAGGATGACCTCCTCGCCCCCCCCTGCATGCCCTTTTCTCAGCAATTCACCTGTTATCAGTGACCTGGCCAGTATAGCCATGTCATGCCACGGTACGAAATTCAGGGCCAGAGTGATTCCCCAATCAATGACAATGTGGAGGACAAACTTTACATAGCATTAGAGGAAGAAACAGTTAGAAATGATGATCAGGTAATGTGGCAAAAAAAGGTCAGGTATTAGTGAGTGAAACAATGCTTATAATGCCTATATTACTGCTAGAAAACCAATATACTCTTGTACTACATATAAATTCATAACAGTAAATAAATAAATACCGTTTATGAGTGGTGTGAAAAAGTTATCCTCCCATAGAACTCGTTTTCTTTGGTGCCAGCCTGATAGAAAACCCAGTAAGGTAAGGAGGCTCTCCTACCTGTAATGAGTATTTTAAACCTCAGGTGAGCGATTCTCTATGAATTTTCGATGTTTCTCACCAAAAGCGAAAGTTTTAGCAAAAAAAAAAAGGGTCGATAAATGGTCGGGATTGGGGGGTACCAGTGGTCAAAAAGTGGTCGGGACGGGGCGGGTTAATAGAGGCTATTGCAGTTAACCATATATTTAACCTGTTTTTTGCCATTACATTATCCTTATGAGTCCTGAATGTTTAGTTGTTAGTTTGAGCATTAAACTTTAACTTGTAATTTTACCTAACTCTTTTGTTTTGAACCTGGAGCTTTGCGGGACAGTAGTGATTTTAGTATTCTCACTTGAAGTGTTCATTATCTCTCTCTGTTCCGTAACAATATATATATATATATATATATATATATATATATATATATATATATATATATATATATATATATATATATATATATATATATATATATATATGTATGTATAGATAGATAGATAGATAGATTGATAGATAAAGATAGATTGATAGACATACATATAGATATGAATATAGATATAGACAGATAGATAGATAGATAGACAGACTGGTATGTGACTGCTGGAAGCAGAATTTCATTAATACATGTTGAGTTAAACACGACAACATTTTTGCAGTTGTTTAGCTTCTTTCTAATATTTTCAGTTTTCGTCACTAATAATCTTCCTTCGTGGGAGTCAGCGAAAACTAACTCATCAGAGTTGTTCATTTTTATTTGACGTTTCGTCTACAGAGAGACATCATCAGGAATGGAAAGACCACAACCACATCTCGGAATGTGATATGATTACATAGATACGTGTGGAGCAATTGGATACATAGTTTAAATGCACCGCACATCAAAAATAACTTAAGTATAAGTAACAATACTCCATATTCCTTTTCAAGGGAGTGTGCATAAGGAAAGGCACATGCTGATTATACGACCTGCTGAAGTGGCCAGAATACTGAATGATTTTTTTCCCCTCAAGACACTTATCAAAACTTTTCGAATAAACTTTTTACCTGCATTACAGGAAATTATATGTACAGAAGGAATAATATAAAATATACCTACCGGTCAGACTGGGATGTTGTCTAAAAGCAATATAATGTATAAATATCAGTATACTACTGAGTACTGTAAGCCTAGTAATAATATCTACATAGGTGACATGACTTGCTCCCTAGGTGTTCGGCTATCTCTACATGTACAGAATGGAGCCATCAAACATCATCTAGGACATCACGGAACTGATGTTTACAGAGACAGTACAGCCAAGAACACTAAAATTGTCACACATTGCAATGACCAGAGAAACCTGAAAATGTTAGAAGCAATTCATATAAGAGAAAGAGCACCGATGATTAATATACTCTACAGACTAACATGACTACGAACATGGCCTTGTTTGACGGTGCTACACGCAGCCGTACAAGGAACAACGACACTCTTACCTCAGGTCAGCTAATCCGCCCAACCCTTCCCCTGCCCCACACCCCCGTCTACCCACTCCTCACATGCTTGAAGATCAGCACGCATCCGGTCTAGCCGCACCCAAGACCCCGAACCTGTGCGTCGGGTATTAGTACAGATGTAGTAACAACACAAGTTTAGTTTTAGCTCTACAATATCCGTATGTAGTACACAAGGTGTCATCTGTACTGTCTTGATGTATCTTTCCTGAATAAGTTATTTAAATGCATGATGTTTCAGTATTAATAAGTTCTTTATCAGCTTGAAATATCGAATAATTATACTGCAGAGATTAGTGTATGTATAAATTATATTTTTCCTCTTGTTCGTATAATTTTCTGTAATTTAGGTAAAAGTATACTCGAAAAGTTTTTTTTTTACATGTTTTTTGAGAAATAAAATATCATTCATTATTCAAGCTACTTATGCAGGTTGTATACATAGCATGTACCTTTCCTTTTGTCTACTCCTTTGTATAAAGAATAAAGAAAACTGTTATTTAGCAAAACTTTAAATTATTTTTAATCTGTGTCTTTAAATTATGTATCCATTTGCTCCACACGTATCTATGTAAACATATCACACTCCAATATGTGGCTGTGGTCTTTCCATTCCTAATGATGTCTCTCTGTAGGTGAAACGTCAAATAAAAATGAACAACTTTGAACAGTTAGTTTTCGCTCACTCCCACGAAGGAAAATTATTAGTGACGAAAACGATAATAGAAAGAAGAATAACAACAACAACAAAAAAAAGGCTGTCGTCTGTAAGTCAACACACACACACACACACACACACACACACACACACACACACAGGGCAGTACTCCCAAGGTGGATGAAAAGCTGATGACAGGGAGAGCTGGAGCTCCCGTTTCATCAGCCCTCGGGACTAGCTCCTGACCATCCCCTTTTGCTGAAGTTTTTCAGTGTTTCAGTAACACAGAGAGTAGGCCAGCATGCTCTCCAATACAAGTTTCTCTAACTGTCAACACCAAACGACATGTACAGTACACACTACACCTCCTGTTCCAAAATTTAAAAAAAATTAAAAAAAAAACTTGGCTCAAAACATATAGCCTCGGAGTCCCGGGGGGGGGGGGGAGGATCATAAATGCCCCCATCTTCCACCCCTCTCCCGGTGACGACTCCAGCTGCCTGGAACAACTGTCTGACTCACTTCTTCATTTCTGCAACATTCGTGGCCTTTCCTCTAACTTTCTCTCTGACGAGCACCACATCCCCTCCTCTAAACCTCACCTTCTTTTCCTAACTGAGAGTAAACCTTTTTCTCTATCATCCTATTTTCTCTACACTCATTTGAAAGCCAAAGGTGGCTGGCTGTTGTGTATATATACGCAACGACTTACCTTGCTCTAGTGTTCCTGAACCTGTCATTCTCTGACTAATTATATCTGTACTGTTTACTTATCCCCTAATTCTACTACAAAAAATTCTTTGATTATCTTACTTCTACGATGGAACACATTCTATCCATTTCTCCTTTCACTGAAATCTTCATTCTAGGAGATTTCAATGTTCACCACCACCTTTGGCTCTCCTCTCCTTTCACTGATCCACCTGGTGAACAAGCCTACAATTTTTATATCCTTAATGACCTAGAGCAGCTTGTACAGCACCCTACCCTTATCCCTAACTGCCTTGGAGAGAGCTCTGGCATACTTGACCTCTTCCTTGCAACTAATCCTTCTGCTGACATTGATAGCCTTTTCTTTCCGTTGGGCTCCTCCGATCATAACCTTATTATCTTAACCTGTCCTATCGCTCAGGACAGCCTGTGGACCCTCCAAAGAAACGTCATCTGTGGCACTTTGGAGCTGCAGATTGGGAGGCCCTCAGGCAGTATTTCTTTGATTTTCTCTGGAATGATTATTGCTTCCATGGCCGGGAACCATCTGAGTGTGCCTTGCACATTACAGAGGTTATTCTCTCAAGCATGGAGGCATACATTCCTTTCTCATAATTTTTGACTAATGCAAGAAAGTCTTGGTTAATTATGCTTGTTCTAATGCTGTCCGTAACAAGGAAAGGGTGTATAAAAGGTAACGGAGCCAACCCACCCCTGAATCACATCTTTTTTACGTTTCTCCTCAGAATCATGCTAAGTCTGTTCTTCGCTCAGCTAAAAATAATTTCATCCGTACTAAATGCTCTCAATTCTCCAAATCGAATTCTTCTCACTCCTTCTGCCACCTTGCCAAAAAAAATTCTGACAACTTTACCTCATTATCCGTCCCTCCTCTCTTCTACTCTGATGGCTCTGTAGCTAGTTCTTCTACTGATAAAGCAGATCTCTTCTCTCAGACTTTCTCCTCCAATTCCACTTTAGAGGATTCCAGTGCTCTTCCTCCATCACTTCCCCTCTCTGACTTCCCCATGCCTGACATAAAATTTCTTCAGCTGATGTATTTTCTGTCATTACTGGGCTCAATACTAACAAGGCATATGGGTTTGATGGAGTCCCTCCTGTTGTCGTCAAGACCTGTGCTTCTGTGCTTACACCCTGCCTAGGTAAGCTCTTTTATCTGTGTCTTTCAACTTGTACCTTTCCTTTTTGCTGGAAGTTTGCTCTCATTCAGCCAGTCCCAAAGAAGGAGGACCATTCCCAACCCTCTATCTATCGTCCAAGTGCTTCAATATCCTGTGACTCAAAAGTTTTCGAGTCTATTCTTAATAGAAAAATTTTAAAGCATCTTTCCTATCACAACCTTCTTTCTGATAGTCAGTATGGGTTTCGTAAGGGAGCTCCACTGGCAATCTTCTCACCTACCTTTCAGACTCCTGGTCATCCTACTTTCAGGACTTTGGCGATAGCTTTACCATTGCACTTGACATCTCAAAGGCTTTCGATCTAGTCTGGAATAAATCTTTAATTTCCAAGCTGCCCTCTTACGGTTTCTCTCCTTCTATCTGTGCCTTCATCTATAGCTTTCTTTCTGGGCGTTCTATAGCCGTTTTTGTAGACGATCATCGTTCTTCCCCTAGATCTATCAACAGTGGTGTTCCTCAGGGCTCTGTCGTACCACCAACTCTCGTCCTTTTATTCATCAATGACCTTCTAAACCATACACATAATTCTCTCCACTCGTACGCTGATGACTCCACCCTTCATCTTTCCATTCGGTTCCTCCAACTTCCATCTCTGCTGTTACTTCAACAAACAATAAACTCCTTATCTAGCTGTTTGTATACGGAGTTTCTATCACCAAAGTATTGCAAGTTACATTTGGTAGCAGCGGTGTTTCGAACCATCACATTCTGACCGCCTCCTTGGATTTTTAGTGATACAACAAGATACACGACGTCTCGCATCTGCCAGCCTCGCCCCTCCTCCGTGCCTCTAGTGGTGTCATACCTTGGCTGTGCTTTTCGAGTGTACCATTTTTCTCACCCGTGCTCACCTTTCAAACCACCGCACCCATCCGCCTTGTTCCTGACCGCATGTGTCGCCGTCGCCGACCTACGCACCTGTTGCACCTGTTCCTAGCACCTGTTCCGGAATCATAGCTCCTGCCCCCACGGTGCCACTTATCACTGTCTGCCCGCTGCCTGCCCACCACCGTTCTCTGCATTTGCAACTCACAAGCTCTACACCTGCCTTGCGCCGACATCTGCCTCACCACCCACCACCGGCCTCCGCCGTCGCCCGCATCTGGTCTGCATTACGGAGCCTCCTAAGACCGCCACTCCCTGCCGGTGATTCATTGCGGCGTCTCTTCTCCTTTCCGCCCAGCTGTCTCTCCACCCCCGCCCCGCCCCATCGCCCCGCCCCGTTGCCCCAGCCCCGCCCCGCCCTGTCGCCCCGCCCCGCCCCGGCCCAGCTACGCCCCGCCACCCCGCACGTCATACATCTCGACACTCCCGTTTCTACTGTGTAACTATAGTATATCTTTCCTTTCTCTAGAGATTATCCTCGATTTTCTCTACAGATTGGTTATTGTAAATATTCCATCTCATTTCCATTACCCCGTTTTCATCTTCACCTACGTTATTTTGTACTCCATCTCATCCTTCGCATTTTATTTAAACCATCCATGCCCGCACCTTCATTCATTTTCACACCTAGTGTATTCCATTCTCTCATTGTTATTTATACATTTCCACCTACGTATCCATCTTCATCCTTTCATTTTCCATTGCCACATTAAGATTCATACTTTCCTCGTCAGCCGCTTACCACCAGCCCTCTCGACCCGGAAACATCACCTGCTCATACCCCGTCTGCCGACTCTAACACAATCACTCATTTACGAAGTGGCAAAGAGTACCACCGCCCTGTACCTGAGACTCCCGTTTCACTTCCCGCAGAATCACTTACTACCCGTCCTACCCTCGTAAATCCAGATACCTCCTCCTCTACTCCTGCCTCTACACTCCCTTCTTCTTCCTCTACTCCTTCCCCTGTCGTTCCCTCTCCTGCTTCCCTTCATACCCCGTCTTGCTCGCCCTTAACTGCCACTACCTTCTCTCTCTCCCACACCTCTCCTGCCACCACTTCTGCACTTCCAGCCATGGCCAACCCTCCACAGTCTATCTATCTTGACGATGCCAATCGTCCCAAATTTACCGGCTAGGACCCAACTTGGTCTGGCTATGATTTCCTCAGAGAAGTCGAAACCGAAATAAAATAATAGACAAATTCCCGAGGAATCGCTCAAAGTAGCTTACCTCCTCGGTCGCTTGCATCACGGTAAATCAGACATCGGATCCGCGATCCGTGCAGGACATTTCGATAGCATTCGTACCTTTGCTGATTTTCGTACGGAACTCATCAGCCTTTGTTGCCAGCATTCAAATACCGCGTCTCTCATGGGATTCATTAATCTCCTAAACCAACTAGATGAGGACTTGCGCGTCCCAGTGCAATATGCCAAGCTCCGCAAAGCTGCCGCCGCCATGAAAGCATCTAGTAGCGAGATGCTCCAATTACTGGTAGGCACGAAATGGTTAGAAGACAAGAATGGCGTTCCAATGCTTTCACTCACCAACTTTGCTGACTTAATTGGTTACCTCAGATTCCTTCACTGGCTTACTCCTAAACAGTGAGAGCTCGCCTTGGAAATCGGTTTCAATCCAGGAGATAAAATTATTCAGGTCACTAAAGCCATTCATGAAAGAACAGGTTCGAACTACACGCGTCAGGGCACCACCCAACCCTTGGCCTCCTCAGTCTGTCACACCTCCACTACCCCAGACCAATCTCGCTCCCGTCCCACCACATGCGGCAGACCTGCCACACATCGCTCTCCTACCGCAGGTCGTGATCAATCTAGCGCCCGACAGAACAGACAATCTTCGATTCTTTGCTGGTGCTGTGGTCATCCTGGACATCGAGCATCCAGTTGCGACCGTACATACAGACGTCCTCACTCCCAAACCAGACAGTGTACGCCTTCCCGCTCACGTCGTCCACACTGCAAATACCACAAATCAAGCATGACTCACACCACTGAGGAATGTCGTTACCTCAACCGCCCACAGTCGGGGGAAGCGCCGCGCCTGTATCGGACCAATATCATGTAGAACCAGAAACCAAACTCCCCATCCACCATGTAGGTCCCATAACATCCTCGGGTTTAGTCATTCTCTGCAGCAGTCATGACATACCAACGTCATTCTTCTTGGACGCAGGATCTATAGTAAATCTCATCTCCGAAAATTCCTTACAAATTATTCATCGCCATCACAGCCACGTCAGTTTCCTAGAACCACCAGATATTCCCCTATGTGGTGTTAACGGCTCAGAGTTTAAGGTTAAGGGAAGAGTCACCCTTGAAGTCAAACTCCACAGAGATTTGCCCCCTATCCTCATTGAATTTCATGTCACTAATGACTTGCAGTATCCCGCAGATGCCCTTATTGGTTTCTCCACCATGGCACAACATTCCATTGCATTATTACCTGCTTGTGGTAGTATAGACATTTCTGGATTCCCGGTTTACACTATGGAATGTCCCCGTCCTGTTCTTACGATCAAATCAGTCCTTCAATTACCTCTGTCCCTATCACTACCCAAAAGTCCAACCCAGTCCAACCCACCACTATCATCATCTGAGAATAAAGAGATCATTCCTTTACTGACTGCGAGCAAGGACATCAATTCCTCAATGTCCCCTGATACATCATCTCAGCCCTCGAACATGGCTCTTACATCCTCTCCCGACAACACTATCGCTGACTCAGACATGTCTCAGTTACCTACCTCACACAGTCTGAATGATCTTCTCCAACACGCAGAGACGAAACGTGCAGTAACGAATACGTGCACAATTTTGTTACCGCATGCGTTCACCAAAGTCTCTGTTTGTGTTGCCGGTGCGAAAGAAGGAGTGGATGTACTAACCCTACCTGAGACGTGTTGTGTGAATGGCTTGACTTATGAGTCAGCGTGGTGTACAGTCTTAGAGGCCAGTTTATGCTACCTGTACTTGCTCAATGTCACAAATGCTCCACTAAAACTTAAAAGTGGTGTAAAGATTGGAGACTTCCTAGTATACCCAGCGGCCGTAAAGGTGTGCCAGGATTCCTCAATTCCTACTATCCAGACTGATGATACGCCAATCGGTGTATGTACTATTAACTCTATAGGATCTGCGCTGACGCATTCACCCGATATGCTCTCACATCTCACTTGCACAGATTTCCCAGAAAATACGCCTCAACTCCTCGACCTTCTGACCTCGTACAGAAACGTGGTTGCCTTACCCGGTGAACCGATGGGTAGAACAGACCTTGTCAAACATACGATTGAACTCCTCCCAGGAACTCAGCCGATTTACATACCTGCGTATCGATTGCCTCACAGCCAGAGAAAGCAAACAGATCAAATGGTACAGAACATGTTAGACCAGGACATTATTGAACCCTCCGTCAGTCCATGGAATAGCCCACTTTTCTTAGTACCAAAGAAGGACGGCAACCTTAGACCAGTAGTCGACTATCGTAAGGTCAATTCTGTCACTGTTCCAGACCGTTTCCCATTACCTGTCCTCACTGATTTGCTAGAATCCCTTGGTGACAATAACGTAGTCTTTTCATCTTTAGACCTCCTCAGCGGGTACTGGCAGGTCGAAATGGAAGAGTCCTCTCGCCCAGTTACAGCCTTTAGCACCCCTTCCGGACATTTTCAGTTTAAGAGACTCCCTTTTGGTCTGAGAAATGCTCCCTCCGTGTTCATGCGACTTATCCATTCAGTCTTCAGCGGTATGATGGGACACTCTCTTTTTGCTTACCTAGATGATATCATTGTTGTGAGTAAATCCATCCCTGATCATTTTACCAAACTCCAGCAAGTCTTTGAACGCCTCCAGCTCGCAGGCCTGAAAATCAATCTCAGTAAATGTGACTTCCTGCGAAAGAAAATCAAATTCCTAGGCCATGTCGTAGATGCACAAGGCATTCATACTAATGAGGATAAAACTAAGGCAATCATTAACTTCCCAGAACCTACCACTACCGACGCTGTACGAACTTTCCTGGGCCTCAGTGGCTATTATCGTCACTTTATCAGGAATTATGCGCAGATCGCCGCTCCTCTGACCCACTTACTCAAGCAGAATGTGCCCTTTGTTTGGACTAACGACCAGTCACAGGCTTTCCAAAAGCTAAAGACAGCTCTTGTAAATGCCCCTGTTCTAGCGTTCCCTGATTATACCACACCCTTCCTTCTCTGCACAGACGCCTCAGGCACTGGACTTGGTGCCGTTTTGATGCAACTCGATGAAGCATCAAGGTAGCGCGTAATAGCGTATGCTAGTCGCACCCTTACAACTGCTGAACGTAACTACAGAGTCACAGATCTCGAAGCGCTAGCGGTAATCTGGTCCTTGAAACATTTCAGAGATATAGTCTATGGTTATCCAGTGCATATCCAAACAGACCACCTTCCACTATGTGATTTGTTCAAGAATCGCAACCTAACAGGTAGACTAGCTAGATGGTCTATCATCATCCAGGACTTTAATCCCACTTTTCAATATGTACCAGGCAAGTTGAATGTAGTCGCAGACGCACTCTCACGTCACGTAGCAGCAGCTATAACATCACTGCAGCCTGAAGTAACTGAAAACACTACACTAACGTCAGAAGTTGTTCGAAACTTTCAACGCCAAGACCCCATGTGGTCCAAAGTCATTTATTTCCTAGAATCTGGCGATGCCTCGACCTTACCTACTCTGCCAGTATCACTAGATGAGTTCATGCTAGATGATGAACTCTTGTACAGGAAAACACTGCTAACAGGCAAAGATATGCCCAATCGCGAAGTACGCCATTTGTTGTCCCCACTGCCCTGATACCAAAGATTCTTCATATTGTTCATAATACTCCTCAAGCTTCCCATCCAGGTAAAGACCGATGCTTGCACCAAGCACGTCTCAAATACTATTGGCCAACCATGCGCAGCGATATCAATGCCCACTGTGCCTCTTGCCTCTCCTGCCACCACCACAAAGGATCAACCGGCTTACCAGCACCTCTCTTACAATACCCAATCCCATCAAGACCATGGGAAATTGTCTCAATCGACCTCTTAAAACTACCTCTCACAGAATCTGGCGCTGAGTACTTGTTCGTAGCGGTCGACCACTTCTCCCGCTACTGTGTCCTCGTACCCCTCTCCGACAAGACCGCGAAGAGCGTTGCACGTGCCCTTGTAGATCACGTAATTTGCATGTTCAGTACCCCTCATACCATTCTTACTGACAACGGTACAGAGTTCAACAATAGCCTTCTCAATGAGATCTGTCACCACTTTCATATCAGTAAGTGCAATGTCGTGCCTAACCATTCGGCTTCCAATGGCCTTGTAGAACGCCAGAACCGAAAAATCTTAGAGTGCCTCAGACATCTAGGCTCCCATAGTTCGTCCTGGGATGACTGGATTCCCCAAGTGGCATCCTCCGTCAATAGTTCCATCAATGCATCCATTGCTGAATCTCCCTTCTTCGTCCTCTTTGGCTTTGACAAGGACCTCCCATACTCTCTCTTATCCTCAAAGCCAGAACCCATCTACAACATGGATGATTATGTTAAACTAAAATTGGCCAACTTCCGGACAATCCACCAGTATGTCCAATCCACTTTGGCTTCCTCTCAGGAGGCCATGCTGCAGCGCCAACATCAGTCCGCCTCTCCTATCACTATCAATGTAGGCAATCTTGTCTTTACTCATTCCTATACGCGTTCCTCCAAGTTGGATGACAAATTTACAGGGCCCCACCGAGTCCTCACTCAACAAGGCAACAAATTTCACCTCCAGGACCTGTCCACTAGGGACACCAGATGGGTCCACGTCGATGACTTAAAGCGAGCACCCCGTGGCCTCATGTTGGAAGAGTCACTTACACAACCTCCTGCCCCCTCTTCCCCTCCTCCCGTCCCTCAGTCTACCTTGTCTCCACCTATCCCTCAGTCTCCTTCATATCCATCTCCACCTGCTCATTCATCAGCCAATCAATATCGGTCCAAACTGCGCTCTGCCCATCAACCTCTTCACGACCTCCCCCATTAACTCTACCCTGCTTTTCTAGTACGATGTTAGCGCTCTCCCTGCTGGCAGTGCTGACCCTCCTGGGGTCTGGGTCAGGTCAGGACGATGGTGGAGTACGTCCCGGGGCCTTGGTCGGCTCAGGAGGCGAGGTCTCCTTGCGCTACGGTCTTGCGCCCCTGGCCGACGTAGCCATTGCCCTACCTGCCTACGCGCACGAGCTCCACGGAATCAGGAACCATCTCACGGCCCTCATGGGGACACACAACCCGAAGGAGTATCTCTATAACCTTTTCCTCCCACTCTCCTGGCAGTTGCAATGCATAAGTAACAGATTCACTGAGCTCATTGACACATTTTCTTCTTCTACCTCAAACTCAACATGGATAATCTCCAACTGGCCGTTGACTCTCTCCTGTCTCAGGTCTCTACAATGGACGTGTCACTGCCGACTTAGTACCTGTCTCAGCTCTCCGTTCTGTCCTAGAATGGGCTCACTCCACCTTCGGTCTCTCCCCAGTCCTCCCTTACTCCTCCCTTGAATATTATTATCCTGTTCTCGAAGCCACTCTTCTCACTACATACGTCATCGTCCATATTCCTCTCCGTTCTGCCATAACCTTTAACCTTTTCCACATCATTCCCTTCCCTTTCCGCCTCAACAACTCCTTGCTACAGGTATCTGTTCCTTCAGAATATTTCCTCCTCTCCCATGATCATCTTTCCGTTGCCTTCCTTTCTTCCACAGACCTCCAGCAATATTCCTCCCTTACTCCGACCTCTCGTCTCTGTGCTGCCCACCTTTTCGTTATCTTCCCTAGCAGTGCTACACCCTGTGAGTCTGCTTTAGTTCGCAACCATTCCATCTACTCAGCCTGTTCTTTTGTCCCAGCTCCTGACCTCCTGGTCCCCCTTGCTCACATCAACCATGTCCAGTATTTCTTCTTTGCTGTTCCCTTCTCTGTCACAATCATGTGTCTTGGTTCTTCCGTTCGCTCCGTCCCTGCTAGTGATCTCTACAAAGCACCTGCCTATTGTACCGTCAAATCAGAGTCCGTCATCACTTACGCCACTCGCTATCACCAAGCTGTTCGTAAACATTCCTATGACATCTTTCAACCCATCGACATGCCTTCAACCCTACCATCTGCCAACATTTCCATCACCTCCCCTCACTTGCGCATGCTCACCTTCCTCAATGACAGTGATTTCATTATGGATCAATTTTCTCTGGCCTTCAGCCGTTCATGGGTTCATCCAACAGTTGTGTTTCCCCCTGTGGTTATCGCTTTCATAGATTTTCTACTCATCATCTGTCAGTGCATTGTTGTGTCAGAAAAATGGAACGTCGGCTCCAGGAAATCAGAGTCGCTACCGGCATAGTACGCCCTACACACGACGTAGAAACTCCCCGTACTTAGTGCCCTCGCCTTCCGTGACTACCATTGCCATCTCACATTTAACCACACTGTGAACAGCACTCTGCCTACTAGAAAATGATGGTATTTCTTTCATGCATTACTGAGTGACAGTGTATCCTACAGAAAATACAAAAAATAAAAAATAAAGGAAGAACAACAATAGAACTCTCATATCTACTCCTTGTTTATCATGTATCAAACTATAATTGTGTCATTCCCATTATGTTCATATATCCCTTCGACCCTTACTGAATTTGTACCTATTAATCCTTGTATATCTCATCTGTATATATCGTTCTAATTCCCTCCCCTCAACATGGCCATGTCTCCCCTACTGCCCCTGTATCATACTTATCCCTTGTACAAACCTCCCCGGTCCTGCCTTACTACTATCATCACCCACCATTTAATTCCTGGTGTCAGGAGACACCATCTCAGCTACCCGGGGGAGTAGTGTACCCCCTCCACAATATGTCTACCCCCGATGTATATATGTCCCCCCCCCAATGCATACATGCCCCCACTAAATTTGCTAGGTCAGCATGCTCTCCCACGCCTGAAGACGGAGTTATTGCATCAGTTGATATCAGGCAGCCGAGAAGGGTAGACTATTTTACTGTGAGCTTGTAATAAACTCCTTATCTAGCTGTTTGTACACAGAGTTTCTATCACCAAAGTATTGCAAGTTACACTACTTCATTTATTCTAAACTTCACTTCTGCATCTATTCTTCCATCCACAGGAACATATGACCCTAGATATTTAAAACACTCTACCTCCTCAAGCAACTCGCCATTCAAAACTATATTCATCCTCCTACCATCTACCAACCTCGTACACTTCATCACTTTACTCTTATTCTCATTTACTTTCAATTTCCTCCTTTCACACACCCTTCCAAACTCCTCTACCAACTGTCTCAATCTCTCCTCTGAATCAACTACCAGTGAGGTATCATCTGCAAACAGCAGCTGCTTCAGATTCCACTCTCCACCATCAACATTCACCAGACTCATACCTCCACCTAAAACTCTTGCATTCACCTCCCTTACAACACCATCCAAGTAAATATTAAACAACCAAGGCGACGTCACACATCCCTGTCGCAGCCCCACTCTCACAGGAAACCAATCACTCACAGCATTTCTCACTCTTACACGCGCTCTACTATTTACATAAAAACTTTTCACCCCTTTTAGTAACCTACCATCAAGTCCATACAATCTTAAAACAGTCCACAAAGCCTCCCTATCAGTTCTTGATATATGTACAGTATACACACACACACACACACACGCACACACACACACACACACACACACACACACACATATATATATATATATATATATATATATATATATATATATATATATAATATATCTATATTTATATACTGTATATATATATATATATATATATATATATATATATATATATATATAGAGAGAGAGAGAGAGAGAGAGAGAGAGAGAGAGAGAGAGAGAGAGAGAGAGAGAGAGAGAGAGAGAGAGAGAGAGAGAGAGAGAGAGAGAGAGAGAGAGAGAGAGAGAGAGAGAGGGATTGATAGATAGATACAGATATTAGATATATATTTAGAGAGAGAGAGAGAGATAGAGAGAGAGTAAATATAGATAGATAGATAAACAGATTGATAGATTTTGCGCATTCATTTATTTACTTATTCATCTATCTATCTGTCTATCTATCTATCTATCCATATCTATATCTATATATCTATATCTATCTATCTATCTATCTATAAAGAGAGATATATAGATAGATAGACAGATATACATATAGATAGATAGATAGATAGATACAGGGGCACCAATCATCCACTCACTCAGTGTGGAGTGACGCCATATGAGCTCTACACTGAGTGACAAGCCAAATGGTTTCTTTTACCCAGGAAGCCATACACTATACTGGGTGGTAACCATATAACAGGGGTTTCTGGCAGAGTTTAATTGTACCCCGGATTCCCTTATCGAAAATCACTCAATCATGTCAGTCGTTTCAGAGAGCCTCGGAGGGTCTAATACCTGCCCAGGGCCCCAACCAAATGGGCAGACTCGCATGGCCATGTGGAATGTGATAGCTGTGAATGAGGAGAGAAAGAGGGTGGAAGTGGTGAATGTGTTTAAGAGCGTGAGATATGCTGTGATAGCACTGTGTGAAACAGAGATGAAAGGGTGTGAGATGGAGGAGTGGGAGTGCGTGAAATGTGGAAGATAGGGAACGAATGGGCGAGGAAGATATAGGGAAGGAGTTGCTTTGTTGATGAATGAGGTGTGGCAGAGTGGAATGAGAGAGTACAAATGTGTCAGCTCGAGGGTGGCAGTGATTGTAGCGTATGCACCGTGTGAGGACAGGAGTGAGAGGGAGAAAGACAGATTTTGGGATGAGATGGATGAAGTAGTGGGAGAAATGCCCAGGAGCTATAAAGTAATCGTAATGGGGGATATGAATGGAAGAGTAGGCACTGGTCCTGAGGATGACATAATGGGTTGTTATGGAGTACCAGGAGAAAATCATAATGATAAGTGACCAAAGAACATGTGTCAGGAGAGGAGGTTGTGCATTTGTAACTCATAGTTCAAACACAAAGATGCACATAAATATACACGGTATAGAGGAAACGGGGATCGTGTTGAAAGAAGCCTGATTGATTACGTGCTCGTAGAGAGGTCGATGATGGGAATGGTTGCTGATACTGGGCCGTGAGAAGACGATGTGGAGGTCTGTCAGATCATATGATTGTGGTATGCAAGATCAAGCTGAGAGGAGAGAGGTGGATCAGGAGAGAAAGGAGCAGTCAGGAAGGAAGACTGATAGTTGAGGAGCTGAGGATCAAAGAAATGGCAAATGATTATAGGACCTAAACAGAAGAGGAGTTAGTATCAATGAACTGGACTGAAAAAGATCTGGACAGCTTGTGGAATGCATATAGGGAATGCTAAAGTGGTGTGTGGTGTGGTAAGAGTAACAACAATGGAGAAAGGTATGGCATGGTGGAATGATGAGGTTAAGAGAGTGGTCGAGGAAAAGATGAAGAAGTGGCTAAAATGGTTGCAAGATAGGGGTTCAGTTGAAATAAGAACTGAGTATATAGAAAGCAAGAAGGACGTAAACAGACTAGCGAAGAGGAAAAAGAAGGAGGTAAATGATGATCCGGGAAGAAAAATGAATGCGAACTGCTCTGAAAATAGGAAGTTATTCTGGAAAGAGGTGCGGAAATGTAGATGTGGAAGCGGAAAGGAATGTGATGGTGTGAAGGATGCAGGTGGTAGATTATTAACCCGTGGATGTGAAGTAAGGACCAGATGGAAAGAATATTTTGAAAACCTGATGAATTGGAATACAGAGAGCACAGCAGTCCTAAACATGATTGGTTTGGGAGGGGGGTGCAGAGAAGGAATGCAGTGCCAGGAGACGTGAAACTTGCACAGGTGAAGAGTGCTGTGTAGCGGTAGAAAAATGGGAAAGCAGCTGCAGTTGACGAGGTGTATACAGAGATACTTAAGTGTAGTGGAGAGAGTGAAACTGTGCCTGCAGAGTGAAAAAAGGATGTGATTGTACCCACTTATAAAAATTAAGGTGAGTGAAGTGGGTGCAAGAATTTTTGTGGCATAAGTTTATTGAGTGTGGTAGGGAAGGTTTATGGAAGAATTATTACAGAGAAAGTAAGAGAGATATCGGAGGTCCTAGTGAGTGATAAACAGGGTGGCTTTAGGAGTGGCAGAGGATGTGTGGATCAAATATTTGCAGCGAGACAGATATATATATATATATATATATATATATATATATATATATATATATATATATATATATATATATATATATATATATATATATATATATATATATATATATATATATTGTTACGGAACAGAGAGGGATAATGAACACTTCAAGTGAGAATACTAAAATCACTACTGTTCAGCAAAGTTCCAGGTTCAAAACAAAAGAGTTAGGTAAAATTACAAGTTAAAGTTTAATGCTCAAACTAACAACTAAACATTCAGGACTCTTAAGGATAATATAATGGCAAAAAACAGGTTAAATATATGGTTAACTGCAATAGCCTCTATTAACACGAAATTAGCAAAAGTAAATTTATCTAAGTCAGCGCTGATAAAATGAGAAAACCGGATAATGCTCAGTTAATACAAGAAATATTATTACAGATACAAAATATTATTAATAATGGCTGACACCAAAAATTCCACATGAATCACAAAAACCTTACCAGGCCTACGAACTAACACCTTATGCTATACAGTACAAGAAAAAATGTAATAACACTTACACTCAAATTACACAGCAGCTAGATGGTTGGAGACTTCCTGAGCACTCACAAAAATAATAACAACTGTACAGGGGAGGACAGAGACGTGAACAAAATGAGGAGTAGATCTAAGTGGCAATTAATGCAGAGACTGAGCTCATTATATAGGGGCCGGCAGAGCTTGATACAACTTGTAAGAAGGACGCGCTAATGAAGCCATAGTGGACAAAGAGTTGACACTCCTGCTCTGAACAACAGAAAGAACGACTTACTCTACTATGAGGGAGGAGAAGGGGGGAGTGAGGTAGAACACGGAAGCTTGGTCACTAAGGAAGCCACAAGGCGAATCGTGATCAAACATGCAGCATACTGTACGTTAGAATTATACAAAGGATGATGAAATCATAGGCTATGTAACACCTCCCCACAAAAAAAAGAAATTTACAAAGGAAATTTCTTATTACTCTAAAACAATCTGTCTAAAGACTAGATAAGCAATCTACAATAACATTTTCTTTCCCCTTGACATGCTGTATGTATAATTAATAATCGTGAAGAAGTAGACTCCATTTTGTCAATGTCTGATTTTTATCTTTAAACTTACTAAGGAATTTCAGTGGGTTACGATCGGAATAAATAACTATGGGGTCATAACCAGAACGCAAATAAAATAAAAAATGCTGTAAAGCCAAAATCAAGGCCAAAAGCTCTTTCTCAATAGTTGAGTAGTTCTTTTGAGGTGGAGCGAACTTCTTACTGTAATAAGATACAGGGTGTTCAATACCCTGATCATCCTCTTGCAGCAAAATAGCCCCAGCTCTTGTATCACTTGCGTCAACAGCCATCTTAAAAGGCTTAGCAAAATTTGGAGTAGCGAGCACTAGCTGACTTAATAGGATAGCTTTAAGTTTGCTGAAAGAGGATTCACAGTTATCGGTCCAGACAAATTTAACTCCCTTTTTCAGTAGGTCTGTAAGTGGTGATACAAAAATTGAAAAGTTAAGAACAAATCTCCTGTAATAACCTACCATTCCCAAAAATCTTTGTAGCTCTTTCCTACTTTTAGGTCTGGGAAGATCACTTATAACCTGAACCTTAGCTGCTGGTGGTGCAACGTGTCCATCACCAATTACATACTCAAGGTACTGAACTTTAGCTTGACCAAACTCACACTTTGATAAATTAGCTACAAGATTAGCCTGAACCAAACGCTCAAGAAATTTACTGACATGGCATAGGTGATCTTTCCAGTTGTCACTGAAGATTAATACATCATCAATATAAACAACACACGCTGCCAAACCCTCTGTTACAATATTCATGAGCTTCTGAAATGTGGCTGGTGCATTCTTCATACCATATGCCATTACAGAACATGCAAAAGTCTTTCCTAGTGTTACAAAACATGAGATCTCCCTAGCACGTTTAGTCATAGGTACTTGCCAGTATCCCTTTAACAAATCAAACTTACTTATGTACCTAGCCTTTCTGATCATGTCTATGCAATCTTCCACGCGAGGGAGAGGGTAAGTGTCTGTTTTGGTTATCTGATTAACACGTCTGTAGTCGATGAAAAGCCGCTATGGCCCACCTGGCTTAGGGACTAGAGTGACAGGAGAACTCCACTCGCTCTGACAGGACTCAATCATCTTGTGGTCCAACAGGTAGCCAAGCTCCTTCTGGATGAGAGGAACTTTCACTGGGTTCACAGATTAAGGAGGTAGTTTAATTGGCTTTGCATCTCCAACATCGACATCATGCATCAACACAGTAGTTGTTCCTGGAGTGGCACGGAACACTTGCGGGTACTCCTGCAGTAATGCCGAAAACTCCTGCCTTTCCTCGGGAGCTAGATGAGAAAGCTTAGTCTGGAGATCATTCATGATATCAGGATTCTTCCCCAGACTATCACTCAGGCTCATGTTCCATGGAAGAACTTCACTTGCAGACTCGGGTGGAACAGCTACAGTGCAGACTGGGTTATTTTCGTCCCGCCTGTGATATAACTTGAGCATGTTGATGTGACAAAGTTGCTTGTTCTTTCTACGATCTGGTGTGGCGATGACATAGTTGACATCACTGAGTTTCTTCTCCATGACATATGGACCACTAAACTTGGCTTGAAGAGGTTGCCCATGCACCGGTAGCAGAATCAAAACCTGATCTCCTGGCTGAAAGTGGCTTAACCTGGACTTCTTATCATACCAAGTCTTCATCTTCTTATGAGCAGCTCCTAAATTCTCTCTCGCCAGCTGTAAAGCAGTGGACAGCCGTTCTTTGAACTTCATCACATACTCCAGCAGGTTGACGTCATCTTCGTCCGACAGCCAGCATTCCTTGAGTAGCTTAAGGGGTCCTCTTACTTCATGCCCAAACAGTAGTTCAAAGGGTGAGAAGCCCAGTGATTCATTTGAAGATTCTCTTGCGGCAAATACAACGAATGGAAGACCTTTATCCCAGTCTTTCTGATGTTCCAAACAGTATTTCCTGAGCATCGATTTGAGTGTTTCATGATATCTCTCCAACGCTCCTTGGGTCTGGGGATGGTAAGATGAACACGTGATCTGGGTGATGCGCAACTCTTTCAGGGACTGCTTGAAAACATTTGACATGAAATTTCTTCCCTGGTCTGACTGTACCTCCTTGGGCAGACCAAAGTTTGTGAAGAACCCTAGCATTTCCTTAACCACGTTCTTTGCTGAGATATTTCTAAGTGGAACGGTTTCAGGATAACGAGTAGCCATATCAATCAGGGTCAACACATAAGAAAATCCTGAAGAAGTCTTAGCAAGAGGGCCCACAATATCCACCAACACACGGGTGAATGGCGCCTCAAAAGGAGGAATGGGAACTAGAGGTGCAACCTTTTCGGTCTGATTACACTTCCCCACAACTTGACAGGTGTGACAAGACTTACAATACCAGGAAACATCCCTAAAGATACCTGGCCAGTAGAAGTGTTTCAAAATGCGTGCCACAGTCTTCCTTACTCCAAGGTGTCCTGCCAAACTGGAATCATGAGCCATTCTAATGATATCCTGCCTACAAACACGAGGGATGACAACTTGATGTACAACCTCCCATTCACAGTCGGCTGATGCTGTTGGGGGTCTCCACTTCCTCTTAAGTACTCCTGACTTTATATAATAACAAGTAGAAGCACCAGCTGACTCTTCCTCACTGCAAGCAGAGTTAGCTAGACATTTCAACTCAGGGTCAGCAACCTGCAACTCAACCAACTCTTGACGAGACAAATTATCAACACTATGGGGTACTGCCTCATCTGGTGAGTGGTCCAAATTAGCAAGAAAAGTGTTAGCTAGGATAACATCATCATCATCATTATCCTCTAAGTCATCAGTAACTTTAGACTTAGAACTAGTGACAGCACATGCAGAGAACACATCAGGGATATCACAATCCTGGGTCGCAGTCACTGGTTCACTAGACAACTGTAGAGCTGGACACACTTGACTTCCACCAATATCATTTCCAAGTAAGAAAGTTACACCTGACATTGGGAGTGTCTCAACCAACCCAACCATAACGGAACCATTAACAAAACCAGACTCTAAATTCTCTCTACACAGAGGAACAGAGAAGTAATTATTCCCTACACCTTCTAAGATTAGAGTTTCATCAGAGGAATTAACATTAGAGCTTAGAACACTGGTCAGCATAAGGGATTGGCAAGCACCTGTATCACGATATAATTTAACTGATTTCCTGTTATTACTGTCTAGAGGACTGACAAAACCATCAGACAGGAAATTAGCACATGAACTCTTGAGAGTGTCACCCACGTTACTGCTCAAAAGAGGAGCTTCATCATGAGAATTTAATTTACCCCTCAAAGCAGGTTCAGTTAACTCGGTTAAAGAATTATGGGAACTCTCAAGGGTGGACACTAGACCAATTGACTGAATATTTAAAGACTCCTTTTTGTTCACATCACGCTGCCTCCTGAAACATTTCTCCGTACTATGAATAAGCTTACTACATTAAGTACATTTACTTTTCTGAAATCTAGAGGTGGAGCTGGTATTTACTTCCTGAGAAACATCATCTTTATTCTCTTTCCTGTTACCTGTACTCTGAGTAGAGGCAACGTACTTACTCTCAGCTTTCCTCTTTTCTTTAGAATATCTCTTGTGAGTGAGAACATATTCATCAGCTAAAACTGCAGCATCAGACAAATTATCTATTCTTTTCTCATCAAGATATAGGCTTACATCTTTATTAATACACCTTTTGAAGTCCTCCAGTAAAATCATCTGCTTAAATTTATCAAAATCAGAATTTACATTCTTAGAATTTAACCACTGCTCTACTAGATCTTCTTTGATTTTTGCATACTGAACATGGTTTTGCTGATCTTGCTTATAAGTTGTCCTAAATTTTACTCTATAGGCTTCAGGAACAAGCTCATACGCCTTAAGAATCAAGCTCTTAACTACATCATAATTATTAGATTGATCCTGAGGCAAAGATGCGTAAGTTACTTGAGCTTTACCGGTGAGAACAGTTTGAAGGAGTACTGGCCAATACTTTTTGGGCCAATTAAAACCTGTAGCTACCCTCTCAAACAACTGAAAATACTTTGTTAAATCAGATTCATCAAAAGGAGGGACAAGTTTAACATTTTTAGCCACATCAAAATCATCAGAGCTAGATGATCCAGTTCCACCTTGTTTCATGCGATACTGATGGTCTGTCTGAATCCTAGCTAGTTCAATTTGTGCCTGAGCCTGAGCCTGTGCCTCCTGAATACGAGCCTGAGACTCAGCCTCCTTAGCATTTGCCTGAAACTCAGTCTCCTTAGCACGAGCCTCCTGCAGGGCTAGCTGTAACTTAGCTATTTCAATCTGCGTTTGCTCATTTGGAGGAGTTACATCAAACAAGCTTTTATTAATCATGCCAACAATTTGATCTTTAGAATGATGAGAGTGATCAGCAATTCCCAATTGTTGAGCAACAAGCTTAAGTTCATTCTTTGTTCTGTTTTCTACATCACACACTGTTTGCACATTTGATAAAAAAATCTTTGGCTTCATCAAGCGTAGTAATAGTAGACATCATGAATAAATCACAGTCACAAAATATCAAGCAATATCCTTATGATAATATCCTGAATATCCTGATAAGAGGTCGCCAAATTTATGTTACGGAACAGAGAGAGATAATGAACACTTCAAGTGAGAATACTAAAATTACTACTGTTCCACAAAGCTCCAGGTTCAAAACAAAAGAGTCAAGTAAAATTACAAGTTAAAGTTTAATGCTCAAACTAACAACTAAACATTCAGGACTCATAAGGATAATGTAATGGCAAAAAAACAGGTTAAATATATGGTAAACTGCAATAGCCTCTATTAACACGAATTTAGCAAGAATAAACTTATGTAAGTCAGCCCTGATCAAATGAGAAAACCGGATAATGCTCAGTTAACGCAAGATATATTATTACAGATATAAAATATTATTAATAATGGCTGACACCAAAAACTCCACATGAATCACTAAAACCTTACCAGGCCTACGAATTAACACCTTATGCTATACAGTACAAGAAAAAATGTAATAACACTTATACTCAAATTACACAGCAGCTAGAAGGTTGGAGATTTCCCGAACACTCACAAAAATAATAACAACTGTACAGGGGAGGACAGAGATGTGAACAAAATGAGGAGTAGATCTAAGTGGCAATTAATGCAGAGACTGAGCTCATTATATAGGGGCCGGCATAGCTTGATACAACTTGTAAGAAGGACGCGCTAATGAAGCTATAGGGGACAAAGAGTTGACACTCCTGCTCTGAACAACAGAAAGAACGACTTACTCTACTATGAGGGAGGAGAAGGGGTGGGTGAGGTAGAACACGGAAGCTTGGTCACTAAGGAAGCCACGAGGAGAATCGTGATCAAACATGCAGCATACTGTACGTTAGAATTATACAAAGGATGATGAAATCATAGGCTATGTAACAATATATATATATATATATATATATATATATATATATATATATATATATATATATATATATATATATATATATATATATCAGCCTTTGTGGTACAGTGATAAAGTGCGCGTTTTCGTACACTGAAAAACGCGAGTTCGCGCTCTGCCAGGGTAATAAACTCTGGGAACGTTCTTCTGCCTATATAATGCACTGGTGGACACAAGAGGTGCTGTGGTTGTAACAAGTGTCGCATATTATAAAAGTATGCTTGTACCCAGTCGGCTTGCCCGGGAAGACTACACTTGGTTAACAGACAACACACACATCCAAAGCCATTCCAACACAACAATGACACTTACAAACACTTCTCACTCTACATACAATCTCTATTAGACAGCCGAAGCCAATTGGTAGAGATACATTGGCTATGTCGTCCCCACTTCGGTAGGGATAGGCCGGTCCTGCAGTGGACACTCAAACAGCTGATGAGATGATATATATATATATATATATATATATATATATATATATATATATATATATATATATACCAGGGTCTTCAGCATTTATAGTGGAAAAAAACAGTTTTGGATATTTAGGTGGGCAAAGTATGGAATCGATTCCACTTTACAAATAAAGCATTCAAACAAAAATGTATTGTCTTTTATCAGTGCAAAGTCGTGTCTCACTGACATGACAGAACTCCACACAGTGTAAAATATGAAGGATTTGCTCGGTAGTTCAGGGTTTGTTTTGGCAGTTTCAAATGTCTGGTGAATTCGTGGCGGAGTTTTGGTGTGAACAGTGAGCTGGTTTGAGAATCAGTCTTGCTGTAGCTCGGGGCTGAGGCAGTGTGGCTCACTGGATCACAGGTGTCTACCTAAGGACGAGAGAGGATTGATATTGCCCTTATGTCCGTAAACCATGACTCTCTTCTGTATCAAGAAAGGTAAGTTTGTGTTTACTATAAATACCAAATGTTTAGACCGTTCTTATTTATATAATCGGGAATGAGACTATGTACAACGTGAACACGTCCATCTGTTTGACTGTGAAATTGCACTCGTTTATCATTATAAACTAGTTGGTGAACAAATGTTTTCGAGGGAACTGTTATTACTTTAAATCGGTTATGTTGTGTTTATTTAAGGGTAGTAAGTTAAGGCATTGTGCTTCACTGTGAATGGGAAGTACCCTTCAGACATGTAAATTAGCAAAGGCAAATTAATTGCAGGAGTTCTTGTGAGCAGAGTGAGTGACGGACCGTGGGTGTGTAGAGTGCTCACTACGGGTTCGAGTACATGCCACAGCAATGTGGGGCCGTATCGCAAGAGGAATATGAGGTGTCAACTTTAACTTCATCTTCAACTTCAACGTCATTGTTACTTACGGAATAGTACTTGTATATTGCGACGAGAGGATATTTGAGTGCTGGCATGAAGCGCGAGTGAACCATAACTGGTGGTGTTAAGTGTTTATGAGGATTTAAGCTGTTACCTGTATATCTCTTTATGTATATAGCTGGTTAATTGTATGTATATTTTAAGATTTGTTTATATGTTCCCTTGCTATTGTGTGATAAGCATCGCCAGGGTCCATAGCCATTCGGTTAACTTCTGGCCGTATGATACGAGTGTTTTCCACAAGGACACACCATAGGTTCTCTACAGTTTGTGGCGTCCTAACATGGACACGTGTCATTTGGTCAGAATACTGGGGACTGTTCATACAGGGGTGGGACAGACTTCTGTTGTTTTGTGTAATTACAATTGTTAATCATGAGTGATTTGGATAGGATAGTGGAGATTCGTAGAGAGATTGGGTTGGAAGGAAAAGACTTAAAGGATTTTGTGCTTGCGAGGGAAAAGAAAGCACGGGACGAGCATGCTAGGGCAAGAGAGGACCGTAAGCTAGAATTAGAGGCACAGAGATTAAGACAAGAGTTCGAGCTATAGAAGTTGCAATTAGAGGGAAATGCAGCCGGGAAAGGAAGTAGCAATGTAATTGGATCTGACTGTAAGCCAAGTTTTCCCAAACTGCCTGCACTTAAAGAGAACACTGATAGTATTGATGCTACTTTTTAAGATTTGAGCGTTTAGCCACGAGTGTTTAATTGGAGTAAAGGTATCTGTGCACTTTGTTTGGCATCTCTACTTCAGGGTATGGCGTTAGAGACCTATCAACACTTGTCACTGTCGGAAGCTAAAGATTATGACGAAATCAAAGATGCCTTATTGAAATGTTTCCAGTGCACAGCTGATGGTTATAGAACCAGATTTCGTAACTGTAGGTTCCTTAAGAATGAAACTGCTTCCCATTTTGGAAATAGGCTTAAAACAACTTAAGGAGGTGGATAGAGCTTGCTGAGTGTGAGGAAACTTACGAAGATTTAGCAGACTTGATATTAATTGAGCAGTTTATGAATGCTTGTGATAAGGGATTAGTATTGTTCTTAAAGGAGCATGATTTAAAAACATTTGAACAAGTTGTTAAATTAGCAGATCTATATATAGAAGCCCATGGAAGTCAAGGCAAAGATTCGGTGAGACTTGAAAGTAAGGCTAAGACCGTGAAGGACGACTTATTTAAGGGGAAAGAAATAGAGGTGACAAAGAAATCTGCTAGCCGTGCATGTTTTGTATGTGGCAAGAATAGTCATACAGCAAAGGATTGTTACCACAGATATGGGGCTAAGAAGCCAGTGGTAAAAGACATGACATGAAAAGGCAGCTGTAGCAGCCAACGGCAGGCTAAATGTGTCGGAAGGAAGAGTGGAAAGAAAAGGAGTTAAAGTATTACGTGATCAAGGATGTACAACCGTGTTGGTTAAGAGATCTCTTGCACCCCAGTCGAAGCTTACTGGTAAAGATGTGAACCTACAAATGGCAAATGGAATGGTAGGAACTTACCGTGAGGCAGAAATTATGGTAGACTCTCCATACTTTTCTGGAACGACTTTACAGGCGTGTATAAAGAAACCAGTACACGATCTTGTTGTGGGACAGATTGATGGTGTGACTGATGAAGATGTAAGAGTTAGTGCAGCTGTAACACGGCAACAGAGGCAGTGTGAAGGTGCCAGGAAACCACCTAAAGCTAAAGGTTAAGGATGTTATGGGGAATTTAACCCATCATAATTTTAAGATACAGCAAGAGCTTGATAGCACCTTGGATAATATAAGAAAATATGCTGAATTGAACAATGTATTTCAGAAGTCAGATAGAGAAAAGCACTACTTCGTAAAGAATACGGGAGTATTGTACTGTAGACTTGAAGCGGATGGTTACATTAGTGAGCAGCTCGTAGTTCCACGAGAATTTAGGGGAGCTGTCATGGAGTTGGCACACTCATCTATCGTGGGGGTATATTTAGGGTGTAAAAAGACGCTGGCTAGGATTCAGAGTAAGTTTGCATGGCCTGGTGTTTCGTCTGATGTGGCTAGGTACTGTCACTCCTGCAATGAGTGTCAGAGGATAGTTGACAAGGGAAGAGTTCCCAAAGCTAAATTAGGCAGGATGCCGGTAACAGAGGAGCCATTTCAGAGGGTGGCAGTGGGCATTGTGGGACCACGGAAGCCGCGTGCCAGGGATGGATCGCGGTATATCCTTACAATTGTGGATGATGCTACTAGGTATTCCGAGGCCGTACCTCTTAAGTCATGTGATCTGAAAGTGTAGCTGATACACTACTGGGAGTCATTAGTAGAGTCGGAATACCTAGTGAAATATTATTTGCCCAGGGTAATCAGGTCACATCAGCTATGATGCAGAAGTTCCTGAGATTGTTGTCAGTTAGAGATTTAACCACAACACCATACCATGCTACTGTATGTGTAATGGGTTACTGGAAAGGTTTAAAGGGGTACTAAAGAAGATGCTCAAGCACATGTGTCGTGAACAGCCTAAAGAGTGGCCTAGGTATATCAATCCTCTACTGTTGCCTATCGAGAGGTACCTCGGTCAAGTACCACTTCCCTTTAAGTTGATATATGGACATACGGTTAGAGGTCCACTCAGCCTGTTAAGGGACATGTGGGAAGCTGAGGAGACGGAAGAGTATGATGAGGAGGTTAATACAAAAACTGTGTACGAATACCTCATTAATCTACGAGAAAGACAGACACTTGCAAACTAGCTCATGAGGAGTTAGACAAGGCCAAGGATACTTATCAAAACTATTACAACAAAAAATCTAAAGACGGAGAGCTAACAGAAGGTCAAAAGGTGTTAATACTACTCTCAAGTAGCAAGAACAAATTGTTGATGCAGTGGGAAGGACCTTATGATGTAGTCAGGAAGGTGAATAAATGGAACTACGTGGTAAATGTTCAAGGTGTGGAAAGGAAGTACCACATCAACATGCTGAAGAGGCATTACATGAAAGACGATGTGAAGGAGAGTGGCTCAGATGTTGCTGTAGCTAGTGTAGCTGTTGCAGTAGAGGATGAAGATGATAATGCGGTACTAGATGTCATCCCTAGTTTTAAGAGAACCGAAACCAAGGATATGGTAAAGATGAAGACAGTGTTTGATGCGGAACCGATGCTGGATCAGTCAGATATAATGTCAAGGATATCCTTCAGCAAATGCTTCTTAAAGATTGATTTAGCAAAAGGCTATTGGCAGATTCCCTTGGATAAATCCAGTAAGTCAATAACTGCCTTCCAGTTAAGCCAAGGTTTGTTGCATTTCAATGTGCTACCTTTTGGGTTGGGTAATGGAAGTGCTAGCTTTAACAGATTAATGAGCACCTTGTTCAATGGTGTAGAACAAAGTGGAGACATTTGCTGACGATATTCTGATACACGCACATGACTGGGAACATCAAGTGCAAGTGTTAGAAACTGTACTAGAGATCCTGTCAGGTGCAAGACTAACAGCTCGGCCTTTAAAGTGTGAAATAGGCAACTGCTGTATTGAATATCTTGGACATACTGTAGGGTGTGGATTATCGGAGCCTGTACATGACAAAGTAGCAGCTATATTGGAGATGAAAGTACCAACATGCAAGAGAGAGGTGAGGTCGTTTCTCGGTATGACAGGGTACTACCGTCAGTATATACCAAATTATAGTACCATTGCTTCCTCCTTAACTGATCTGACAAAGAAATCATCACCAAATAAGGCTGAATGGAAAACTGTGCACTAAAAAGCTTTTGATGAACTGAAAGTTGTGTTAAGTAAGCATCCAATAATAAAGATGGTGGATATATCCAGAGACATTGTGCTGCAGACTGACTCATCTGATATAGGTATACAAGCAGTACTGTTACAAGTGTGGGATGGAGAAAAGTGGCCTGTAGCTTATGCTGGCAGGAAACTAAAAGGTGCTGAAAGGAATTGCTTCATTATAGAGAAAGAGTGCTTAGCTATAGTGTGGAGCATTAAAAGTTTTCCAAGTATCTCTGTGGCATACACTTTACTCTTGAAACTGATCATCAACCATTACGGTATCTACAGACAGCTACCCATTTAAATAGCAGGTTGATGAGGTGGAGTATGTTCCTTCAGCATGTAATATCAAGGGCAGCGAAAATGTAAGCGCTGATTGCTTAAGCAGATTGTGTTGAGTTCTGTGCAGACAAAATGTATTTTGTTCTTGAGTGGGGAGGTAGTGTTATGACAGAACTCCACACAGTGTAAAATGTGAACGATTTGCTCGGTAGTTAAGGGTTTGTTTTAGCCGTGTCGGATGTTTGGGGAATTCGTGGCGGAGTTTTTGTGTGAAGAGTGAGCAGGTTTGAGAATCAGTCATGCTATAGCTCGGGGCTAAGGCAGTGTGGCTCACTGGATCACAGGTGTCTACCTAAGGACGAGAGAGGATGGATATTGCCCTTATGTCCGAAAACCATGACTCTCTCATGTATCACGAAAGGTATGTTTGTCATCATCATCATCATCATCATCCGGACCTCCTTTCCCACCCAAGGGCAGGGTGAGGAGTAGCAATGTTCAGACAGCCCAAAATTGCCCAATCCAATGGGCCACGCTTCCATTCACTCATCATTCAAGCCCCCGGAATCTTGGCTCTATAGGATACGCCAAAAACATTCACCACGTTCTGTAGCTTCACATAATCGTATCCGACAGAGTCAATCCAGATGCTGCCACGTTAAAAAGGGATGCCAAAAATCCCTAACCATGCACTTTTCCTCACAAAATTCATCCAGCCAGCTCGATCTCCCGTCAGTTCCCTAGCCTCACAGACTTCCAAACCTCTCTTCCGTACATATTCATCCACCATATCTCTCCACTTTCTCCTTGGCCTACCTCGCCTCCTCCCTCCTTCGAATTCGCTCAGATATACCTTCTTCACCGCTCTATTGTTATCCATTCTTTCCACATGACCATACCATCTGAGTACACTCTCTTCAATTCTGGTGTCCACCGACTTCCTCACTCCGCATCTTTCACGAATCACATTATTTCGTATCCTATCCACCCTCTGTACTCCACATACATTGCTCGGCAGTCCCATCTCCTCTGCCCTTACTCTTGACTTTTCATTTTCATGCCACACCATAGTCTCACATCCATATGTCAAAGTTGGCACTAACACTCCTTCATGTGAGCCTCGTGCAGCTGCAACACTCAAGCCTCTGTTTCTTATCATGGCCTTCATTGCACCAGCTACTTTTCTTCCTTGTGTCACTCTACTTTCAACATCTTTTCCACATTTTCCTCTCTTTTCCATCACTGTACCCTGGTATTTAAACTCTCTCACCAATTCCAGTCTCTCTCCACTGTTACATTGCACTGGGAGTCACCTTCTCTCTCAGTAACCATCACTTTACTCTTTTCTACATTTACTCTCAAGGAACGACGCTTACAGACATCAGCAAAACTCTGCACTAGCCTACCAAGTTCTTGTCCGGTACTTGGAAGCAGTACTGAATCATCAGGATACAACAAATTTGAGATATTCCATCCATCACCATTCATTACCAATGCCATCCCTCTCTCAATTACTCGTGTTTCACTTCTCTCATCACCCCACCCATATATACATTGAACAACCATGGGGACATCACACAACTTTGTCGCACGCCCACACTGATCGTGAACCATTCGCTTAGATGCCCATTAACCCTGACACATGCTTCACTACCATCAGAAAAACTCTTGATGGCACCTAGCAGCTTACCCTCTACACCGCACATGCTTAAAACTTTCCACAATCCTTCTCTGTCCACTTTGTCATATGCTTTTTCTAGATCCATGAATGCCATAAACACCTTATGGTCCTTCTCACAAGCCTTGTCTACTATCTGTCTCACTGCAAATATTTGGTCCACACATCCTCTGCCACTCCTAAAGCCACCCTGTTCATCACTCACAAGGACTTCTGATATCTCTCTTACTTTCTCTATAATAATTCTTCCATATACCTTCCCTACCACACTCAGTAAGCTTATGCCACGATAATTCTTGCACTCACTTCGTTCACCTTTATTTTTGTACAGGGGTACAATCACAGCCTTTTTCCACTCTGCAGGCACAGTTTCACTCATCCATGCCTTCTTACATATCTCCAGCAAGCACTTCATTCCATTCTCTCCACTACATTTAAGCATCTCTGCATACACATCATCAACCCCAGCTGCTTTCCCATTTTTCAGTCGCTTCAGAGCACTCTTCACCTGTGCAAGTGTCATGTCTGCTGGCACTGCATTCCTCCTCTGTACACCCTCAAAACCAATCATGTTTGCAGCTGCTCTACTCTCTCTATCCCCATTCATCAGGCTTTCAAAATATTCTTTCCATCTGGTCCTTACTTCATCTCCATGGGTTAATAAACTACCACCTGCATCCTTCACACCATCCCATTTCTTTCCGCTTTCACTGCTACACTTCTGCACCTCTTTCCAGAATAACTTTCTATTTTCAGAGTAGTTCGTATTCATTTTTCTTCCTAGATCCTCATTTACCTCCTTTTTTTCCTTTTCACTAGTCTCTTTACGTGCTTCTTGCTCTCAACATATTCAGTTCTTATATCAACTGAACCCCTATCTTGTAACCACTCTAGCCACTTCTTCCTCTTTTCCTCCACCGCTCTCTTTACCTCCTCATCCCACCATGCTGTACCTTTCTTCTTTGTTGTTTCTCTTGCCACACCAGACACCGCTTTAGCATTCCTAACTAAGCAATCCCTAGATGCGTTCCTCAGTCTGTCCAGAACCATTTCATTTCAATTCAGAAATTCTAACTCGTCTTCTACTTTGGTCCTGTATTAATCTGCCATTTCTTTGATCTTCAGCTTCTCAACTTTCAGTCTTTCTCTCTGACTGTTCCTCTCTCTCTCCTGATCCACCTCACTCCTCTCAGCTTGATCTTGCATACTACAATCATATGACCTGACAGACCTCCACATCGTTCTCTCACAGCCCTCGTATCAGCAACCATTCCTATCATCGACGTCTCTACGAGCACGTAATCAATCAGGCTTCTTTCAACACGATCCCCTTTCCCTCTATACCATGTATATTTATGTGCATCTCTGTGTTTGAAATACGAGTTACAAATGCACAACCTCCTCTCCTGACACATATCCTTCAGTCTCTTCCCATTATCATTTTCTCCTGGTACTCTATAGCAACCCATTATGTCATCCTCAGGACCAGTGCCTACTCTTTCGTTCATATCCCCCATTACAATCACTTTATAGCTCCTGGGCATTTCTCCCACTACTTCACCCAGCTCATCCCAAAACCTGTCTTTCTCTCTCTCACTCCTGTCCTCACACGGTGCATACACTACAATCACTGCCACTTTCACCTACTCAAACTTGAACTTGACATACATACACCTCGAGTGACACATTTGTAGTCTCTCATTCCACTCTGCCACACCTCATTCATCAACAAAGCAACTCTTTCCTTGCATCTTCCTCGCCCATTCATTCCCGAACTTACACATTTCACATCCTCCCACTCCTCCACTTCGCACCCTTTCATCTTCGTTTCACACAATGCCATCACGGCATATCTCGCACTCTTAAACACATTCACCACTTCCACCCTCTTGCTCTCCTCATTCACACCTCTCACATTCCACATGGCCACGCAAGTCTGCCCATTTGGTATGTTTGTGTTTACTATAAATACCAATGCATATTTATATAATCATATTTATATAATCTGGGGTGAGACTATGTACAAAGTGAACATGTCCATATGTTTGACTGGGAAATTGCACTCGTTAATCATTATAAACTAGTTGGTGAATAAATGTTTTCGAAGGAACTGTTATTAGTTTAAATCGGTTATGTTCTGTTTATTTAAGGGTAATAAGTTAAGGTATTGTGCTTCACTGTGAATGGGAAGTACCCTTCAGACATGTAAATTAGCAAAGGGAAATGATTTGCAGGAGTTCTTGTGAGCAGAGTGAGTGACGGACCGTGGGTGTGTAGAGTGCTCACTACGGGTTCGAGTACATGCCACAGCAATGTGGGGCCGTATCGCAAGAGGAATATGAGGTGTCAACTTTAACTTAATCTTCAACGTCATTGTTACTTACGGAATAGTACTTGTATATTGCGACGAGAGGATATTTGAGTGCTGGCACGAAGCGCGAGTGAACCATAATTGGTGGTGTTAAGTGTTTGAGGATCTAAGCTGTTACCTGTATATCTCTCTATGTATATAGCTGGTTAATTATATATATATATTAAGATTTGTTTATCTGTTCCCTTGCTATTGTGTGATAAGGATCGCCAGGGTCCATAGCAATTCGGTTAACTTCTGACTGTATGATACGAGTGTTTTCCACAAGGACACATCATAGGTTCTCTACACTCACTACCCATGCATTCCGTAAATCTAACTGATCTGGGTACGTGACGGGTATTGTGAAGAAAGGTAAAAATAAACAATGTGGTACAAAAAATATATATATATTTGAGCTATACAACAAGCATAATCAGTTTATTACATGTGGGATTTTTTGGTCGAGTCATAGAGGGCTCTATGGTGTTGCACAACACGGAAGATCAACTGTTGTTCTTCTTCATTCTTCGTCACACCAATGATGTAGATCACTGCCGCTTTGATTGCCCGCTCAGCGCGTCATTGACCACTGTGAGGTGGCTCATGACATCAGGAATGGGGCAGAGGTCATTGAAGTTTGTCGGAGTATCCAGCTTCAAATACTAGATGAAGTTTTTCGACTTCTGAGTGACAAACTTGGAAAATCTCGGATCTGATGTCTTATCAATCGTCTTCATGTTCAAACGGTGCAGACCTTTCTTCCTTGGCAGTGCTGTGGTCATATTTTTCAGCATTTCCTGCTTTTCCTCAGCAGAGAGTTTGTCAGAATACATGGCTAGTGGAGCCAGGTCCTCACTGAGGTACCAGAGGTGGCTTTTGACTTTGTCCAGTGCCTTCTTTGCTACATCGGGATTCACCTCTTTGAATTCTTCAATCATCTTCAGGAGACTTAGGTCATTGATTGGAGCGTCGACAGCATCTGAGGTTTCAAACCAGTGCATCGCATAGATAGTGACGAGGAAGACACAGATGCGTTTGATGGCCTTCTTTTGATGCCATGTTGAAGGGGAAGGTGGCTGCATCCTTCAATTGATTTGTCCTCGGCTCTGTTGACAATCCACGACCGATATTTTTCATCTAGGTCATCATTGTAGGGATCAAAGGAATCTGTGTCAATTTTGTTCCAAAACTCTTTGGATCGACCGTAGAGAGAAATTTAAGGACCAGAAGAAGAGAAAGAGGTCAAAGATCCCTGCCACTGTGAGTTCATACATGTGGTGCCTGCATGCCAAGAACAAGAGCAGGACATGGAGACCTCTTTCAATGACAAAGCAAGCATCGCTATGAACCCCCAGTGTTAGACGCTGCTGGTGTCGCAGAGCCCTGGTCCAGAGCTTCACTTGTGACCATTCACGTGTACAGTCCCTTAGCTTTTTCTGCCACTCCCATTGCTTCGCCTGTTCCAGCAGAGATCTTAAGGATCGCCAGGATCTTCTCCGTACCAATCCCTGTCACAACAATCGCCAGGCGATCACTGCGGCTGCCACCATCGATGTTGGGCAAGAGCTTTCCATCGAAATGGAGAATCAAATGTGTTTGTGGCTAGAATTCTTTTGTTTTTATTTTATCTTTTCAGCGATCTCATACTTGATTCTTCCGAACAGAGTGGAGAGATCCGAATAACAAAGTGAGTTCCCTTACGTCAAGCCCTGCTGCGATCAAGACTGGAGTTACCACTTGCATTGCAACTCGCGTTGAAATATGGCATGAGTTTGAGAAGGCCAAAGAAAAAATGCAAAGCATCGTGTAGTTTCCACCAGTAGTGGAATTGAATAAGCACTTTGCCCTTCAAGTTCCTGAAGGTTCGATTTTTTGAACATCCTAAAGAATATATATGCAGAGAGAGAGAGAGAGGGAGAGAGAGAGAGAGAGAGTTGTGCTGCTGTCTCTCTCTCTCTCTCTCTCTGTCTCTCTCTCTCTCTCTCTCCT
>NC_136985.1:12060928-12110928 GCF_032717465.1 Coenobita brevimanus
CATCTATCTATCTATCTATTGCCAGACGCCTCAATCCCGTTTGGGGTGGCCAAACAAATCGCCTCCACGTCGTCCTGTATCCATTTCACTGCCCTGCTCCCAACTCACACCCCCCTCTCTCATATACCTCTCCACCCCATCCTCCATCTCATCGTCGGCCTCCACCTCCCTCTTCCCCCCTCCACCTCACTCACATACACTCTCTTCGTCAGTCTTTCACCCTCCATCCCCTCCACATGGCCAAACCACCTCAGTGTGTTCCTCATAACGCTTCCTATCACATCCACATCAACACCACAACGCTCCTTTATATCCTCATTCGTCAGCCTGTCTCTCCATGTGACTCCACAGGCTCCTCTTAAATAACTCATTTCCACTGCTCTCACTCTTGACTTGTGTCCTTCCAACAACGTCCAAGCTTCACTTCCGTACGTTAGAGTTGGTATCACAATACTGTCATGTAGTAACTTTTTCACTTCCATGCTCACTTCCCTGTTTCTTATCACTGCTTTCAAAGAACCAGCAACCTTTCTTCCCTGCTGTACCCTTTCAAGCACTTCACCCTCCAAACCTCCATCCTTACTCATCACACTACCCAAGTACTTAAACGTACTCACATTTTCCAATTCCTCACCATCCAACCTCGCTGTACATTCACTGACTTCACCTCTCTCAAAGACCATCACTTTACTCTTCCCTACATTCACCTTTAGATTCCGTTTCTTACACTCTCTCAAACTCATCCACCAAGCCTTGCAGCTCCCCTTCGTCTTCACTCAACAACACAGTATCATCTGCAAACAACAGTGCAGGAGTTTCCAAACACTATCCTCTCTCACCAGGGCCACTCCAACATCCACTACCCTACCTTGTACCTCTTTTATTACCCCATCCATGTACAGATTGAACAACCATGGAGACATGACACATCCCTGTTTCAACCCAACTTTCAAAGAGAAAAATTCACTTAGTTCACCATCCACACGCACTGCAGCCTTCTGCACCATCGTACATACTCTTCACAGCATTCAACAACTTCCCATCTATTCCATATATTCTTAACACTTTCCACAATCCTAGTCTATCCACCCTGTCATATGCTTTCTCCAAATCCATGAAAGCCGCATACAACTTCTTTCCCTTCTCTAGAAACTTTTCCACTAAAGATCTGAGAATGAATATCTGATCTACACAACCTCTTCCCTTCCTAAAGCCTCCCTGTTCTTCTCCAACTAATTTCTCTGTTCTTTCTCTAACTCTGTCAATAAGTATCCTACCATACACTTTTCCTATTATACTAAGAAGACAAATGCCCCTATGATTACCACACACTTCTTTTTCCCTTTTCCTTTGTACAAGGGAATAATTATACCTGACTTCCAATCCTCCGGGACTCTACCTTCCTCCCAGGCCAATCTGCACATCTTCCACATCCATTCTACTACTATCTCTCCCCCATGCTTCAGCATTTCACCACACACTCCATCAATTCCTGGGGCTTTCCCTGATTTAACTTTCTTCATTGCTTCCACAACTTCTATCCTACTGATTTCTTCCTGTCTTCTCACCTCCCTCCTTCTCCCAGCCATTCCCCAGCCACTTATACTTGCATTACTTCCATCCTCCACGTTCAACAATTCCTTAAAGTGTTCTCTCCATCTGCTCACTTTTTCTCCCTTCTCCACTAGTAATCTACCATTTTTATCTTTCACTCCCCTGCTAACTTCACTTCCACCCTGTCTTACTCTTTTCACCTCTTTCCAGAACATTTTCTTACAGTCCCTCCACTTTACACTCAAATTCCTTCCAAATTCCTCATCCACTCTCTTCTTACTCTCTCTTACTAATCTTTTCACCTCTCTTCTTTCTACATATAACTCTCTCTTCCGCCTCTCAACTTCTTCCACGCCCCTATTTCTCATCCATTCATTGTATGCTTTCTTCTTTTGTGCCACAGCCTGTTTCACCTCTTCAGTCCACCACGCTGTTCCTTGCACCCCCTCCGTCTTCTCTTCCTTCCACACACCACATCACATGCTGCACATATTTCTTCTGTAAATATTCTACACACACCTTCCACGTCCCCCATCTGCTCCAATTCATATTTGCCCAATCGTTCCTCCACTTCTCTCTTATACTCTGCCTTTTTCTCATCCTCTTGTAACCTTTCCACTCTCCTTGCAACTACTCCTTCCTCTCGTCTTTCCCTTCTTCTATTCCTCCATCTTACTTGGACCTTGATTCTGACCACCACCAAGTAGTGGTCAGAAAGTCCACTCCCCAACCTCTATAAACTCTTGCATCCAATATACATCTTCGCATCCTTTCATCCACACACACATAATCAATCATTGCCTTCCTTTCATTCAGTTCACCACCCATCCATCTCATCACTCGTTATGTATACCTGTAGAACATTTTGTGCCTGAAGAGGGTACTGGCTATCACCAACCACCTCCTGGCACAAATATCCACGAAAGCACTGCCATTCTCATCCATCTCTGCAGGCACACCCCACTCACCAACTATTCCATCCACCTTCACATTAATTTACCATTCATATCACCAATCAAAAACACACCCTCACTCCTTTCAAACTTTTCCATGCACACTTCCACATTTGTCCAGAACTCTTCTCTCACCCTGCTTGCATGATCTTGTGTTGGCGCATACACACACACAATCGCCCACATTTGTAGCCCAGCTTTCAATCTTACCCACACAATCCTTGAGCCAACTGATCCATACTCTCTTATATTCTCCTTCCAGCTGTTACTCACAACAATACACATTCCTTCTTTTGCCCTCTCATTCTCACCTACTCCTGCACATATCCCCCATCTATACTTCCATTCTCTCACACTCTCACCTCTCCATTTAGTTTCTGTTAATCCACATACATCCACTTACACACCCTCAAGCACCTGGACAATCTCTATATCTTTCAGTGTGTGTGTGTGTATAGTGAACTGAATGAATTTTTCTATTTGAAGGCTGGGTTGAAACAGGGATGTGTCATGTCTCCATGGCTGTTCAATCTGTATATGAATGGGGTTAAAAGAGATACAAGGTAGGGCAGTAGATGCTGGAGTGGCCCTAATGAGAGAGGGCAGTGTTTGGAAACTCCCTGTACTGTTGTTTGCAGATGAGACTGAATTGTTAAGTGAAGACGAAGGGGAGCTGCAAGGCTCGATGGATGAGTTTGGGAGGGTGTGTAAGAAACAGAATCTAAAGGTGAATGAAGGGAAGAGTAAAGGTATGGTCTTCGAGAGAGATGAAGTCAGTGAATGTACACTGAGGTTGGATGAGGAGGAAATGGAAAATGTGTGTATGTTTAGCTACTTGGGTACTGTGATGAGTAAGGATGGAAGTTTGGAGGGAAATGTGCTTGAAAGGGTACAGGAAGGAAGAAAGGTTGCTGGTTCCTTGAAGGCAGTGATAAGAAACAGAGAAGAGAGCATGGAAGTGAAAGTTATTACATGACAGTATTGTGATACCAACTCTAACGTATGGAAGTGAAGCTTGGACCTTGCTGGAGGGACACAAGTCAAGAGGAAAGCAGTGGAAATGAGTTATTTGAGAGGAGCCTGTGGAGTGAAATGGAGAGACAGACTGACAATGAGGATGTGAAGGAGCGTTGTGGTGTGGATGTGGAAGTGATAGGAAGTGTTAGGAGAAATACACTGACGTGGTTTGGCCATGTGGAGAGAATGGAGAGTGAGAGACTGATGAGGAGAGTGTATGTGAGAGGCAGAGGGAGGAAAAGGGAGGTGGAGGCCAAGGATGAGATGGAGGGATGGAATGGAGAGGTATGTGAGAGAGGTGTGTGAATTGGGAACAGGGCAGTGAAATGGCGGGGGACAGGGTGACGTGGAGGCAATTTGTTTGTGGCCACCACGTATAAGAGATTAAGTCATCTGGCAACAGATAGACAGTTAAACATAAACCTATATACAGTACTGTAAATAATTTTCTAATTTCTCTCGTAATCTGTACTTCAGCGCAATGTAGCAATTTTAGCAAATGTGCATAAGTTGCCCCTTGAATGTCTGTGAGTGACTTGGTGACAAGAGGGTAGGAAAACTTAAAGACAGCCTCAGCCAAGGTTTAACTGTACAAACTCAGTGAAATGTACTACCATATTTCGTGGGGTGGAAGACGTGACTTTTTGTCTCAAAATCACCTTCAAATATCCCCATGCGTCCTGGAAGAGAGACTAAGACCTTGGCTCCATTTAGAAGAATCAAACTTATACAGAGGATCATCTCACTGTTTGGTTGTCAAGTATTTTTTAGAGTATGAACACTTTTGATTTATTGTAAATGTTACATTCACTTGTGTATATACAGTACTCAGATTTAACATTAGAAACACCCAGGCTCAAGAAAAATTTTGGGTTTGTTTACAACGGGCCATGTGACTGTCTGGGGGGTTTAGCGGTATAGCAGTTTAACAATTTAGCATCTAGCATACATCCTACATTAGCAGGCTAACATGATCGCTGGTGAACTCCCTGCTCACCTTCTGAAATGTAGTCATGGTCACTTTGCTTGCCATCCACTCAGTAACTAGTAAGGGAATCATACTGGGGATGACAGCTAGCAGGACATTTGAGTCATTGTAACAGATATCTGTCTCACATGGAAATTCAATAACCCTTGTTTGGCTGGCTTCTCTTACTGATATTTTGTTTCATTCGAGACCAGAATATAAATAGAAGGAAACAGTTTTATATTACCGTTACTGAGAAACGGGAAAAATAAGTGCAACATTAAAAAGTACCGTCTGAAATTACGGCTTTCTAGCAGTTTCGAAATTTAGCACCTAGCGTTCCCCTAACTCTCAGAACATGATCACTTCTGAACCCCTTGCTAACCTTCAGAAAGGCAATAGCCATGATCACTTCACTTGCTATCCAAACACTAACTAGCAAGGGAATCATATTGGAGATGTTGGCTACTAGCATGACTTTTGTTGAGTCATTGTAACAGACGTCTGTCTCACATGGAAATTCAAAAACCCTTGTTAGGCTGGCATCTCTTACTGATATTTTGTTTCATTTGATACAAGAGCATCATAGAAGGAAGCAGTCTTATATTACTGTTAATGAAAAATGGGAAAAACAGTTGCAACATTAAATAATACTTCCCGAAATTACAACAGTGTGGTAGGTGGGGCGCCCATCATCCACTCACTCACTGTTGAGGTGCCATATGATCTCTACACTGAGTGACTAGCCAAATGTGGTTTCCTGTACCCAGGAAATCATTTACTACGCTGGGTGGTAACCATATAACCAGGGTTTCTGGCAGGGTTAAGTGTCCTCTCAGATTCCCCCTATCCAAAATCACTTAATCATGGCAGTTGTTTCAGAGAGCCTCGGAGGGCCCAATACCAGCCCCGGGCCCCAACCAAATGGGCAGACTTGCGTGGCCATGTGGAATGTGAGAGGTGTGAATGAGGAAAGCAAGAGGGTGGAAGTGGTGAATGTGTTTAAGAGTGCGAGATATGCCGTGATGGCATTGTGTGAAACGAAGATGAAAGGGTGCGAAGTGGAGGAGTGGGAGGGTGTGAAATGTGTAAGTTCGGGAATGAATGGGCAAGGAAGATGCAAGGAAAGAGTTGCTTTGTTGATGAATGAGGTGTGGCAGAGTGGAATGAGAGACTATAAATGTGTCACTCGAGGTGTATGTATGTCAAGTTCAAGTTTGAGAAGGTGAAAGTGGCAGTGATTGTAGCGTGTGCACCATGTGAGGACAGGAGTGAGAGAGAGAAAGACAGGTTTTGGGATGAGCTGGGTGAAGTAGTGGGAGAAATGACCAGGAGCTATAAAGTGATTGTGTTGGGGGATATGAACGGAAGAGTAGGCACTGGTCCTGAGGATGACATAATGGGTTGTTATGGAGTAGCAGGAGAAAATGATAATGGGAAGAGACTGAAGGATATGTGTCAGGAGAGGAGGTTGTGCATTTGTAACTCGTATTTCAAACACAAAGATGCACATAGATATACATGGTATAGAGGGAAAGGGGATCGTGTTGAAAGAAGCCTGATTGATTACGTGCTCGTAGAGACGTCGATGATAGGAATGGTTGCTGATACGAGGGCTGTGAGAGAACGATGTGGAGGTCTGTCAGATCATATGATTGTAGTATGCAAGATCAAGCTGAGAGGAGTGAGGTGGATCAGGAGAGAAAGGAACAGTCAGGGAGAAAGAGTGAAAGTTGAGAAGCTGAAGATCAAAGAAATGGCAGATTAATACAGGACCAAAGTAGAAGACGAGTTAGAATTTCTGAATTGGAATGAAATGGTTCTGGACAGACTGAGGAACGCATATAGGGATTGCTTAGTTAGGAATGCTAAAGCGGTGTGTGGTGTGGCAAGAGAAACAACAAAGAAGAAGGGTACGGCATGGTGGGATGAGGAGGTAAAGAGAGCGGTGGAGTAAAAGAGGAAGAAGTGGCTAGAGTGGTTACAAGATAGGGGTTCAGTTGATATAAGAACTGAATATGTTGAGAGCAAGAAGCACGTAAAGAAACTAGTGAAAAGGAAAAAAAGGAGGTAAATGAGGATCTAGGAAGAAAAATGAATACGAACTACTCTGAAAATAGAAAGTTATTCTGGAAAGAGGTGCAGAAGTGTAGCAGTGAAAGGGGAAAGAAATGGGATGGTGTGAAGGATGCAGGTGGTAGTTTATTAACCAATGGAGATGAAGTAAGGACCAGATGGAAGGAATATTTTGAAAGCCTGATGAATGGGGATAGAGAGAGTAGAGCAGCTGCAAACATGATTGGTTTTGAGGGTATGCAGAGAAGGAATGCAGTGCCAGCAGACATGACACTGGCACAGGTGAAGAGTGCTCTGAAGCGGCTGAAAAATGGGAAAGCAGCTGGGGTTGATGATGTGTATGCAGAGATGCTTAAATGTAGTGGAGAGAATGGAATGAAGTGCTTGCTGGAGATAGTAAGAAGGCATGGATGAGTGAAACTGTGCCTGCAGAGTGGAAAAAGGCTGTGATTGTACCCCTGTACAAAAATAAAGGTGAACGAAGTGAGTGCAAGAATTATCGTGGCATAAGCTTACTGAGTGTGGTAGGGAAGGTATACTGTATGGAAGAGTTATGATAGAGAAAGTAAGAGAGATATCAGAAGTCCTTGTGAGTGATGAACAGGGTGGCTTTAGGAGTGGCAGAGGATGTGTGGACCAAATATTTGCAGTGAGACAGATAGTAGACAAGGCTTGTGAGAAGAACCATAAGGTGTTTATGGCATTCATGGATCTGGAAAAAGCATATGACAAAGTGGACAGAGAAGGATTGTGGAAAGTTTTGCGCATGCAGGGTGTAGAGGGTAAGCTGCTAGGTGCCATCAAGAGTTTTTATGATGGTAGTGAAGCATGTATCAGGGTTAATGGGCATCTAAGCTAATGGTTCACGATCAGTGTGGGCGTGCGACAAAGTTGAGTGATGTCCCCATGGTTGTTCAATGTATATATGGGTGGGGTGATGAGAGAAGTGAAACACGAGTAATGGAGAGAGGGATGGCATTGGTAATGAATGGTGATGGATGGAATATCTCAAATATGTTGTATCCTGATGATTCAGTACTGCTTCCAAGTACCGGACAAGAACTTGGTAGGCTAGTGCAGAGTTTTGCTGATGTCTGTAAGCGTCGTTCCTTGAGAGTAAGTGTAGAAAAGAGTAAAGTGATGGTTATTGAGAGAGAAGGTGACTCCCAGTGCAATGTAACAGTGGAGAGAGACTGGAATTGGTGAGAGAGTTTAAATACCAGGGTACAGTGATGGAAAAGAGAGGAAAATGTGGAAAAGATGTTGAAAGTAGAGTGACACAAGGAAGAAAAGTTGCTGGTGCAATGAAGGCCATGATAAGAAACAGAGTCTCTGAGGTGCTGCAGCTGCACAGAGGCTCACATGAAGGAGTGTTAGTGCCAACTTTGACATATGGATGTGTCAGAACTATGGTGTGGCATGAAAATGAAAAGTCAAGAGTAAGGGCAGATGAGATGGGACTGCCAAGCAATGTCATGTGGAGGTACAGAGGGTGGATAGGATACGAAACAATGTGATTCGTGAAAGATGCGGAGTGAGGAAGTCGGTGGACACCAGAATTGAAGAGAGTGTACTCAGATGGTATGGTCATGTGGAAAGAATGGATAACAGTAGAGTGGTGAAGAAGGTATATCTGAGCGAATTCGAAGGAGGGAGGAGGCGAGGTAGGCCAAGGAGAAAGTGGAGAGATATGGTGGATGAATGTGTACGGAAGAGAGGTTTGGAAGTCTGTGAGGCTAGGGAACTGACTGGAGATCGAGCTGGCTGGATGAATTTTGTGAGGAAAAGTGCACCCTTAGGGATTTTTGGCATCCTTTTTTAACGTGGCAGCATCTGGATTGACTCTGTCGGATACGATTATGTGAAGCTACAGAACGTGGTGAATGTTTTTGGCGTATCCTGTAGAGCCAGGATTCCGGGGGCTTGAATGATGAGTGAATGGAAGCGTGGCCCATTGGATTGGGCAATTTTGGGCTGTCTGAACATTACTACTCCTCACCCTGCCCTTGGGTGGGAAAGGAGGTCCGGATGATGATGATGATGATGATGACAAACATACCTTTCGTGATACATGAGAGAGTCATGGTTTTCGGACATAAGGGCAATATCCATCCTCTCTCGTCCTTAGGTAGACACCTGTGATCCAGTGAGCCACACTGCCTCAGCCCCGAGCTACAACATGACTGATTCTCAAACCTGCTCACTGTTCACACCAAAACTCCGCCACGAATTCCCCAAACATCCGACACGGCTAAAACAAACCCTTAACTACCGAGCAAATCGTTCACATTTTACACTGTGTGGAGTTCTGTCATAACACTACCTCCACACTCAAGAACAAAATACATTTTGTCTGCACAGAACTCAACACAATCTGCTTAAGCAATCAGCGCTTACATTTTCGCTGCCCTTGATATTACATGCTGAAGGAACATACTCCACCTCATCAACCTGCTATTTAAATGGGTAGCTTCTGTAGATACCGTAATGGTTGATAATCAGTTTCAAGAGTAAAGTGTATGCCACAGAGATACCTGGAAAACTTTTTAATGCTCCACACTATAGCTAAGCACTCTTTCTCTATAATGAAGCAATTCCTTTCAGCACCTTTTAGTTTCCTGCCAGCATAAGCTACAGGCCACTTTTCTCCATCCCACACTTGTAACAGTACTGCTTGTATACCTATATCAGATGAGTCAGTCTGCAGCACAGTGTCTCTGGATATATCCACCATCTTTATTATTGGATGCTTACTTAACACATCTTTCAGTTCATCAAAAGCTTTTTAGTGCACAGTTTTCCATTCAGCCTTATTTGGTGATGATTTCTTTGTCAGATCAGTTAAGGAGGAAGCAATGGTACTATAATTTGGTATATACTGACGGTAGTACCCTGTCATACCGAAAAACGACCTCACCTCTCTCTTGCATGTTGGTACTTTCATCTCCAATATAGCTGCTACTTTGTCATGTACAGGCTCCGATAATCCACACCCTACAGTATGTCCAAGATATTCAATACAGCAGTTGCCTATTTCACACTTTAAAGGCCGAGCTGTTAGTCTTGCACCTGACAGGATCTCTAGTACAGTTTCTAACACTTGCACTTGATGTTCCCAGTCATGTGCGTGTATCAGAATATCAACAAATGTCTCCACTTTGTTCTACACCATTGAACAAGGTGCTCATTAATCTGTTAAAGCTAGCACTTGCATTAACCAACCCAAAAGGTAGCACATTGAAATGCAACAAACCTTGGCTTAACTGGAAGGCAGTAATTGACTTACTGGATTTATCCAAGGGAATCTGCCAGTAGCCTTTTGCTAAATCAATCTTTGAGAAGCATTTGCTGAAGGATATCCTTGACATTATATCTGACTGATCCAGCATCGGTTCCGCATCAAACACTGTCTTCATCTTTACCATATCCTTGGTTTCGGTTCTCTTAAAACTAGGGATGACATCTAGTACCGCATTATCATCTTCATCCTCTACTGCAACAGCTACACTAGCTACAGCAACATCTGAGCCACTCTCCTTCACATAGTCTTTCATGTAATGCCTCTTCAGCATGTTGATGTGGTACTTCCTTTCCACACCTTGAACATTTACCACGTAGTTCCATTTATTCACCTTCCTGACTACATCATAAGGTCCTTCCCACTGCATCAACAATTTGCTCTTGCTACTTGAGAGTAGTATTAACACCTTTTGACCTTCTGTTAGCTCTCTGTCTTTAGATTTTTTGTTGTAATAGTTTTGATAAGTATCCTTGGCCTTGTCTAACTCCTCATGAGCTAGTTTGCAAGTGTCTGTCTTTCTCGTAGATTAATGAGGTATTCGTACACAGTTTTTGTATTAACCTCCCCATCATACTCTTCCGTCTCCTCAGCTTCCCACATGTCCCTTAACAGGCTGAGTGGACCTCTAACCGTATGTCCATATATCAACTTAAAGGGAAGTGGTACTTGACCGAGGTACCTCTCGATAGGCAACAGTAGAGGATTGATATACCTAGGCCACTCTTTAGGCTGTTCACGACACATGTGCTTAAGCATCTTCTTTAGTACCCCTTTAAACCTTTCCAGTAACCCATTACACATACAGTAGCATGGTATGGTGTTGTGGTTAAATCTCTAACTGACAACAATCTCAGGAACTTCTGCATCATAGCTGATGTGAACTGATTACCCTGGGCAAATAATATTTCATTAGTATTCCGACTCTACTAAAGACTCCCAGTAGTGCATCAGCTACACTTTCAGATCACATGACTTAAGAGGTACGGCCTCGGAATACCTAGTAGCATCATCCACAATTGTAAGGATATACCGCGATCCATCCCTGGCACGCGGCTTCCGTGGTCCCACAATGCCCACTGTCACCCTCTGAAATGGCTCCTCTGTTACCGGCATCCTGCCTAATTTAGCTTTGGGAACTCTTCCCTTGTCAACTATCCTCTGACACTCATTGCAGAAGTGACAATACCTAGCCACATCAGACGAAACACCAGGCCATGCAAACTTACTCTGAATCCTAGCCAGCTTCTTTTTACACCCTAAATGTCCCCCCACGATAGATGAGTGTGCCAACTCCATGACAGCTCCCCTAAATTCTCGTGGAACTACGAGCTGCTCACTAATGCAACCATCCACTTCAAGTCTACAGTACAATACTCCCTTATTCTTTACGAAGTAGTGCTTTTCTCTATCTGACTTCTGAAATACATTGTTCAATTCAGCATATTTTCTTATATTATCCAAGGTGCTATCACGCTCTTGCTATATCTTAAAATTATGATTGGTTAAATTCCCCATAACATCCTTAACCTTTAGCTTTAGGTGGTTTCCTGGCACCTTCACACTGCCTCTGTTGCCGTGTTACAGCTGCACTAACTCTTACATCTTCATCAGTCACACCATCAATCTGTCCCACACGCAAGATCGTGTACTGGTTTCTTTATACACGCCGCTAAAGTCGTTCCAGAAAAGTATGGAGTGTCTACCATAATTTCTGCCTCGCGGTAAGTTCCTACCATTCCATTTGCCATTTGTAGGTTCACATCTTTACCAGTAAGCTTCGACTGGGGTGCAAGAGATCTCTTAACCAACACGGTTGTACATCCTTGATCACGTAATACTTTAACTCCTTTTCTTTCCACTCTTCCTTCCGACACATTTAGCCTGCCGTTGGCTGCTACAGCTGCCTTTTCATGTCATGTCTTTTACCACTGGCTTCTTCTTAGCCCCATATCTGTGGTAACAATCCTTTGCTGTATGACTATTCTTGCCACATACAAAACATGCACAGCTAGCAGATTTCTTTGTCACCTCTATTTCTTTCCCCTTAAATAAGTCGTCCTTCACGGTCTTAGCCTTACTTTCAAGTCGCACCGAATCTTTGCCTTGACTTCCATGGGCTTCTATATATAGATCTGCTAATTTAACAACTTGTTCAAACGTTTTTAAATCATGCTCCTTTAAGAACAATACTAATCCCTTATCACAAGCATTCATAAACAGCTCAATTAATATCAAGTCTGCTATATCTTTGTAAGTTTCCTCACACTCAGCAATCTCTATCCACCTCCTTAAGTTGTATTAAGCCTATTTCCAAAATGGGAAGCAGTTTCATTCTTAAGGAACCTACAGTTACGAAATCTGGTTCTATAACCATCAGCTGTGCACTGGAAACATTTCAATAAGGCATCTTTGATTTCGTCATAATCTTCAGCTTCCGACAGTGACAAGTGTTGATAGGTCTCTAACGCCATACCCTGAAGTAGAGATGCCAAACAAAGTGCACAGATACCTTTACTCCAATTAGCACTCTTGGCTAAACGCTCAAATCTTAAAAAGTAGCATCAATACTATCAGTGTTCTCTTTAAGTGCAGGCAGTTTGGGAAAACTTGGCTTACAGTCAGATCCATTTATATTGCTACTTCCTTTCCCGGCTGCATTTCCCTCTAATTGCAACTTCTTTAGCTCGAACTCTTGTCTTAATCTCTGTGCCTCGAATTCTAGCTTACGGTCCTCTCTTGCCCTAGCACGCTCGTCCCGTGCTTTCTTTTCCCTCGCAAGCACAAAATCCTTTAAGTCTTTTCCTTCCAACCCAATCTCTCTACGAATCTCCACTATCCTATCCAAATCACTCATGATTAACAATTGTAATTACACAAAACAACAGAAGTCTGTCCCACCACTGTATGAACAGTCCCCAGTATTCTGACCAAATGACACGTGTCCATGTTAGGACGCCCAAAATTGTAGAGAACCTATGGTGTGTCCTTGTAGAAAACACTCGTATCATACGGCCAGAAGTTAACCGAATGGCTATGGACCCTGGCGATGCTTATCACACAATAGCAAGGGAACAAATAAACAAATCTTAAAATATACATATAATTAACCAGCTATATACATAAAGAGATATACAGGTAACAGCTTAAATCCTCAAACACTTAACACCACAAATTATGGTTCACTCGCGCTTCATGCCAGCACTCAAATATCCTCTCGTCGCAATATACAAGTACTATTCCGTAAGTAACAATGACGTTGAAGTTGAAGATGAAGTTAAAGTTGACACCTCATATTCCTCTTGCGATACGGCCCCACATTGCTGTGGCATGTACTCGAACCCGTAGTGAGCACTCTACACACCCACGGTCCGTCACTCACTCTGCTCACAAGAACTCCTGCAATTCATTTGCCTTTGCTAATTTACATGTCTGAAGGGTGCTTCCCATTCACAGTGAAGCACAATGCCTTAATTTACTACCCTTAAATAAACACAACATAACCGATTTAAAGTAATAACAGTTCCCTCGAAAACATTTGTTCACCAACTAGTTTATAATGATAAACGAGTGAAATTTCCCAGTCAAACATATGGACGTGTTCACGTTGTACATAGTCTCATTCCCGATTATATAAATAAGAACGGTCTAAACATTTGGTATTTATAGTAAACAAAAAATTACCTTTCTTGATACAGAAGAGAGTCATGGTTTTCGGACATAAGGGCAATATCCATCCTCTCTCGTCCTTAGGTAGACACCTGTGATCCAGTGAGCCACACTGCCTCAGCCCCGAGCTACAGCAAGACTGATTCTCAAACCAACTCACTGTTCACACCAAAACTCCGTCACGAATTCCCCAGACATTTGAAACTGCCAAAACAAACCCTGAACTACCGAGCAAATCCTTCATATTTTACACTGTGTGGAGTTCTGTCATGTCAGTGAGACACGACTTTGCACTGATAAAAGACAATACATTTTTGTTTGAATGCTTTATTTGTAAAGTGGAATCGTTTCCATAATTTTCCCACCTAAATATCCAAAACTGTTTTTTTCCACTATAAATGCTGAACACCCTGGTATATATATATATATATATATATATATATATATATATATATATATATATATATATATATATATATATATATATATATAAAATCTCATCTCATCAGCTGTTTGAGTGTCCACTGCAGGACCGGCCTATCCCTACCGAAGTGGGGACGATATAGCCAATGTATCTCTACCAATTGGCTTCGGCTGTCTAATAGAGAGTGTACGTAGAGTGAGAAGTATTTGTAAGTGTAATTGTTGTGTTGGAATGGCTTTGGATGTGTGTGTTGTCTGTTAACCAAGTGTAGTCTTCCCGGGCAAGCTGACTGGGTACAAGCATACTTTTATAATATACGACTCTTGTTACAACCACAGCACCTCCTGTGTCCACCAGTGCATTATATAGGCAGAAGAAAGTTCCCAGAGTTTATTACCCTGTCAGAGCGCGAACCGGCGTTTTTCAGTGTACGAAAACGCGCACTTTATCACTGTATCACAAAGGCTGATATATATATATATATATATATATATATATATATATATATATATATATATATATATATATATATATATTGTTACATAGCCTGTGATTTCATCATCCTTTGTATAATTCTAACGTACAGTATGCTGCATGTTTGATCAAGATTCGCCTCGTGGCTTCCTTAGTGACCAAGCTTCCGTGTTCTACCTCACTCACCCCTTCTCCTCCCTCATAGTAGAGTAAGTCGTTCTTTCTGTTGTTCAGAGCAGGAGTGTCAACTCTTTGTCCACTATGGCTTCATTAGCGTGTCCTTCTTACAAGTTGTATCAAGCTCTGCCGGCCCCTATATAATGAGCTCAGTCTCTGCATTAATTGCCACTTAGATCTACTCCTCATTTTGTTCACATCTCTGTCCTCCCCTGTACAGTTGTTATTATTTTTGTGAGTGCTCGGGAAGTCTCCAACCATCTAGCTGCTGTGTAATTTGAGTATAAGTATTATTACATTTTTCTTGTACTGTATAGCATAAGGTGTTAATTCGTAGGCCTGGTAAGGTTTTTGTGATTCATGTGGAGTTTTTGGTGTCAGCCATTATTAATAATATTTTGTATCTGTAATAATATATCTTGCATTAACTGAGCATTATCCGGTTTTCTCATTTTATCAGGGCTGACTTAGATAAATTTACTCTTGCTAATTTCGTGTTAATAGAGGCTATTGCAGTTAACCATATATTTAACCTGTTTTTTTGCCATTACATTATCCTTATGAGTCCTGAATGTTTAGTTGTTAGTTTGAGCATTAAACTTTAACTTGTAATTTTACCTAACTCTTTTGTTTTGAACCTGGAGCTTTGTGGAACAGTAGTGATTTTAGTATTCTCACTTGAAGTGTTCATTATCTCTCTCTGTTCCGTAACATAAATTTGGCGACCTCTTATCAGGATATTCAGGATATTATCATAAGGATATTGCTTGATATTTTGTGACTGTGATTTATTCATGATGTCTACTATTACTACGCTTGATGAAGCCAAAGATTTTTTTATCAAATGTGCAAACAGTGTGTGATGTAGAAAACAGAACAAAGAATGAATTTAAGCTTGTTGCTCAACAATTGGGAATTGCTGTTCACTCTTATCATTCTAAAGATCAAATTGTTGGCATGATTAATAAAAGCTTGTTTGATGTAACTCCTCCAAATGAGCAAACGCAGATTGAAATAGCTAAGTTACAGCTAGCCCTGTAGGAGGCTCGTGCTAAGGAGGCTGAGTTTCAGGCAAATGCTAAGGAGGCTGAGTCTCAGGCTCGTATTCAGGAGGCACAGGCACAGGCTCAGGCACAAATTGAACTAGCTAGGATTCAGACAGAGCATGAGTATCGCATGAAACAAGGTGGAACTGGATCATCTAGCTCTGATGATTTTGATGTGGCTAAAACTGTTAAACTTGTCCCTCCTTTTAATGAATCTGATTTAACAAAGTATTTTCAGTTGTTTGAGAGGGTAGCTACAGGTTTTAATTGGCCCAAAAAGTATTGGCCAGTACTCCTTCAAACTGTTCTCACCGGTAAAGCTCAAGTAACTTATGCATCTTTGCCTCAGGATCAATCTGATAATTATGATGTAGTTAAGAGCTTGATTCTTAAGGCCTATGAGCTTGTTCCTGAAGCCTATAGAGTAAAATTTAGGACAACTTATAAGCAAGATCAGCAATCCCATGCTGAGTATGCAAAAATCAAAGAATATCTTGTAGAGCAGTGGTTAAATTCTAGGAATGTAAATTCTGATTTTGATAAATTTAAGCAGATGATTTTGCTGGAGGACTTCAAAAGGTGTATTAATAAAGATGTAAGCCTATATCTTGATGAGAAAAGAATAGATAATTTGTCTGATGCTGCAGTTTTAGCTAATGAATATGTTCTTACTCACAAGAGATATTCTAAAGAAAAAAGGAAAGCTGAGAGTAAGTACGTTGCCTCTACTCAGAGTACAGGTAACAGGAAAGAGAATAAAGATGATGTTTCTCAGGAAGTAAATACCAGCTCCACCTCTAGATTTCAGAAAAGTAAATGTACTTATTGTAGTAAGCTTCGTCATACTACGGAGAAATGTTTCAGGAGACAGCATGATGTGAACAAAAAGGAGTCTTTAAATATTCAGTCAATTGGTCTTGTGTCCACCCTTGAGAGTTCCCAGAATTCTTTAACGGAGTTAACTGAACCTGCTTTGAGGGGTAAATTAAATTCTCATGATGAAGCTCCTCTTTTGAGCAGTAACGTGGGTGACACTCTCAAGAGTTCATGTGCTAATTTCCTGTCTGATGGTTTTGTCAGTCCTCTGGACAGTAATAACAGGAAATCAGTTAAAATATATCGTGATACAGGTGCTTGCCAATCCCTTATGCTGACCAGTGTTCTAAGCTCTAATGTTAATTCCTCTGATGAAACTGTAATCATACAAGGTGTAGGGAATAATTACTTCTCTGTCCCTCTGTGCAGAGTGAATTTAGAGTCTGGTTTTGTTAATGGTTCCATTATGGTTGGGTTGGTTGAGACACTCCCAATGTCAGGTGTAACTTTCTTACTTGGAAATGATATTGGTGGAAGTCAAGTGTGTCCAGCTCCTCAGTTGTCTAGTGAACCAGTGACTGCGACCCAGGATTGTGATATCCCTGATGTGTTCTCTGCATGTGCTGTCACTAGGGCTAAGTCTAAAGTTACTGGTGACTTAGAGGATAATGATGATGATGATGTTATCCTAGCTGACACTTTTCTTCCTAATTTGGACCACTCACCAGATGAGGCAGTACCCCATAGTGTTGATAATTTGTCTCGTCAAGAGTTGGTTGAGTTGCAGGTTGCTGACCCTGAGTTGAAATGTCTAGCTAACTCTGCTTGCAGTGAGGAAGAGTCAGCTGGTGCTTCTACTTGTTATTATATAAAGTCAGGAGTACTTATGAGGAAGTGGAGACCCCCAACAGCATCAGCCGACTGTGAATGGCCCTTTTCCTCACAGAACCACAAATCTCACCCTTTACCGATATATCTCCATTTTGTTTTCCCGGTTACCATCTCCTTACAAACTTTCGAAACAAGGGCGGCACCTGTTGTTATATCAAATCCCAATATGCAGTTGATACAATTTTAAACTTCACTTCATCCAGTTTTGATTACTCATTATATAAATTAAATTGCCAAAACATTACCAAATATATCTGTGTAGTTTATCGTTCCCCCAATGCTTCTTCGGAACCCAGTGTATTTGATTCCATATCCACTCAGTTGAGTAACCTTGACCTTGCCCTTGGTAATGAAATTACCATTTTGGGTGATTTTAACATACACAATGTTGAATGGTTATTGCATTCTGCCCGGACTGACGACGCCGGTCTAGAATGCGAGCTGTTTGCGGAATCGTTTAATCTCACCCAGTTGGTAAAGCAACCAACCAGAATACCTGATAATCCTGACCATAATGCCCATCTCTTGGATTTATTCTTGACAAATAATCCAGATCAATACAGGATAGAGGTACTGTCACCAATTGGATCCTCTGACCGCAATCTCATCAAAGCCTCATTAGTTAACCCTCCTACACCTCCCCATTCCGAACCTGTCAGGGTGACCCGATGGCACTTTGACAGGGCAGACTGGGATGGATTTAGAAATTATCTTGCTGATGTTCCATGGCAGTCCTTCTTCTCTAGTGAACCCAATTCTACCCAGTCCCACATTTGTGACTTAATACTAGCTGGTATGGATTTATTCATACCAAGTCAACAATTCACTAAAAGATCAAACTCTCCAAAATGGTTTGATGGCAATTGTGCCAGAGCAACAGCCCAAAAGTCATTAGCATATAACTCTTACTTAAAATCAAAAACATCTGAATCACTCTCCCAATTTAAAATTGCTAGAAATCATGCAAAAGCTGTATTAACTCTATCTAAATCAAACTTTCTTCAAAAGCAAGCATCAAAACTACTTAACAACCCTAATGACAATAGAATATTCTGGTCAACTCTTAATTCTTTCAATAATAACTTTAACAAGTTATCTTCCATTCCCCCACTAAAATCTTCAGATGGCAATATTACAAATGACCCACGTGGGAAAGCAGATATCTTTGCTAGTACCTTTGCAAGAAACTCTACCATAGATGATACCAGCCAGAATGTCTCAGTACTGGAACTTGATTCTCCCGAAATTGCCCCACTTAAAATACAGACAAGATTTGTAAAATCCATCCTAGACAATTTACCTACCAACAAAGCTCCAGGTCCAGATGGAATTCCTCCAATTGTTTTAAAAAAGTGTTCCCCTGAACTTGCCTCTGTCCTAGCTAAATTATTCAGACTATGCATACGTGTCATAAAGACTTTGTAGTTACTTGTAGAGAAGTATATTTTAGACTTGTGGTCGAGCGGCTTTTATATCTTGTAGTAGTTTCCCCACCAGATGTCATGTAGTGACGGGAGAGGTAAAGAATAGTATGGGACTATTTTTATTTGTCTTGGAAATATTAAACAGGTATAACAGTATAAGTCCCTGGTAGCTACCTCCCTGTCTCGCTATCTCTCTCTCTTTCTGTTCTAAGGCTAATCTCCGTCTCGACCTCTCTCTAGGGTCGCTTGTCTCCTTCTAAACTCTCTTTTCTAAAATCTGGTGTAGTAGGGGTGTGTCACATATGTTCCTCATGGCAACAGATCTTTCTCACGAGAGGACTGCTGACAGCTAACTGCATCATCTCCTTACTGGCCAGCTGTCGTCAGCTTTCCTCCGTGTAAGCATGTTTAGCGCTGCTAGATTCTCGCAGACACAACACCTTCTCATCATTTGACTTCCTGCTTCTATCTGTCTCTCTATCTATCTATTTATCTATCTATCTATTATGTAGTCCTATATTTGCTCGGCCGCGCGAAAATGGCGTACCATCGACATTTAATAGTTATAATATATTAATACATACTACATACACATTATAATGAACTTATAAGCTAATTAAGTGAAATACATAATATTGTAAAGTAACATAATTGTATGAATATTGTATACATATATTATTCATAGTAAATAGTGATTATTCAGTAATACTACATTTTAAATAAGTTGTATACATATTGGAATAAATGCATTAAAGTAAATTATTTAACTGTAATACAGTATGTACTTGGGATATTATAGTGAAATGCATACATGCAAGAATAAAAATAGTTTAAAATTAAGATTATTGTAAGAGTTATTAATATTTCATTCAAAGATAATGGTACTGGTCTGTCATATATGGGTCATTCTTCTTTGTGTTATTATTATTATTATTATTTTTTTTTTATATATATATAATTAATACTATATACAAAATATATACACTTCATTCAGGGTGGTTAACTGTGATGTTAACTCTCCCCCCACTAAACAATGACTCCAAATTAGCAATTCTTGCATGCATTCTGTGCATTGCCAACAGCAATACTGCAACTACAATGCAGATAATTATAAAGACAGAAGGTGCTTGGCTATACACATAATATGGGTTGAACATACTCAAACTCAAATCTTCCCAGGGCTTCATTGTTTCATTGATCAGCTGCATAGTTTCAAACTTAGGTGAAGTCAGCTTAATACTTGTGCTCATGTTTAAGTTCATATCAGGCAGTGGGTGGAAATGTTTGTGTGTATGGTTGATAATGGCGTAGTGATTGATGGTGGAAAAAGTAGACATGGATGGTGTAAATACCGCACAGTAGTCTGGTGCTATGTATAATCCTGAGGCTGATGTATGAGATGGTGGTATATCTGGACAGACTATGTAAACTGATGTGTTATGAGGGAAATAAAAAAACTGCGAGTGTCCAATGCGTTGATGGTGTACAAGTTTATCTGGAGCAAAAGTGAAGTTGCAATGATGATGAATATTGTTATTGCTGATGATAGTCATTTCACAAGGGACCGTATCAGTAGGCTGAAACGTGAAAATGTACGCAGGACAAAGATGAACAGCATGTAAGGATGTGCGGCACTTTCTCTCAATCGTTGACTCACTTGCGAAAGTGACAGTGTCTCGTCTCTTGGAGACCATGATGAGTTCGGTGTCTGTGTTGATGTTGATGATGACTAAAGTGTTGTTGTTTCTATAGGGGAAGGGGTGTATTTGGTATACTGTGAACAGGTCTTCTGTGATGAATGGTACATGAACTATCACTGATGTTGGTGTTAGTGTTGCTTCTAAGTATGGGTAATATTGCATAAATTCCCTACTGCGGAACAATGGCTTCAATTTATGTTTATGTATGCCTTGACTAACTATCTGACGTAACTCATGAACTGGGAGTAAGTCATTCGTGATCTTGCCATCACCAGCATTCGAAATTCCTTGCATAAGTGCCCTGAAATGATCTCTAGTGTTCTCTAATTGTAGTAGAATCGTGTCAATATGTTCTGTGATGATGGAGAAGTGCTGGAAAAGAGTAACGTTGCCCTCTAAGTCATTTATTTTATCTATACTCTCGAGAGCTACGTTTTCTGCTTGTTTCAGATTTTTCACAATTGTCTTCATTGCCGAGTTCTGTCCTGTGATGAATTTATCCTGGTATGTTAGTACCTGAGCTATCTTATTAAATTTGTTGTTTATTTCTTTAAGGTCATCCTCTGTAGCCAATCCAAAGATGTTCCCAAGAATTGCGCCGCCCAGATCGAACAAATCGCGCTTTTGGCGAGTACGTGTGATGTTGTTCCTGTCGCTCAGCACCTCCGTTCCATAAAATGGGAGATCTTGGATCATGACGAGCATAGTTGACTTCGCCTGTTCTAGTTTCCATTTCGCTAACTTCACCATTTCATCCACTTCCTTGGTGATATGTGATTGTGAAACATAATTCCCTATCTTGAAGTCCAGAGTTCGCATCGGCGTCGCAAGTCTTTCTACATAAGTAGGTAAGTCATACAAGTAATCTAGACTTATTTCAGTACTCATGACGTCCTTGACGATTGTAGTCGTGGCCGTTGGAGCTATGAGGCATCCTTGTCATACTATATGCTTGGGGTCTAGGTGCGCATATACTCTTACTATGTATAGGAGAATCCATAGCATAAGTCCCTTCATCGTAACCTACCGAAAAAAAAAATCTATTAATTTCCTATAAAGCTGTGGTTGATGATAGTGATGATGTGCGTTACGGTCGGTTGTTATTTCATTTATAGAAGGAGTTTAAATCGATATTTAATTCTCGTAAATGATGTACTGTAGATTTCATTGGAATAGTTGCACCTATGTTCGATTGTTTGGTATATGACCTTAATTTCTTTTTGTAATCATTGTTGTGTTCTTGCTTGGTTTCTTGAGGTACGTTCACCTGTTCGGTTGTATCCGAGGCTGAATAATTATGTGATAATTCCCTTGAAACTCGTTTTAAATGGTCAATATGAACTTGTTTTTCCTCGCCACTTGAAAGTGACTTAATTAAAACTTTGTTTGCCTTTATGTTAATTACTCTGTATGGGCCCTCAAATTTAGGGGATAATTTATTGTCTCTCGTATGAATGACTCCGTAAACAATGTCTCCTAAGCTGATAGGTGAATCTTTTGCCTTCTTGTTAAATGCCTCCGTCATTTCTTCCTTGGACATCGTTAATTGTTTTTGCACTCTTTTGTGAATGTCCTGGAATTCACGTAAACGGAGTTTAGAGTAATCATCGTAATTGTATATAGGCATGCTGTCACCTTCTAGGAGCTCATATGGTAATTTTTTATCTGTGCCATATATAATGAAATGTGGTGTGTCACCAATGGATTTATTTATAGACCCATTAATGGAGGCCTCTACTCTGGGAATCCAATCATCCCAGCTTGCATAATTTTCACTGAGAATGTGTCGTAGCACATCTAATACCTTTTTATTTTGTCTCTCTACCAACCCATTCGATGCTGGGTGATAGGCCAAAACGTTAACCTTTTTAATGTTGTATTGTTTACATATTTCTTGTAAGATCTCAGAATTAAATTCTCCTCCATTATCACTTATTAATACCTTTGGGGTAGTAAAGCGACATATTACATTATCTGTTATTGCCTTTGCTACTGTCTCTGCTGTCTTATCTTTAATTGGAGCTAAAATGACATAACGGGAAAAATGATCCGTTGCTACGAATAAGTATAGGTTATTATTGTATGATAATGGCATCTTGAGTAAATCAACAGCGACAACGTCCCATGGTTGATGTGGTACAGGGTAATTACCCATCGGTGCAGGTGTGATTGGGTATCCTTTGTGTTTCGCACATGATTCGCATCTGTCTATATGATTGTTTATATCTCTTCGTAATGAAGGCCAGTAATATAATAGCTGGGCTTGGTTGAATGTCTTATCCTTTCCAGGGTGTCCTGCATGTGGGCTGTCGTGTATCATTCGTAATACTTGGGGTATCATGTCATTAGGTACTACCAACTGGTTAGTATTTCTTTGGCGTTTTGGTTGTTTAGAGTTAATTTTGTATAATGTATTATTGACCATTGTGAATTGTTCAAGTGGGACATGCAGTTTGGGTAATTGTATGTCATCTCCACTTTCTAACTTGTATATTACTTTTGACCATACTGGGTCAAGTCTTTGTGCCTTTGCGATATCCTCGTGGTTTGGGATATTTCCTTTGAGATCTAACGCCGCGACCTGAATTGTGTTCGGGTTCCTAGATAATGCGTCAGCTACTATATTCATTTTACCTTGTATATAATGTATTTGTACATTGTAGTTTTCAACTGTACATTTTCATCTTGCTCTCCTCCCAGAAAGGAGTTTTTCTTTAAACATACCTACCAGTGGTTTATGGTCGGTGAATAAGTGGATTTCGTAACCATATACCAAATCTCGAAACTTTTGTAATGCAAAAATCACTGCAAGTGCCTCTAAGTCTGTAGTGCTATAATTTTTCTCCGCACCTCTTGTTTGTCTGCTGGCAAATGCAATTGGTTGATTCTTTCCTCTTTTATCTTCCTGCATCAGTACAGCCCCTAATCCTTTAACTGATGCGTCTGTACAAATAAGAAATGATTTCGTGTAATTCGGATATGCTAAACAAGGTGCATTTGTTAGTTTAATTTTTAGATTGTTAAATGCCCTTTTTTGTTCTTCTTCCCATTGGAATACAGCATCTTTTTTGAGTAGTTGGAATAGAGGGAAGGCTATATGAGAGAACTGTGGTACGAAGGACCTATAGTACCCAGCCAGACCTAAAAATTGTCTAACTTCGTCAGTCGTAGTGGGTTCAGGAAAATCTCTCACTGCCTGTATTTTGTCATCAGTGGTGTGAATACCATCAGAACTTAATTTGTGGCCTAAGAAATTTATTTCCTTAAAGCAAAATTTGCATTTAGAAAGTTTAATTTTTAATCCAGCATCACTAAGCTTTTGTAAGAGTAAGTCTAATTTCCTGAGATGATCCTTAATATTCTTCGTTGCGTTAATAATATCGTCAAGATAAACAAATATGCCTTGTCCTAAAATTCCGGACAATACGTAATTCATAAGACGCTGGAACGTACCTGGGGCTGTCCTCAGTCCCATTGGCATTCTTGTATATTGATAATGGCCTCTGTTTGTTGAAAAGGCAGTGTATTTACGTGACTCCTGAGATACCGGAATCTGATAGTATCCGTTTAGGAGATCGATGGTCGAGAATATATTATTCTCAGGACCAATATTCTGTAGAACATCACTTAGCAATGGCATGGGAAATCTGTCTGGGATGGTGTGATTATTTAGTTTACGGTAATCTACTACCGCACGCATTTCTCCATTTCTCTTGGGCACAAAGAAAAGGGGAGCGTTCCACGGAGAAACTGAAGGCTCAATAATTCCAAGCTTTAACATTTCATCGACATACTGATTTGCAAGTGTACGTTGGGAGTGTGGTATGCGATAAGCTGGTACGAAAATTGGTGGTGTTTCTGGGTGCACATTAATCATGTGATTAATCAAGTTAGTACACCCTAATTGTTCTCCGGGCAATGCTACGGTGTCCCTGTGTGTTTCCAGCAGGGTTAACAAATCATTTTCTTCGTCAAATTCACCTGAGTGAATTAAATTCTCTTTTATTCTTTCTCTATCCGTAGATTTGATCTCACTTGTTACTCCACCAATATTTATTTCCTTCACAGGGGCGAAACATTTTTCAATATTAACTATGCAAGTTCCCTTCTTCAACTGAACTTCCCCATTCATGTGATTAATAATGAATATCTGAGTTAGCCCTTCGTCGTTCGTATGACATAATGCGTTTTCTACTGACAATCCCTTTACTTTACATAATTCTTCTAAGACAAGAACAGTACTATTCCGTAATTTGCTCTTTATGGTAACCTTCATGTATGAATTAGGTGGTATAACTAAATCATTAGTGAGATGGGCTGGAAAAATTGATAAATCAGTACTGTTATCTGGTCACTAATTCTGGAGGATGGGGTTGCTGGTGTAAGTGGATCTATACACTCATCTGTTTGTGTATGTTTGTTAAAGCTTTTAATATTACCAATTCTTTTGGGTTCTCTTCTACCAATCGGTGAGGGCTCTGAAAGTATTTCCTCTATGAATTCATTATCAAAGTCTATTCCATTCATTTGTGGGAGTATAGTTATGTTCTCAGTTCTCATGGATCTTAAGCCCAGTAACATATGAGCTTTAATTGCTAAGTTTTCAACGATATAGAACAATGCAGAGAATGGTCTTGTAGTTTCTGTGAAACTGAGATTTAATCTTATCATACCTTTTACTGTAATCTCTTGACCATCTACTGTGTATAATTCTAAATCAGCTTCATCCAGAAAAGTTACTTTCTTTTTATTTTTAAGAATTCTATTTAGTTCTTCATGTGTTATTAAGTTCACTGGAGAGCCTGTATCTAAAAATAAGGAAACGTTTTGATCCTCACATACAGCTGGTATCAAGATACACTCATTTCCCAACATGCCTCCTATGTGAAGTTTAACCTTGTTCTTCTTTACGTTTGTTCGTTTTTTGTCATGACTTGGTCTTCCCCGATTTGAACATAGACACAATTTTTTCTACTGTTTTGCAATCACTGGTCCAGTGCCCTTGGTATCTATGATGCCTACAGTAAGGACCAAATCCTTGTGTCTTTTGATTATCCTCTTTTGCCTTGATAAAGCATTCATACCTTGTGTGTCCTGGTTTTGCACAGTAATGACACAGAATGGACCTATCCCTTGACTGTGACCTACGAGGTGATTTCCCATAAAAAGTGTTGTTTATGGCGCGAGACCTGCTCGGGCTGCGCGAAAACTTATGAAACTGCCTGTAGGAAGGCGTGTGGGAACGAGGTCTAGGCGTCTTTGTTTGTTTGGGCTGCCTCATTTCTGGTCGCGATCGATTTTGTTCTCTGTTTGGGGTCGGTGTTGATGTTTTCACAGCTGATACTGTCTCAGGTACCCTGATTCTACCAGAATGTGCATGTGTGTCGACCACACCTGCTTTACTGCACTGCATCTCTACCTCGTTCATTAAGTCTAGTAAGCACATTCCCGGGGTGTACGCGATTGTTTTGGCGATCTTAAGGGTTCTATCAGGTAATTTACACAAGGCAGCTACATAACCAATGATGTCCACGACGAGGTCTGGGGACATCTTTCCATCATCTGTTATCCACTTAGAATTCTCCAGAGTAGCTAATAGGGTTCTCTTGATTGTGGAGACATCAGCAGTTATTTCACTGAGCACATGGTTTGTAGTGTGCTCCCTTACAAGATCTACAATTTTATGTAATTCTGGAGTTATACCTGGCAAGAAGTTCATACCTCCAGAAAATTTCTTCAGAAATTCAGTTTTAAATTCATCATATGTCCTAGCACGATGTAGCTTATCGGAGCACAATAAATTGCTTGCTGGACATCTTTCCTGGCTTATGCAAGATGAAAAAATAGCAATTTTCTCTTGTTCATCTAGTATGTGGCGCTTGATGAACATTTGTTCGCACTGACTGATTAATGAAATGACATCAATGCGATCCTTGTCTGTGCCAGAGAATTTTGGGGCAGTCTTATCCTCGTGATACACAAAAACGTGAGGTGTGGTTTTTAGATCAGCAGTATTTGGTTCTTGATTCATATTTAATGATTGCTCTGTTAATTCAACTTGTACGAGTTTATCGTTATGTGAGGGAATGGTAGAATATGTATGACCGGACCGGTGAACCCTGTTAAGTATATTGGCATACGTATTCAAGGCAGCTGCAAAGTCGATACTCTCACGTCTGAAGGGGTTTCCCACTCATCATCCGAAACTCCCGTATTTGTTTCCTTATCTATAACGTGTGGTGTGGGTTGTACAATGGGTGGGTTGTCTCTTAATTGTGAGTCTGATGTTGTGGCAATTTGTGTGTCATCTGGTATTAACGTGGGTGGTGGCGAAAATATTCCTGTCATTAAGATATGATGTTATGAAATACGCCTCCTGTTTATTTATGTCCCTAGCAAACTAGATGAGTAAATAAGTTGAATATAGCTAATTTTAGCACTGAGAAGAAATGAGCAAGTATAATTTTACCCACTTGATACAGATCGTAGAGGTGTGTCGATACAAAAGTCGATCTCGGAAGAAAATACAGGTTTGATTGAAGATCTCTTGATAATTCTAGTGGTGTGTTGATGGAAGATATTACTCAGGAAACTCCATGGCCTGGTATTTGTAGTGGTTAACGGCTGTCCCAGGCAAACCTCAGCATAGAACGTCGAATTTCCAACTTAACTGTGAAAATAAGTGAATATGAGTAGGAGCTATGTGAATAATGAGTAATGAGTAGTGGGTGAGAAGTGCCTGGTGTCAGTCACACGTTGCTTGGCATGGCAGACTCGCGTTGTGATGTCATCTCAGCACATGGTGACGTCGGCTTCCCACACTGGTAGCTGTGGTGAGTGAATGAGTAGCGATGAGTAACTTGAGTGAAGATGAGTTGTGAGTCGTGTCTCACTCTTCGTTTGTTTGTTCCCTTTATTCTATGTGGAAGCTTTCGCGGTCCTTTTCTCTAGTGATTTATTCGTTGTGGGATGAAGACTGCCGCTACTTGTAGGTGCGTGTAGAAGATTATACAGACGACGTAGAGTTGTTAATTGTAGTTGATTGTAGATGGCTGTAGTTGATTGTAGATGGCTGTAGACTTTATAGAACTGAAGCTAATCTTGTAGTCTCGGTTGCTTTTGTAGAAATTTGCTTTTAATTCGGAGACGATGTCCGCAGATTTGCTGGTTTGTCGTTAAGCTACTTGCAAGGCGTCGAGTGATCTCTTGACCTCTGCATCAGCGTAATGATCTGGGAGACGGAGGGGGCAGGATGGAGAGAATACTGTCAGGAGCTGATATTGTTGGTTCTTTTCAATCTTGATATTTTGTAGGAATTTAATGTTGATTCGTAGACGAGGTTCGTATACGTTCGCTGCTACCAAATGTCATAAAGACTTTGTAGTTACTTGTAGAGAAGTATATTTTAGACTTGTGGTCGAGCGGCTTTTATATCTTGTAGTAGTTTCCCCACCAGATGTCATGTAGTGACGGGAGAGGTAAAGAATAGTATGGGACTATTTTTATTTGTCTTGGAAATATTAAACAGGTATAACAGTATAAGTCCCGGGTAGCTACCTCCCTGTCTCGCTATCTCTCTCTCTTTCTGTTCTAAGGCTAATCTCCGTCTCGACCTCTCTCTAGGGTCGCTTGTCTCCTTCTAAACTCTCTTTTCTAAAATCTGGTGTAGTAGGGGTGTGTCACATATGTTCCTCATGGCAACAGATCTTTCTCACGAGAGGACTGCTGACAGCTAACTGCATCATCTCCTTACTGGCCGCTGTCGTCAGCTTTCCTCCGTGTAAGCATGTTTAGCGCTGCTAGATTCTCGCAGACACAACACCTTCTCATCATTTGACTTCCTGCTTCTATCTGTCTCTCTATCTATCTATTTATCTATCTATCTATTATGTAGTCCTATATACGTACTTCTTTATTCCCAAATTCATGGAAAGAAGCCAATATCCACCCAGTTCCGAAGAAAGGAAGTTCGTCTGACCCCTCCAATTACAGACCAATAGCTATCACATCTTCTCTTGGTAAGGTATTTGAAACTTTAATTAATAAGCATATTGTTAAACATCTTAAATCCAACAACTTAATTAATGATAGACAATACGGTTTTCGCCACGAAAGATCCACCATTGACATACTCAATCTCTTAACTCATACCATCCATCAATCAATTGATCTTTTTGGAGAAACTCATGCAGTAGCTCTTGATATCTCTAAAGCTTTCGACAGAGTATGGCACCGTTCCCTGTTGTCCAAACTCCCTTGCTATGGACTAACGTCTTTTGTTCCTTTGATTTCTTCTTATCTTAGTGACAGGAAAATAAGAGTAAAAGTAGATGATGTATATTCGAATTTCCACTCAATTAACGCCGGCGTGCCGCAGGGATCAGTTCTGGCGACAACCCTATTTCTGGTTCATATTAATGATCTCTTATCTGTCACTCACAATCCCATTCACTCATATGCAGATGACTCAACACTACATAGTTCATTCACACTCAGACATCCATTTACAAAGTCTAATATTTCTACCTCTCAACTCAGTACAGCCATCTCCATAAATCAAGATCTATCTACAATCAGTGAATGGGGACAAAACAACCTTGTCTCTTTTAATGCTAGTAAAACTAAATATATACAGTTTACTAATAGACAGATATTGCCAGATTCGTACATTACCTTCAGTGCTACTAATATTCCCATCTCCAAAAGTATTGAAATTCTTGGTGTCTCACTTAACAGTGCCCTCAGCTGGACCTCTCATTTCAGATCACTTGCTAAAACCGCCTCAAAGAAACTTGGATTATTGTACAGAGTCCGTAACTTCTTCGCCGATGAGCAGTTAGCTATAATTTATAAGAGTCATGTGCGCTCTAAGCTTGAATATTGCTCACCCTTGTGGAATGGTTGTGGAGAGGTTGCATTAAGACAACTAGGCAAAATTCAGAATAAAGCTGTTAGAATCATTAACAACCCTGCCATTACATATAAACTACCTCCCCTGCAAGTAAGAAGGAATGTTGCCTCTCTTGCATTATTTTACAGATATTTTTTTGGCAAATGCTCAGACGAAGTTGCGTCCATGGTGCCACCTCTCCCTGCCTTCCCTCGTGCTACACGGGCATCTGGTAGCGCTCATGACTGGAATGTCACTCAACCATATTGCAGAACTTCTGCATATCAGAATTCTTTCATTCCCCGAACTGCATCTCTCTGGAACTCGCTTACCCAGAGTTGTTTTCCTCCAAATTTCAACCTACAACTGTTCAAGTCTAACTGTTACAGATATTTTATGAACAGAGGACACCAGTAATCTGGTGTATGGATTATTTTTTTTCTCCATTTGTTTTTCCTTCCTCCGTTCTGTTATTTAAAAAAAAAAAAAAAAAAGTTGTCATCCCTCGTGTTTGTAGGCAGGATATCATTAGAATGGCTCATGATTCCAGTTTGGCAGGACACCTTGGAGTGAGGAAGACTGTGGCACGCATTTTGAAACACTTCTACTGGCCAGGTATCCTCAGAGATGTTTCCTGGTATTGTAAGTCTTGTCACACCTGTCAAGTTGTGAGGAAGTGTAATCAGACCGAAAAGGTTGCACCTCTAGTTCCCATTCCTCCTTTTGAGGCGCCATTCACCCGTGTGTTGGTGGATATTGTGGGCCCTCTTGCTAAGACTTCTTCAGGATTTTCTTATGTGTTGACCCTGATTGATATGGCTACTCGTTATCCTGAAACCGTTCCACTTAGAAATATCTCAGCAAAGAACGTGGTTAAGGAAATGCTAGGGTTCTTCACCAAGTTTGGTCTGCCCAAGGAGGTACAGTCAGACCGGGGAAGTAATTTCATGTCAAATGTTTTCAAGCAGTCTCTGAAAGAGTTGGGCATCACCCAGATCACGTCTTCAGCTTACCATCCCCAGACCCAAGGAGCGTTGGAGAGATATCATCAAACACTCATCAGAAAGACTGGGATAAAGGTCTTCCATTCATTGTATTTGCCGCAAGAGAATCTCCAAATGAATCACTGGGCTTCTCACCCTTTGAACTACTGTTTGGCCATGAAGTAAGAGGACCCCTTAGGCTACTCAAGGAATGCTGGCTGTCGGAGGAAGATGACGTCAACCTGCTGGAGTATGTGATGAAGTTCAAAGAACGGCTGTCCACTGCTTTACAGCTGGCGAGAGAGAATTTAGGAGCTGCTCAGGAGAAGATGAAGACTTGTTATGATAAGAAGTCCAGGTTAAGCCACTTTCAGCCAGGAGATCAGGTTTTGATTCTGCTACCGGTGCATGGGCAACCTCTTCAAGCCAAGTTTAGTGGTCCTTATTTCATGGAGAAGAAACTCAATGATGTCAACTATGTCATCGCCACACCAGATCGTAGAAAGAACAAGCAACTTTGTCACATCAACATGCTAAAGTTATATCACAGGCGGGACGAAAATAACCCAGTCTGCACTGTAGCTGTTCCACCCGAGTCTGCAAGTGAAGTTCTCCCATGCAGCATGAGCCTGAGTGATAGTTTGGGGAAGAATCCTGATATCATGAATGATCTCCAGACTAAGCTTTCTCATCTAGCTCCCGAGGAAAGGCAGGAGTTTTCGGCATTACTGCAGGAGTAACCGCAAGTGTTCCGTGCCACTCCAGGAAGAACCACTGTGTTGATGCATGATGTCGATGTTGGAGATGCAAAGCCAATTAAACTGCCTCCTTAATGTGTGAACCCAGTGAAAGTTCATCTCATCCAGAAGGAGCTTGGCTACCTGTTGGACCACAAGATGATTGAGCCATGTCAGAGCGAGTGGAGTTCTCCTGTCACTGTAGTCCCTAAGCCAGGTGGGCCATAGCGGCTTTTCATCGACTACAGACGTGTTAATCAGGTAACCAAAACAGGCACTTACCCTCTCCCTCGCATGGAAGATTGCATAGACAAGATCAGAAAGGCTAGGTACATAAGTAAGTTTGATTTGTTAAAGGGATACTGGCAAGTACCTATGACTGAACGTGCTAGGGAGATCTCATGTTTTGTAACACTAGGAAAGACTTTTGCATGTTCTGTAATGCCATATGGTATGAAGAATGCACCAGCCACATTTCAGAAGCTCATGAATATTGTAACAGAGGGTTTGACAGCGTGTGTTCTTTATATTGATGATGTATTAATCTTCAGTGACAACTGGAAAGATCACCTATGCCATGTCAGTAAATTTCTTGAGCGTTTGGTTCAGGCTAATCTTGTAGCTAATTTATCAAAGTGTGAGTTTGGTCAAGCTAAAGTTCAGTACCTTGGGTACGTAATTGGTGATGGACACGTTGCACCACCAGCAGCTAAGGTTCAGGTTATAAGTGATCTTCCCAGACCTAAAAGTAGGAAAGAGCTACAAAGATTTTTGGGAATGGTAGGTTATTACAGGAGCTTTGTTCTTAACTTTTCAATTCTTGTATCACCACTTACAGACCTACTGAAAAAGGGAGTTAAATTTGTCTGGACCGATAACTGTGAATCCTCTTTCAGCAAACTTAAAGCTATCCTATTAAGTCAGCCAGTGCTCGCTACTCCAAATTTTGCTAAGCCTTTTAAGATGGCTGTTGACGCAAGTGATACAGGAGCTGGGGCTGTTTTGCTGCAAGAGGATGATCAGGGTATTGAACACCCTGTATCTTATTACAGTAAGAATTTCGCTCCACCTCAAAAGAACTACTCAACTATTGAGAAAGAGCTTTTGGCCTTGATTTTGGGTTTACAACATTTTTCATTTTATTTTCGTTCTGGTTATGACCCCATAGTCATTTATTCCGATCGTAACCCACTGAAATTCCTTAGTAAGTTTAAAGATAAAAATCAGAGATTGACAAGATGGAGTCTACTTCTTCAGGAGTATTCATTAGACATACAGCACGTCAAGGGGAAAGAAAATGTTATTGCAGATTGCTTATCTAGACTTTAGACAGATTGTTTTAGAGTAATAAGAAATTTCCTTTGTAAATTTCTTTTTTTTGTGGGGAGGTGTTACATAGCCTATGATTTCGTCATCCTTTGTATAATTCTAACGTACAGTATGCTGCATGTTTGATCACGATTCGCCTCGTGGCTTCCTTAGTGACCAAGCTTCCGTGTTCTACCTCACTCCCCCCTTCTCCTCCCTTATAGTAGAGTAAGTCGTTCTTTCTGTTGTTCAGAGCAAGAGTGTCAACTCTTTGTCCACTATGGCTTCATTAGCGCGTCCTTCTTACAAGTTGTATCAAGCTCTGCTGGCCCCTATATAATGAGCTCAGTCTCTGCATTAATTGCCACTTAGATCTACTCCTCATTTTGTTCACGTCTCTGTCCTCCCCTGTACAGTTGTTATTATTTTTGTCAGTGCTCGGGAAGTCTCCAACCATCTAGCTGCTGTGTAATTTGAGTATAAGTGTTATTACATTTTTTCTTGTACTGTATAGCATAAGGTGTTAATTCGTAGGCCTGGTAAGGTTTTTGTGATTCATGTGGAGTTTTTGGTGTCAGCCATTATTAATAATATTTTGTATCTGTAATAATATATCTTGCATTAACTGATCATTATCCGGTTTTCTCATTTTATCAGCGCTGACTTAGATAAATTTACTCTTGCTAATTTCGTGTTAATAGAGGCTATTGCAATTAACCATGTATTTAACCCATTTTTTTGCCATTACATTATCCTTATGAGTCCTGAATGTTTAGTTGTTAGTTTGAGCATTAAACTATAACTTGTAATTTTACCTAACTCTTTTGTTTTGAACCTGGAACTTTGCTGAACAGTAGTGATTTTAGTATTCTCACTTGAAGTGTTCATTATCTCTCTCTGTTCCGTAACAATATATATATATATATATATATATATATATATATATATATATATATATATATATATTGTTACGTTGTCCGCCTTTCCGTTCCCACGGGTGCAGCCGTTACAGCTGGGCTTGGGGGATTATGCAGTATGTATCCGCGTCATTCGCGGAGTTTATATTAGCGAGTGTTACAAGTTTGTTTCTTTCGTTCCTGCCACTGAGGGCAATTTTATTTTATACCATGCTGAGTATGCATTTGATTATTTTGATTGTCTTGTGTGAGCTACAAGTATATTTAATAATGTTTTGCTTGCATTAGAAGTACCAGTTTATTGTAGAGAGAGAGGGGCACGAATATAAGTTCTTATTAATTAATTTGATTCATGCGTTCGCGCTTGGCCGTGCACGAGCCTTGATCAGGGGCAGTCTCTTCCCAGCCAGCTTTAGTATCGGGTGCTTGTACACTCTCTCTCTCCCCAGTCATTTTTATGCCGAGCTGGCGTTTTTGTTTAAGTTTATTTTTACTCATTTGTTTGTTGACTGAGGAAAGTAGTTATTTCATTTTGTTTTTGTGACCTTGTTGTCTTTGGAGGGCCAGTCTGGCTCACCGTAGTTTCTCGCTGCCTTAATTAACGTTCCCCCAACACACGTACATACACACACACCCCTAACCCCTACACTGTTTAATCCCATCTCTTTGCACAAGGCTAGTGAGAACTATCGTGAGCCATTAACTGCGTTCCCCCTTGGACACGGGTTAAGTAGAAAGTCGTCACCACCGGAAGTAAGTGGGAGGTGTTCCTGTATACTGTCTCGGGCGGTATTACTTCCGGTAGTGACGATAGTAGGCTAGATCTATAGGTAGGCTGTTCCGTTTATTATCAAAGTACAGAGTGTTGCGTTTTAGTTTCCGTTGCGCAGTTTTTCTCTAGTTTGCGGAGTGTCAGTGCCGGGGTCTGCGTTATTTTTGCAACGCAGTGGAGGCCGATCATCTAAGGCTGACTTGTTGTCTTTTTTGTAATAGCCCCGGGCTGGCGCCACCGTAACAGTGGCGACCTCGCATCAGGATATCCTAACAGTGCCTTTTTCTTGCTAGGATATCGTTACCTTGGCGTTCTCTGTGCTTTGAGGTGAAGTTGATGTGTTTGTAGTTTCTCAGTCAGCATTAGTATTTCATTATTCAGTACTGCCATTGATTTGTCGCCATGGAGTCACGCGTGTCTACACCAGATCGCGTACGTGCTGAGTCACCTGTGGATATGGAAAATATGGAACAACGAGAGGCACATAGCAAAGGTACTCCCCGTGTGAGCCCTGAGTTTGACTATGGTGCTGAGTTGCCTCGTTTCGCTACCCCACTATTACCATCTATGATGCCGCCGAGCCAGTTTAGAGCAGTTCCCCCGGGTATGTCTGGTGCTTTCCCTGGAGCTGTTCATTCCACTCCCATATACCCTGGAGTCTTGTCACCGGAGGCTCAGTTGCAGTTGGAGTTAAAAAAGATGGAGATGCAGCGTGCAAGAGAGGAGATGGAGTTGCAGCGTGAAAAAATGCGATTTGAGCTGGAGAAGACTCGCTTGGAGGTGACTGCTAATAGACCAACTTCAGATACCCAAACCTCAGGCCGTGCAGTGGATAGGGAGAGTTGGTTCTCAAGGAGTCTAAAATTAGTGCCAGCATTTGATGAGTTGAAGGTGACAGAATGGTTTGTCAGGTTTGAGAAGAAGGCTAGGGAGTTTGAGCGGCCAAGGGAGCGCTGGGTGGGGTTGGTATCTAATGTGCTGAAGGGAAAAGCCTTGGAAGTGTATAATAGGTTGAGCCCTGAGGATGTAGATGATTATGATGAATTTCAAACAGCCATCCTGAAGGCATATGAACTTAGACCAGAGGCTTATCGGCTGTTGTTCCGTGGTGCTCGGAAAAGGCCTGCTGACACCTATATGGCCTACGCCAGTTATCTGGAGGAGAGGTTAGACGAGTGGTTGCTGAGTGAGAGCGCCACTTCGTATAACGAGGTGCGTGACCTGCTTTTGATGGAACATTTTACCAACATGGCTGACAAAGAAATTGGTGTTAAAATTAGGGAGAAGAGATTCAAGACCGTGAAGGAAGCAGCGACGTGGGCTGATGACCGGGTGTTTGCCTTGCGGAGTATGGGGGTCAAGTATGCTAATTTTCAGTATTCCAGGGAGAGGACTGTGAGTGGCCCTGCCTGGGATAAATCTCCCGTGAATCAGTCCAAGGGAAGTACAGAGGAGAAAAAGAATTCAGGGAGAAAGAGCCCTGTATCCAGTTCGAAGCTAGTTTGTTACTTTTGCAAACAGAGTGGGCACATCAAGCCTAACTGCCCTAAGTGGAAGGCCTCCCAAAATGCCAAACCAGTGGCACTAGTTGTAGGTTCGAGTCAGGTGAACGAGAGGAGTTGGGAGAGTGGTAACGGTGAGGGAGAAGTCTGTGGAAAGCTGGAGTGCAGCCGGCTGTGCTCGCTGCCAGCTCAGGCTGAAAAGGTTACCCAACCTGCTACGCCACCTCCGGATGAACTGCCTCAGAACTCGTCCCTAGACTGGTGTAAACCTTTTATATGTCACGGCACAGTGAAAATTCATGGGATCAGTTATCCAGTTACTGTGGCTCGTGATACCTGTGCACAACAGTCTGTGTGCAGAAACGTGACTGGAGGGCCTGTAAACTCAGGGAAGTATGTGCTGTGTAGAGGCATGAACTCAGATGAATACTATGATTATGTTCATGTGGAACTCGATTGCCCCATTGTTCAGGCTGCAGCTCAAGTAGCTGTTGCTGATGTAATGCCAGTAGAGGGGATTGATTTTCTGCTGGGGAACGACCTGGCTGGGGAGAAAGTATTTCCATCTCTTCCCCCACCAGTTGTTGTGGCAGAGAAGTGTTTTGATGCCCCAGAAATTGGTATTGAAGTTGATGCAGAAGTGGAAGCCATGTTCCCGGTCTGTGCAATTACAAGATCTATGGCACAGGTTGCAGCCCGGGAGGAAGAACTGGTGAAGTCACAGGTTCTTGGGGTCGACTGTGGTGAGGCAGGGCCACCAATGGAGGAACCTAGTGAGCAGAGTGTTGCTGTAGTGGGTGAGGAGAGTGGGAATGCGTGCATGGGCGCCGCCCCACTTCCCACTCAGGACACTAGAGGTGGTGTTGAGTGTGTCTGTGTGGAGACTGAACCCAGCCCATCGACTGAATTAGGAGAATTTCAGGACGCTGGGGTCGACTGCGGGGATGCAGGACCACCGTCAAACGCGCCTGAGGAACAGAGTGTCACTGTTGAGGGTAGAGGTGATGATGATGTCAGTGTGGAGTCTGACATTCCTCCCCTGTCGAGTGTACTAGAGGTGACGCTGAGATTGATCGCCCTTCGCAATCCAGTGTCCCGACCAGTCCCTTATCTCAGTCCTCAGTAGAGCTGGCGGGTGTTGGGCCAGCAGAATTGAGGGTGAAGCAACAGGAGGATGTAACATTAAAGCCCTTGTTTGCTCGAGTAGGGGAAGAAAGAAGTATGGAGTGTGGTAAGGAGGAGTTCCTGATTAAAGACAATGTTTTACATCGCCGATGGACGCCCACTGGCGCCACGATGGATGGAGGAGTGGGTGAGTTAGTGCAGGTGGTGGTGCCTGTGCAGTATAGGGTGCCGTTAATACAGTTAGCACATGAGGGACCTTTAGCAGGTCACTTGGGAAACAGAAAGACAGTGCAGCGCTTAAGATATAATTTTTGGTGGCCAAGTATGCCGGGACAAGTTGCTGCGTACATCAAGAGCTGTCACACGTGTCAGATAGTGGGCAAGCCTAATCAAGTTCTTCTTGTGGCCCCTTTGACTCCCATTCCTGCAGTTGAACCTCCGTTTACCCGGGTAATCATTGATATCGTGGGCCCTTTACCTCCTACTTCTGCTGGAAACAAGTATTTGTTAACCATAATGGATGTTACAACGCGATACCCAGAGGCTATACCAATCAGAAGCATGCAGGCGAAGTCAGTAGTCAAGCAACTTATTCTGTTCTTTACTCATTTTGGCCTGCCTAAGGAGTTGCAGTCAGACCGTGGAGTGAATTTTACATCTAATTTGTTTAAGCAGACAATGACAGAGTTGGGCATCAAACACATTTTGTCCAGTGCCTACCATCCGCAGTCACAAGGTGCCCTGGAGAGGCATCATCAGACCTTAAAGACAATGCTGCGCACCTTCTGCTATGATAGTGGAAAGGATTGGGACTTAGCGGTACCCTTTGTTATGTTTGCAGTGAGAGAGGTACCAACTGAGTCGTTAGGGTTTTCACCCAATGAGTTAGTGTTTGGGCACAGAGTTCGTGGTCCCTTGGATGTGGTGCGAGAGGCCTGGAGTAACAACAAATCTGGCAACCAGGAATCCCTGCTTGACTATGTCTGCAGCACTCGGGAGAGACTGCATTGCGCTTTAGAGCTTGCCCGTGACAATCTAATCGGGGCTCAAGCGAAAATGAAGGCTCATTACGATAAGAAGGTCAGAAGTCGTGAGTTTAAGCAAGGAGATGAAGTTTTGGCACTGCTGCCCATGCAAGGAAAACCTCTGGCGGCTAGATTCAGTGGTCCTTATATTGTGAAGAAGAGAGTTGGGGAACTTGACTATCTAATTGTTACCCCAGATAGGCGGAAGAGTACTCAGTTGTGCCACATTAATATGTTGAAGCCATACTACCGCCCAGTTGATTCTCATTGTGGGATGACTGCTGATGTCTCTCACCTGGGATGTGAAGGACGGGGAAAGGAGGACGTGGCATCAAAGGAACGTGCTGTGGAGGGAGCTGTTGGTGCCGGTGATGTGAGTAGTGGACCAGGGTTACAGCCACAGTCCCTGGAAGGTGATTTTGGAGTGGACGTTGAGGGAACCAGGGATAAGAGCGCTCCTGTAGTTTTGGTGGTTGGTAGTGAGTTGGAGGAGCAGGAGGAAGTGCTTAGTCGTGGTGAGATGTTACCAGCTGACCTATGGGAGGGCAATGGTTATGCAGCTCTGGTGGAGAAATTGCGACACCTTGATCCAGTAAAGCGAGAAGAGCTGTGCAACAGATTATGGAAACATCCGAAAGTTTTTGGAGATTCACCGGGATTGACAACTTGGGCTACTCATGACATTGGCGTTGGGGATAGTAAGCCTGTAAAATTAGCTCCCTACCGCATCAACCCTATCAGACAGAAAGCTCTCGATAATGAGATCAAGTATATGTTGGACCATGGATTGATCAAGAGGAGTTTCAGTGAGTGGAGTTCACCAGTTACCTTGCAGCCGAAGCCAGATGGGAAGGTTAGGTTGTGTGTGGACTTCCGGAAAGTTAACTCACTGTCTAAGACCGATGCTTATCCTTTACCTCGGGTCGATGACTCCGTGGACAAGGTGGGAAATGACACTTATATCACCAAACTTGACTTAGTAAAAGGATACTGGCAGGTCCCGCTGACGGAACGGGCTAAACAAGTGGCTAGCTTTGTTGTCAGTGGTGCAGTATATCAGTGCCAGGTGATGCCTTATGGATTGAAGAATGCTCCAGCCACTTTCCAGAGGCTTATGGATAAAGTGGTGGATGGCATACCCAATTGTGTCGTTTACATCGATGATGTCATTGTGTATGACACCAAGTGGGAGGAGCACCTTGATCATGTGGAAATGCTCATTAAGCGGTTGGAGGAAGCTGGCTTAGTAGTCAACTTAGACAAGTGCGAGTTCGTACGTGCTAAGGTCCAGTACCTTGGATTTGTTGTGGGACATGGGCAAGTGGCTCCACCTCGGGCTAAGGTGGATGCCATTTCCAACTTTGCAGCACCCCAGTGTCGCCGTGCCCTCCAGCGATTTTTGGGCATGATCGGCTATTACCGAAGATTCATTGGGAATTACTCCACAGTGCTTGCCCCTCTTACTGACTTATTGCGCAAGGATAAGAAGTGGCAGTGGACAGCCGAGTGTGAGCAAGCTTTTATTACGGTTAAGTCTCTGCTGTGCCACCACCCTATATTGCGTGCACCAGATTTTGACAAACCTTTTGTGCTGGCAGTTGATGCTAGCCGAGTAGGGGTAGGAGCAGTGTTGATGCAGCCAGATGAGGGCCAGGTTGAACATCCCATATCATACTTCTCAAAGAAGTTTAATAGAGCCCAGAAGAACTATTCCGTCATAGAGCAGGAGTTATTAGCGATTATCCTGGCCCTGCAACACTTTGCTGTCTACCTGCCCCCTTTTGGCCCTGTGATCAAGATTTATTCAGACCATCATCCCCTGCAGTTTTTGAACAAGTTCAAATTTAAGAACCAGCGTTTGACCCGCTGGAGTTTGCTTTTGCAAGAGTACAATTTAGAAGTTAGGCATATTAAGGGGACTGATAACGTAATTGCTGATTGTTTATCCAGGGAGGGGTCAGGGTCTTGATTCGAAAATTTTGATCCAGGGCTCAAAATTTTCCCTTGGGGAAGGGCGTTTTACGTTGTCCGCCTTTCCGTTCCCACGGGTGCAGCCGTTACAGCTGGGCTCGGGGGATTATGCAGTATGTATCCGCGTCATTCGCGGAGTTTATATTAGCGAGTGTTACAAGTTTGTTTCTTTCGTTCCTGCCACTGAGGGCAATTTTATTTTATACCATGCTGAGTATGCATTTGATTATTTTGATTGTCTTGTGTGAGCTACAAGTATATTTAATAATGTTTTGCTTGCATTAGAAGTACCAGTTTATTGTAGAGAGAGAGGGGCACGAATATAAGTTCTTATTAATTAATTTGATTCATGCGTTCGCGCTTGGCCGTGCACGAGCCTTGATCAGGGGCAGTCTCTTCCCAGCCAGCTTTAGTATCGGGTGCTTGTACACTCTCTCTCTCTCCCCAGTCATTTTTATGCCGAGCTGGCGTTTTTGTTTAAGTTTATTTTTACTCATTTGTTTGTTGACTGAGGAAAGTAGTTATTTCATTTTGTTTTTGTGACCTTGTTGTCTTTGGAGGGCCAGTCTGGCTCACCGTAGTTTCTCGCTGCCTTAATTAACGTTCCCCCAACACACGTACATACACACACACCCCTAACCCCTACACTGTTTAATCCCATCTCTTTGCACAAGGCTAGTGAGAACTATCGTGAGCCATTAACTGCGTTCCCCCTTGGACACGGGTTAAGTAGAAAGTCGTCACCACCGGAAGTAAGTGGGAGGTGTTCCTGTATACTGTCTCGGGCGGTATTACTTCCGGTAGTGACGATAGTAGGCTAGATCTATAGGTAGGCTGTTCCGTTTATTATCAAAGTACAGAGTGTTGCGTTTTAGTTTCCGTTGCGCAGTTTTTCTCTAGTTTGCGGAGTGTCAGTGCCGGGGTCTGCGTTATTTTTGCAACGCAGTGGAGGCCGATCATCTAAGGCTGACTTGTTGTCTTTTTTGTAATAGCCCCGGGCTGACGCCACCGTAACAGTGGCGACCTCGCATCAGGATATCCTAACAGTGCCTTTTTCTTGCTAGGATATCGTTACCTTGGCGTTCTCTGTGCTTTGAGGTGAAGTTGATGTGTTTGTAGTTTCTCAGTCAGCATTAGTATTTCATTATTCAGTACTGCCATTGATTTGTCGCCATGGAGTCACGCGTGTCTACACCAGATCGCGTACGTGCTGAGTCACCTGTGGATATGGAAAATATGGAACAACGAGAGGCACATAGCAAAGGTACTCCCCGTGTGAGCCCTGAGTTTGACTATGGTGCTGAGTTGCCTCGTTTCGCTACCCCACTATTACCATCTATGATGCCGCCGAGCCAGTTTAGAGCAGTTCCCCCGGGTATGTCTGGTGCTTTCCCTGGAGCTGTTCATTCCACTCCCATATACCCTGGAGTCTTGTCACCGGAGGCTCAGTTGCAGTTGGAGTTAAAAAAGATGGAGATGCAGCGTGCAAGAGAGGAGATGGAGTTGCAGCGTGAAAAAATGCGATTTGAGCTGGAGAAGACTCGCTTGGAGGTGACTGCTAATAGACCAACTTCAGATACCCAAACCTCAGGCCGTGCAGTGGATAGGGAGAGTTGGTTCTCAAGGAGTCTAAAATTAGTGCCAGCATTTGATGAGTTGAAGGTGACAGAATGGTTTGTCAGGTTTGAGAAGAAGGCTAGGGAGTTTGAGTGGCCAAGGCAGCGCTGGGTGGGGTTGGTATCTAATGTGCTGAAGGGAAAAGCCTTGGAAGTGTATAATAGGTTGAGCCCTGAGGATGTAGATGATTATGATGAATTTAAAACAGCCATCCTGAAGGCATATGAACTTAGACCAGAGGCTTATCGGTTGTTGTTCCGTGGTGCTCGGAAAAGGCCTGCTGACACCTATATGGCCTACGCCAGGTATCTGGAGGAGAGGTTAGACAGTGGTTGCTGAGTGAGAGCGCCACTTCGTATAACGAGGTGCGTGAACTGCTTTTGATGGAACATTTTACCAACATGGCTGACAAAGAAATTGGTGTTAAAATTAGGGAGAAGAGATTTAAGACCGTGAAGGAAGCAGCGACGTGGGCTGATGACCGGGTGTTTGCCTTGCGGAGTATGGGGGTCAAGTATGCTAATTTTCAGTATTCCAGGGAGAGGACTGTGAGTGGCCCTGCCTGGGATAAATCTCCGTGAATCAGTCCAAGGGAAGTACAGAGGAGAAAAAGAATTCAGGGAGAAAGAGCCCTGTATCCAGTTCGAAGCTAGTTTGTTACTTTTGCAAACAGAGTGGGCACATCAAGCCTAACTGCCCTAAGTGGAAGGCCTCCCAAAATGCCAAACCAGTGGCACTAGTTATAGGTTCGAGTCAGGTGAACGAGAGGAGTTGGGAGAGTGGTAACGTGTGAGGGAGAAGTCTGTGGAAAGCTGGAGTGCAGCCGGCTGTGCTCGCTGCCAGCTCAGGCTGAAAAGGTTACCCAACCTGCTACGCCACCTCCGGATGAACTGCCTCAGAACTCGTCCCTAGACTGGTGTAAACCTTTTATATGTCACGGCACAGTGAAAATTCATGGGATCAGTTATCCAGTTACTGTGGCTCGTGATACCTGTGCACAACAGTCTGTGTGCAGAAACGTGACTGGAGGGCCTGTAAACTCAGGGAAGTATGTGCTGTGTAGAGGCATGAACTCAGATGAATACTATGATTATGTTCATGTGGAACTCGATTGCCCCATTGTTCAGGCTGCAGCTCAAGTAGCTGTTGCTGATGTAATGCCAGTAGAGGGGATTGATTTTCTGCTGGGGAACGACCTGGCTGGGGAGAAAGTATTTCCATCTCTTCCCCCACCAGATGTTGTGGCAGAGAAGTGTTTTGACGCCCCAGAAATTGGTATTGAAGTTGATGCAGAAGTGGAAGCCATGTTCCCGGTCTGTGCAATTACAAGATCTATGGCACAGGTTGCAGCCCGGGAGGAAGAACTGGTGAAGTCACAGGTTCTTGGGGTCGACTGTGGTGAGGCAGGGCCACCAATGGAGGAACCTAGTGAGCAGAGTGTTGCTGTAGTGGGTGAGGAGAGTGGGAATGCGTGCATGGGCGCCGCCCCACTTCCCACTCAGGACACTAGAGGTGGTGTTGAGTGTGTCTGTGTGGAGACTGAACCCAGCCCATCGACTGAATTAGAGAGAATTTCAGGACGCTGGGGTCGACTGCGGGGATGCAGGACCACCGTCAAACGCGCCTGAGGAACAGAGTGTCACTGTTGAGGGTAGAGGTGATGATGATGTCAGTGTGGAGTCTGACATTCCTCCCCCTGTCGAGTGTACTGGAGGTGACGCTGAGATTGATCGCCCTTCGCAATCCAGTGTCCCGACCAGTCCCTTATCTCAGTCCTCAGTAGAGCTGGCGGGTGTTGGGCCAGCAGAATTGAGGGTGAAGCAACAGGAGGATGTAACATTAAAGCCCTTGTTTGCTCGAGTAGGGGAAGAAAGAAGTATGGAGTGTGGTAAGGAGGAGTTCCTGATTAAAGACAATGTTTTACATCGCCGATGGACGCCCACTGGCGCCACGATGGATGGAGGAGTGGGTGAGTTAGTGCAGGTGGTGGTGCCTGTGCAGTATAGGGTGCCGTTAATACAGTTAGCACATGAGGGACCTTTAGCAGGTCACTTGGGAAACAGAAAGACAGTGCAGCGCTTAAGATATAATTTTTGGTGGCCAAGTATGCCGGGACAAGTTGCTGCGTACATCAAGAGCTGTCACACGTGTCAGATAGTGGGCAAGCCTAATCAAGTTCTTCTTGTGGCCCCTTTGACTCCCATTCCTGCAGTTGAACCTCCGTTTACCCGGGTAATCATTGATATCGTGGGCCCTTTACCTCCTACTTCTGCTGGAAACAAGTATTTGTTAACCATAATGGATGTTACAACGCGATACCCAGAGGCTATACCAATCAGAAGCATGCAGGCGAAGTCAGTAGTCAAGCAACTTATTCTGTTCTTTACTCATTTTGGCCTGCCTAAGGAGTTGCAGTCAGACCGTGGAGTGAATTTTACATCTAATTTGTTTAAGCAGACAATGACAGAGTTGGGCATCAAACACATTTTGTCCAGTGCCTACCATCCGCAGTCACAAGGTGCCCTGGAGAGGCATCATCAGACCTTAAAGACAATGCTGCGCACCTTCTGCTATGATAGTGGAAAGGATTGGGACTTAGCGGTACCCTTTGTTATGTTTGCAGTGAGAGAGGTACCAACTGAGTCGTTAGGGTTTTCACCCAATGAGTTAGTGTTTGGGCACAGAGTTCGTGGTCCCTTGGATGTGGTGCGAGAGGCCTGGAGTAACAACAAATCTGGCAACCAGGAATCCCTGCTTGACTATGTCTGCAGCACTCGGGAGAGACTGCATTGCGCTTTAGAGCTTGCCCGTGACAATCTAATCAGGGCTCAAGCGAAAATGAAGGCTCATTACGATAAGAAGGTCAGAAGTCGTGAGTTTAAGCAAGGAGATGAAGTTTTGGCACTGCTGCCCATGCAAGGAAAACCTCTGGCGGCTAGATTCAGTGGTCCTTATATTGTGAAGAAGAGAGTTGGGGAACTTGACTATCTAATTGTTACCCCAGATAGGCGGAAGAGTACTCAGTTGTGCCACATTAATATGTTGAAGCCATACTACCGCCCAGTTGATTCTCATTGTGGGATGACTGCTGATGTCTCTCACCTGGGATGTGAAGGACGGGGAAAGGAGGACGTGGCATCAAAGGAACGTGCTGTGGAGGGAGCTGTTGGTGCCGGTGATGTGAGTAGTGGACCAGGGTTACAGCCACAGTCCCTGGAAGGTGATTTTGGAGTGGACGTTGAGGGAACCAGGGATAAGAGCGCTCCTGTAGTTTTGGTGGTTGGTAGTGAGTTGGAGGAGCAGGAGGAAGTGCTTAGTCGTGGTGAGATGTTACCAGCTGACCTATGGGAGGGCAATGGTTATGCAGCTCTGGTGGAGAAATTGCGACACCTTGATCCAGTAAAGCGAGAAGAGCTGTGCAACAGATTATGGAAACATCCGAAAGTTTTTGGAGATTCACCGGGATTGACAACTTGGGCTACTCATGACATTGGCGTTGGGGATAGTAAGCCTGTAAAATTAGCTCCCTACCGCATCAACCCTATCAGACAGAAAGCTCTCGATAATGAGATCAAGTATATGTTGGACCATGGATTGATCAAGAGGAGTTTCAGTGAGTGGAGTTCACCAGTTACCTTGCAGCCGAAGCCAGATGGGAAGGTTAGGTTGTGTGTGGACTTCCGGAAAGTTAACTCACTGTCTAAGACCGATGCTTATCCTTTACCTCGGGTCGATGACTCCGTGGACAAGGTGGGAAATGACACTTATATCACCAAACTTGACTTAGTAAAAGGATACTGGCAGGTCCCGCTGACGGAACGGGCTAAACAAGTGGCTAGCTTTGTTGTCAGTGGTGCAGTATATCAGTGCCAGGTGATGCCTTATGGATTGAAGAATGCTCCAGCCACTTTCCAGAGGCTTATGGATAAAGTGGTGGATGGCATACCCAATTGTGTCGTTTACATCGATGATGTCATTGTGTATGACACCAAGTGGGAGGAGCACCTTGATCATGTGGAAATGCTCATTAAGCGGTTGGAGGAAGCTGGCTTAGTAGTCAACTTAGACAAGTGCGAGTTCGTACGTGCTAAGGTCCAGTACCTTGGATTTGTTGTGGGACATGGGCAAGTGGCTCCACCTCGGGCTAAGGTGGATGCCATTTCCAACTTTGCAGCACCCCAGTGTCGCCGTGCCCTCCAGCGATTTTTGGGCATGATCGGCTATTACCGAAGATTCATTGGGAATTACTCCACAGTGCTTGCCCCTCTTACTGACTTATTGCGCAAGGATAAGAAGTGGCAGTGGACAGCCGAGTGTGAGCAAGCTTTTATTACGGTTAAGTCTCTGCTGTGCCACCACCCTATATTGCGTGCACCAGATTTTGACAAACCTTTTGTGCTGGCAGTTGATGCTAGCCGAGTAGGGGTAGGAGCAGTGTTGATGCAGGCAGATGAGGGCCAGGTTGAACATCCCATATCATACTTCTCAAAGAAGTTTAATAGAGCCCAGAAGAACTATTCCGTCATAGAGCAGGAGTTATTAGCGATTATCCTGGCCCTGCAACACTTTGCTGTCTACCTGCCCCCTTTTGGCCCTGTGATCAAGATTTATTCAGACCATCATCCCCTGCAGTTTTTGAACAAGTTCAAATTTAAGAACCAGCGTTTGACCCGCTGGAGTTTGCTTTTGCAAGAGTACAATTTAGAAGTTAGGCATATTAAAGGGACTGATAACGTAATTGCTGATTGTTTATCCAGGGAGGGGTCAGGGTCTTGATTCGAAAATTTTGATCCAGGGCTCAAAATTTTCCCTTGGGGAAGGGCGTGTTACGTTGTCCGCCTTTCCGTTCCCACGGGTGCAGCCGTTACAGCTGGGCTCGGGGGATTATGCAGTATGTATCCGCGTCATTCGCGGAGTTTATATTAGCGAGTGTTACAAGTTTGTTTCTTTCGTTCCTGCCACTGAGGGCAATTTTATTTTATACCATGCTGAGTATGCATTTGATTATTTTGATTGTCTTGTGTGAGCTACAAGAATATTTAATAATGTTTTGCTTGCATTAGAAGTACCAGTTTATTGTAGAGAGAGAGGGGCACGAATATAAGTTCTTATTAATTAATTTGATTCATGCGTTCGCGCTTGGCCGTGCACGAGCCTTGATCAGGGGCAGTCTCTTCCCAGCCAGCTTTAGTATCGGGTGCTTGTACACTCTCTCTCTCTCCCCAGTCATTTTTATGCCGAGCTGGCGTTTTTGTTTAAGTTTATTTTTACTCATTTGTTTGTTGACTGAGGAAAGTAGTTATTTCATTTTGTTTTTGTGACCTTGTTGTCTTTGGAGGGCCAGTCTGGCTCACCGTAGTTTCTCGCTGCCTTAATTAACGTTCCCCCAACACACGTACATACACACACACCCCTAACCCCTACACTGTTTAATCCCATCTCTTTGCACAAGGCTAGTGAGAATTATCGTGAGCCATTAACTGCGTTCCCCCTTGGACACGGGTTAAGTAGAAAGTCGTCACCACCGGAAGTAAGTGGGAGGTGTTCCTGTATACTGTCTCGGGCGGTATTACTTCCGGTAGTGACGATAGTAGGCTAGATCTATAGGTAGGCTGTTCCGTTTATTATCAAAGTACAGAGTGTTGCGTTTTAGTTTCCGTTGCGCAGTTTTTCTCTAGTTTGCGGAGTGTCAGTGCCGGGGTCTGCGTTATTTTTGCAACGCAGTGGAGGCCGATCATCTAAGGCTGACTTGTTGTCTTTTTTGTAATAGCCCCGGGCTGGCGCCACCGTAACAATATATATATATATATATATATATATATATATATATATATATTGCATTCCTTCTCTGCACCCCCCTCCCAAACCAAGCATGTTTAGGGCTGCTGTGCTCTCTGTATTCCAATTCATCAGGTTTTCAAAATATTCTTTCCATCTGGTCCTTACTTCACATCCACGGGTTAATTATCTACCACCTGCATCCTTCACACCATCACATTCCTTTCCGCTTCCACATCTACATTTTCTCACCTCTTTCCAGTATAACTTCCTATTTTCAGAGCAGTTCACATTCATTTTTCTTCCCGGATCATCATTTACCTCCTTCTTTTTCCTCTTCGCTAGTCTCTTTACGTCCTTCTTGCTTTCTATATACTCAGTTCTTATTTCAACTGAACCCCTATCTTGCAACCATTTTAGCCACTTCTTCATCTTTTCCTCGACCATTCTCTTAACCTCATCATTCCACCATGCCATACCTTTCTTCTTTGTTGTTACTCTTGCCACACCACACACCACTTTAGCATTCCCTATATGCATTCCACAAGCTGTCCAGATCTTTTTCATTCCAGTTCATTGATACTAACTTCTCTTCTGTTTAGGTCCTGTAATCATCTGCCATTTCTTTGATCCTCAGCTCCTCAACTATCAGTCTTCCTTCCTGACTGCTCCTTTCTCTCCTGATCCACCTCTCTCCTCTCAGCTTGATCTTGCATACCACAATCATATGATCTGACAGACCTCCACATCGTCTTCTCACAGCCCAGTAGCAGCAACCATTCCCATCATCGACCTCTCTACGAGCACGTAATCAATCAGGCTTCTTTCAACACGATCCCCGTTTCCTCTATACCATGTATATTTATGTGCATCTTTGTGTTTGAACTATGAGTTACAAATGCACAACCTCCTCTCCTGACACATGTTCTTTGGTCACTTATCATTATCATTTTCTCCTGGTACTCCATAACAACCCATTATGTCATCCTCAGGACCAGTGCCTACTCTTCCATTCATATCCCCCATTACGATTACTTTATAGCTCCTGGGCATTTCTCCCAGTACTTCATCCATCTCATCCCAAAATCTGTCTTTCTCCCTCTCACTCCTGTCCTCACACGGTGCATACGCTACAATCACTGCCACCTCGAGCTGACACATTTGTACTCTCTCATTCCACTCTGCCACACTTCATTCATCAACAAAGCAACTCCTTCCCTATATCTTCCTCGCCCATTCGTTCCCTATCTTCCTCATTTCACGCACTCCCACTCCTCCATCTCACACCCTTTCATCTCTGTTTCACACAGTGCCATCACAGCATATCTCACACTCTTAAACACATTCACCTCTTCCACCCTCTTTCTCTCCTCATTCACAGCTATCACATTCCACATGGCCACCCGAGTCTGCCCATTTGGTTGGGGCCCTGGGCAGGTATTAGACCCTCCGAGGCTCTCTGAAACGACTGACATGATTGAGTGATTTTCGATAAGGGAATCCGGGGGACAATTAAACTCTGCCAGAAACCCCTGTTATATGGTTACCACCCAGTATAGTGTATGGCTTCCTGGGTAAAAGAAACCATTTGGCTTGTCACTCAGTGTAGAGCTCATATGGCGTCACTCCACACTGAGTGAGTGGATGATTGGTGCCCCTGTATCTATCTATCTATCTATCTATAAGTATATCTGTCTATCTATCTATCTATCTATACATCTCTCTTTATAGATAGATAGATAGATATAGATATATAGATATAGATAGATAGATAGATAGACAGATAGATAGATGAATAAGTAAATAAATGAATGCGTAAAATCTATCAATCTGTTTATCTATCTATCTATATTTACTCTCTCTCTCTCTCTCTCTCTAAATATATATCTAATATCTGTATCTATCTATCAATCCCTCTCTCTCTCTCTCTATCTATATATATATATATATATATATATATATATATATATATATATATATATATATATGTGTGTGTGTGTGTGTGTGTGTGTGTGTATACTGTACATATATCAAGAATTGATAGGGAGGCTTTGTGGACTGTTTTAAGATTGTATGGACTTGATGGTAGGTTAGTTTCTATGTAAATAGTAGAGCGTGTGTAAGAGTGGGAAATGCTGTGAGTGATTGGTTTCCTGTGAGATTGGGGCTGCGACAGGGATGTGTGATGTCGCCTTGGTTGTTTAATATTTACATGGATGGTGTTGTAAGGGAGGTGAATGCAAGAGTTTTAGGTGGAGGTCTGAGTCTGGTGAATGTTGATGGTGGAGAGTGGAATCTGAAGCAGCTGCTGTTTGCAGATGATACCTCACTGGTAGTTGATTCAGAGGAGAGATTGAGACAGTTGGTAGAGGAGTTTGGAAGGGTGTGTGAAAGGAGGAAATTGAAAGTAAATGAGAATAAGAGTAAAGTGATGAAGTGTACGAGGTTGGTAGATGGTAGGGGGATGAATATAGTTTTGAATGGCGAGTTGCTTGAGGAGGTAGAGTGTTTTAAATATCTAGGGTCACATGTTGCTGTGTATGGAAGAATAGATGCAGAAGGGAAGTTTAGAATAAATGAAGTAGGAAAGGTGCTGGGAGAAATGAAAAAAAGTGTTTACATATCGTTCGCTTACAGTGGATGTAAAGAGAAGGCTGTATGAGGGTGTTGTGGTACCGACTGCATTATATGGGGCTGAAAAATGGAATATGGGTGTAGCAGAGAGGAAAAGTTTGAATGTAATGGAGATGAGGTGTCTGAGGAGTATATGTGGAGTGACGCTTATGGATTGAGTGCGGGATGATGAAGTGAGAAGGAGAACTGGAGTTGTTCGGGAGATGGCTGGTAGAGTTGAGCAGAGGGTGTTGCGATGGTTTGGGCATATGGAGA
>NC_136985.1:12115928-12153428 GCF_032717465.1 Coenobita brevimanus
ACGGAACGGAGTCAGCTTAGCACACCTAATCTCTTGAAGGCAGACTTTGCTAGAGATGTAATATGATCTTTCCAAGATAAGTCCCGAGTGAATGAAACCTCAGGCATGTTCAAGGATGATCCAGGATTAAGCTGAATATTATTAAACATTGGTGGATACACCTGTGGAAGATTTTGTTGGGTTGATAGGTGTAAAAACTGAGTCTTTGATGCATTAAAAACAAAAAAGGTTATTTTTACCCCAGTCAGAGATACGAGCCAGGTCAGACATTAGGTGTGCCATAGCCTCATCCCTTGTTTGTTGAAGTAACAGCAGAGATGGACGTTGGAGGAACCGAATGGAAAGATGAAGGGTGGAGTCATCAGCGTACGAGTGGAGAGAATTATGTGTATGGTTTAGAAGGTCATTGATGAATAAAAGGACGAGAGTTGGTGGTACGACAGAGCCCTGAGGAACACCACTGTTGATAGATCTAAGGGAAGAACGATGATCGTCTACAAAAACGGCTATAGAACGCCCAGAAAGGAAGCTATAGATGAAGGCACAGATAGAAGGAGAGAAACCGTAAGAGGGCAGCTTGGAAATTAAAGATTTATACCAGACTAGATCGAAAGCCTTTGAGATGTCAAGTGCAATGGTAAAGCTATCGCCAAAGTCCTGAAAGGAGGATGACCAGGAGTCTGAAAGGTAGGTGAGAAGATTGCCAGTGGAGCCTCCCTTACGAAACCCATACTGACTATCAGAAAGAAGGTTGTGATAGGAAAGATGCTTTAAAATTTTTCTATTAAGAATAGACTCGAAAACTTTTGAGTCACAGGATATTGAAGCACTTGGACGATAGATAGAGGGTTGGGAATGGTCCTCCTTCTTTGGGACTGGCTGAATGAGAGCAAACTTCCAGCAAGAAGGAAAGGTACAAGTTGAAAGACACAGATAAAAGAGCTTACCTAGGCAGGGTGTAAGCACAGAAGCACAGGTCTTGACGACAACAGGAGGGACTCCATCAAACCCATATGCCTTGTTAATATTGAGCCCAGTAATGGCAGAAAATACATCAGCTGAAGAAATTTTATGTCAGGCATGGGGAAGTCAGAGAGGGGAAGTGATGGAGGAACAGCACTGGAATCCTCTAAAGTGGAATTGGAGGAGAAAGTCTGAGTGAAGAGATCTGCTTTATCAGTAGAAGAACTAGCTACAGAGCCATCAGAATAGATGAGAGGAGGGAAGGATAATGAGGTAAAGTTGTCAGAAATTTTTCTGGCAAGGTGCCAGAAGGAGTGAGAAGAATTCGATTTGGAGAATTGAGAGCATTTAGTATGGATGAAATTATTTTTAGCTGAGCGAAGAACAGACTTAGCATGATTCTGACGAGAAACGTAAAAAAGATGTGATTCAGGGGTGGGTTGGCTCCGGTACCTTTTATACACCCTCTCCTTGTTACAGACAGCATTAGAACAAGCATAATTAACCAAGACTTTCTTGCATTAGTCAAAGGATTTGAGAAAGGAATGTATGCCTCCATGCTTGAGAGAATAACCTCCGTAATGTGCAAGGCACACTCAGATGGTTCCCGGCCATGGAAGCAATAATCATTCCATAGAAAATCAAAGAAATACTGCCTGAGGGCCTCCCAATCTGCAGCTCCAAAGTGCCACAGATGACGTTTCTTTGGAGGGTCCACAGGCTGTCCTGAGCGATAGGACAGGTTAAGATAATAAGGTTATGATCGGAGGAGCCCAACGGAAAGAAAAGGCTATCAATGGCAGCAGAAGGATTAGTTGCAAGGAAGAGGTCAAGTATGCCAGAGCTCTCTCCAAGGCAGTCAGGGATAAGGGTAGGGTGCTGTAGAAGCTGCTCTAGGTCATTAAGGATATAAAAATTGTAGGCTTGTTCACCAGGTGGATCAGTGAAAGGAGAGGAGAGCCAAAGGTGGTGGCGAACATTGAAATCTCCTAGAATGAAGATTTCAGTGAAAGGAGAAATGGATTGAATGTGTTCCATCGTAGAAGTAAGATAATCAAAGAATTTTTTGTAGTAGAATTAGGGGATAAGTAAACAGTACAGATATAATTAGTCAGAGAATTACAGGAAAACCGAAGCCAGAGTGTAGAGAATTAAGAAGAATCAGGTTCAGGAACACTAGAGCAAGATAAGTCGTTGCATATATATATACACAACAGCCAGCCACCTTTGGCTTTGAAATGAGTATAGAGAAAGTAGGATGATAGAGAAAAAGGTTTGCTGTCAGTTGCCTCAGACAGCTGAGTCTCAGTTAGGAAAAAGAAGGTGAGGTTTAGAGGAGGGGATGTGGTGCTCGTCAGAGAGAAAGTTAGAGGAAAGGCCACGAATGTTGCAGAAATGAAGAAGTGAGTCAGACAGTTGTTCCAGGCAGCTCGAGTCGTCACCGGGAGAGGGGTGGAAGATGGGGGCATTTATGATCCTCCCCCTCCCCCCCCGGGGACTCCGAGGCTATATGTTTTGAAGCCGTGATTTTTTTTTTTTTTTTTTTTTTTTTTTTTTTTTTTTTTTTTGAACAGGAGGTGTAGTGTGTACTGTACATGTCGTTTGGTGTTGACAGTTAGAGAAACTTGTATTGGAGAGCATGCTGGCCTACTCTCTGTGTTACTGAAACACTGAAAAACTTCAGCAAAAGGGGATGGTCAGGAGCTAGTCCCGAGGGCTGATGAAACGGGAGCTCCAGCTCTCCCTGTCATCAGCTTTTCATCCACCTTGGGAGTACTGCCCTGTGTGTGTGTGTGTGTGTGTGTGTGTGTTGACTTACAGACGACAGCCTTTTTTTTGTTGTTGTTGTTAATCTTCTTTCTATTATCGTTTTCGTCACTAATAATTTTCCTTCGTGGGAGTGAGCGAAAACTAACTGTTCAAAGTTGTTCATTTTTATTTGACGTTTCACCTACAGAGAGACATCATTAGGAATGGAAAGACCACAGCCACATATCGGAGTGTGATATGTTTACATAGATACGTGTGGAGCAAATGGATACATAATTTAAAGACACCGATTAAAAATAATTTAAGTTTTGCTAAATAACAGTTTTCTTTATTCTTTATACAAAGGAGTAGACAAAAGGAAAGGTACATGCTATGTATACAACCTGCATAAGTAGCTTGAATAATGAATGATATTTTATTTCTCAAAAAACATGTAAAAAAAACTTTTCGAGTATACTTTTACCCAAATTACAGAAAATTATACGAACAAGAGGAAAAATATAATTTATACATACACTAATCTCTGCAGTATAATTATTCGATATTTCAAGCTGATAAAGAACTTATTAATACTGAAACATCATGCATTTAAATAACTTATTCAGGAAAGATACATCAAGACAGTACAGATGACACCTTGTGTACTACATACGGATATTGTAGAGCTAAAACTAAACTTGTGTTGTTACTACATCTGTACTAATACCCGACGCACAGGTTCGGGGTCGTGGGTGCGGCTAGACCGGATGCGTGCTGATCTTCAAGCATGTGAGGAGTGGGTAGACGGGGGTGTGGGGCAGGGGAAGGGTTGGGCGGATTAGCTGACCTGAGGTAAGAGTGTCGTTGTTCCTTGTACGGCTGCGTGTAGCACCGTCAAACAAGGCCATGTTCGTAGTCATGTTAGTCTGTAGAGTATATTAATCATCGGTGCTCTTTCTCTTATATGAATTGCTTCTAACATTTTCAGGTTTCTCTGGTCATTGCAATGTGTGACAATTTTGGTGTTCTTGGCTGTACTGTCTCTGTAAACATCAGTTCCGTGATGTCCTAGATGATGTTTGATGGCTCCAGTCTGTACATGTAGAGATAGCCGAACACCTAGGGAGCAAGTCATGTCACCTATGTAGATATTATTACTAGGCTTACAGTACTCAGTAGTATACTGATATTTATACATTATATTGCTTTTAGACAACATCCCAGTCTGACCGGTAGGTATATTTTATATTATTCCTTCTGTACATATAATTTCCTGTAATGCAGGTAAAAAGTTTATTCGAAAAGTTTTGATAAGTGTCTTGAGGGGAAAAAAATCATTCAGTACTGGCCACTTCAGCAGGTCGTATAATCAGCATGTGCCTTTCCTTATGCACACTCCCTTGAAAAGGAATATGGAGTATCGTTACTTATACTTAAGTTATTTTTGATGTGCAGTGCATTAAAATCATGTATCCATTTGCTCCACACGTATCTATGTAATCATATCACATTCCGAGATGTGGTTGTGGTCTTTCCATTCCTGATGATGTCTCTCTGTGGACGAAACGTCAAATAAAAATGAACAACTTTGATGAATTAGTTTTCGCTGACTCCCACGAAGGAAGATTATTAGTGACGAAAACTGAAAATATTAGAAAGAAGCTAAACAACTGCAAAAATGTTGTCGTGTTTAACTCAACATGTATTAATGAAAATCTGCTACCATCAGTCACATACCAGTCTGTCTATCTATCTATCTATCTATCTATATCAATATTTATCAATCTATCTATCTATCTATCTATATATATATATATATATATATATATATATATATATATATATATATATATTGTTACGGAACAGAGAGAGATAATAAACACTTCAAGTGAGAATACTAAAATCACTACGGTCCCGCAAAGTTCCAGGTTCAAAACAAAGGAGTTAGGTAAAATTACAAGTTAAAGTTTAATGCTCAAACTAACAACTAAACATTCAGGACTCATGAGGATAATGTAATGGCAAAAAACAGGTTAAATATATGGTTAACTGCAATAGCCTCTATTAACAAGAAATTAGCAAGAGTAAATTTATCTAAGTCAGCCCTGATAAAATGAGAAAACCGGATAATGCTCAGTTAATGCAAGATATATTATTACAGATACAAAATATTATTAATAATGGCTGACATAAAAAACTCCACATGAATCACAAAAACCCCACCAGGCCCACGAATTAACATCTTATGCTATACAGTACAAGAAAAAAATGCAACAACACTTATACTCAAATTACACAGCAGCCACATGGTTGGAGACTTCCTGAGCACTCACAAAAATAATAACAACTGTACAGGGGAGGACAGAGATGTGAACAAAATGAGGAGTAGATCTAAGTGGCAATTAATGCAGAGACTGAGCTCATTATATAGGGGCCGGCAGAGCTTGATACAACTTGTAAGAAGGACGCGCAAATGAAGCCATAGGGGACAAAGAGTTGACACTCCTGCTCTGAACAACAGAAAGAACGACTTACTCTACTATAAGGGAGGAGAAGGGGGGAGTGAGGTAGAACACGGAAGCTTGGTCACTATGGAAGCCACGAGGCGAATCGTGATCAAACATGCAGCATACTGTACGTTAGAATTATATAAAGGATGATGAAATCATAGGCTATGTAACACCTCCCCACAAAAAAAAAAGAAATTTAGAAAGGAAATTTCTTATTACTCTAAAGCAATCTGTCTAAGGTCTAGATAAGCAATCTGCAATAACATTTTCTTTCCCCTTGACATGTTGTATGTCTAATGAATACTCCTGAAGAAGTAGACTCCATCTTGTCAATCTCTGATTTTTATCTTTAAACTTACTAAGGAATTTCAGTGGGTTATGATCGGTTTAAATGACTATGGGGTCAAAACCAGAACGCAAATAAAATGAAAAATGCTGTAAACCCAAAATCAAGGCCAAAAGCTCTTTCTCAATAGTTGAGTAGTTCTTTTGAGGTGGAGTGAACTTCTTACTGTAATAAGATACAGGGTGTTCAATACCTTGATCATCCTCTTGCAGCAAAACAGCCCCAGCTCCTGTATCACTTGCGTCAACAGCCATCTTAAAAGGCTTAGCAAAATTTGGAGTAGCGAGCACTGGCTGACTTAATAGGATAGCTTTAAGTTTGCTGAAAGAGGATTCACAGTTATCAGTCCAGACAAATTTAACTCCCCCTTTTAGTAGGTCTGCAAGTGGTGATACAAGAATTGAAAAGTCAAGAACAAAGCTCCTGTAATAACCTACCATTCCCAAAAATCTTTGTAGCTCTTTCCTACTTTTAGGTCTGGGAAGATCACTTATAACCTGAACCTTAGCTGCTGGTGGTGCAACGTGTCCATCACCAATTACGTACCCAAGGTACTGAATTGTAGCTTGACCAAACTCACACTTTGATAAATTAGCTACAAGATTAGCCTGAACCAAACGCTCAAGAAATTTACTAACATGGCATAGGTGATCTTTCCAGTTGTCACTGAAGATTAATACACCATCAATATAAACAACACACTCTGCCAAACCCTCTGTTACAACATTCATGAGCTTCTGAAATGTGGCTGGTGCATTCTCTATACCATATGGCATTACAGAACATGGAAAAGTCTTTCCTAGTGTTACAAAACATGAGATCTCCCTAGCACGTTCAGTCATAGGTACTTGCCAGTATCCCTTTAACAAATCAAACTTACTTATCTACCTAGCCTTTCCGATCTTGTCTATGCAATCTTCTACGTGAGGGAGAGGGTAGGTGTCTGTTTTGGTTATCTGATTAACACGTCTGTAGTCGATGCAAAGCCGCTGTAACCCACCTGGCTTAGGGACTAGAGTGACAGGAGAACTCCACTCGCTCTGACAGGGCTCAATCATCTTGTGGTCGAACAGGTAGCAAAGCTCCTTCTGGATGAGAGGAACTTTCACTGGGTTCACACGGTAAGGAGGCAGTTTAATTGGCTTTGTGTCTCTAACATCGACATCATGCATCAACACAGTGGTTCTTCCTGGAGTGGCACGGAACACTTGCGGGTACTCTTGCAGTAATGCTGAAAACTCCTCTCCAACATCGACATCATGCATCAACACAGTGGTTCTTCCTGGAGTGGCACGGAACACTTGCGGATACTCCTGCAGTAATGCCGATAACTCCTGCCTTTCCTCGGGAGCTAGATGAGAAAGCTTAGTCTGGAGATCATTCATGATATCAGGATTCTTCCCCAAACTATCACTCAGGCTCATGCTGCATGGGAGAACTTCACTTGCAGATTCGGATGGAACATAGCTACGGTGCAGACTGGGTTATTTTCGTCCCGCCTGTGATATAACTTTAGCATGTTGATGTGACAAAGTTGCTTGTTCTTTCTACGATCTGGTGTGGCGATGACATAGTTGACATCACTGAGTTTCTTCTCCACAAAGTAAGGACCACTAAACTTGGCTTGAAGAGGTTGCCCATGCACCGGTAGCAGAATCAAAACCTGATCTCCTGGCTGAAAGTGGCTTAACCTGGACTTCTTATCATACCAAGTCTTCATCTTCTCCTGAGCAGCTCCTAAATTCCCTCTCGCCAGCTGTAAAGCAGTGGACAGCCGTTCTTTGAACTTCATCACATACTCCAGCAGGTTGACGTCATCTTCCTCCGACAGCCAGCATTCCTTGAGTAGCTTAAGGGGTCCTCTTACTTCATGGCCAAACAGTAGTTCAAAGGGTGAGAAGCCCAGTGATTCATTTGGAGATTCTCTTGCGGCAAATACAACAAATGGAAGACTTTTATCCCAGTCTTTCTGATGTTCCAAACAGTATTTCTTGAGCATCGATTTGAGTGTTTGATGATATCTCTCCAACGCTCCTTGGGTCTGGGGATGGTAAGCTGAAGACGTGAGGTGATGCCCAACTCTTTCGGAGACTGCTTGAAAACATTTGACATGATATTACTTCCCTGGTCTGACTGTACCTCCATGGGCAGACCAAACTTGGTGAAGAACCCTAGCATTTCCTTAACCACATTCTTTGCTGAGATATTTCTAAGTGGAATGGCTTCAGGATAACGAGTAGCCATATCAATCAGGGTCAACACATAAGAAAATCCTGAAGAAGTCTTAGGAAGAGGGCCCACAATATCCACCAACACACGGGTGAATGGCGCCTCAAAAGGAGGAATGGGAACTAGAGGTGCAACCTTTTCGGTCTGATTACATTTCCCCACAACTTGACAGGTGTGACAAGACTTACAATACCAGGAAACATCTCTGAAGATACCTGGCCAGTAGAAGTGTTTCAAAATGCGTGCCACAGTCTTCCTCACTCCAAGGTGTCCTGCCAAACTGGAATCATGAGCAACTCTAATGATATCCTGCCTACAAACACGAGGGATGACAACTTGATAAACAACCTCCCATTCACAGTCGGCTGATGCTGTTGGGGGTCTCCATTTCCTCATAAGTACTCCTGACTTTATATAATAACAAGTAGAAACACCAGCTGACTCTTCCTCACTGCAAGTAGAGTTAGCTAGACCTTTCAACTCAGGGTCAGCAACCTGCAACTCAACCAACTCTTGACGAGACAAATTATCAACACTACGGGGTACTGCCTCATCTGGTGAGTGGTCCAAATTAGCAAGAAAAGTGTCAGCTAGGATAACATCATCATCATCATTATCCTCTAAGTCGCCAGTAACTTTAGACTTAGCCCTAGTGACAGCACATGCAGAGAACACGTCAGGGATATCACAATCCTGGGTCGCAGTCACTGGCTCACTAGACAACTGAGGAGCTGGACACACTTGACTTCCACCAATATCATTTCCAAGTAAGAAAGTTACACCTGACATTGGGAGTGTCTCAACCAACCCAACCATAATGGAACCATTAACAAAACCAGACTCTAAATTCACTCTACACAGAGGAACAGAGAAGTAATTATTCCCTACACCTTGTAAGATTACAGTTTCATCAGAGGAATTAACATTAGAGCTTAGAACACTGGTCAGCATAAGGGATTGGCAAGCACCTGTATCACGATATATTTTAACTGATTTCCTGTTATTACTGTCCAGAGGACTGACAAAACCATCAGACAGGAAATTAGGACATGAACTCTTGAGAGTGTCACCCACGTTACTGCTCAAAAGAGGAGCTTCATCATGAGAATTTAATTTACCCCTCAAAGCAGGTTCAGTTAACTCGGTTAAAGAATTCTGGGAACTCTCAAGGGTGGACACTAGACCAATTGACTGAATATTTAAAGACTCCTTTTTGTTCACATCACGCTGTCTCCTGAAACATTTCTCCGTAGTATGAAGAACCTTACTACAATAAGTACATTTACTTTTCTGAAATCTAGAGGTGAAACTGGTATTTACTTCCTGAGAAACATCATCTTTATTCTCTTTCCTGTTACCTGTACTCTGAGTAGAGGCAACATACTTACTCTCAGCTTTCCTTTTTTCTTTAGTATATCTCTTGTGAGTGAGAACATATTCTTCAGCTAAAACTGCAGCATCAGACAAATTATCTATTCTTTTTTCATCAAGATATAGGCTTACATCTTTATTAATACACCTTTTGAAGTCCTCCAGCAAAATCATCTGCTTAAATTTATCAAAATCAGAATTTACATTCTTAAAATCTAACCACTGCTCTAACAGATCTTCTTTGATTTTTGCATACTCAACATGGGATTGCTTATCTTGCTTATAAGTTGTCCTAAATTTTACTCTATAGGCTTCAGGAACAAGCTCATAGGCCTTAAAAATCAAGCTCTTAACTACTTCATAATTATCAGATTGATCCTGAGGCAAAGATGCATAAGTTACTTGAGCTTTACCGGTGAGAAAAGTTTGAAGGAGTACTGGCCAATACTTTTTGGGCCAATTAAAACCTGTAGCTACCCTCTCAAACAACTGAAAATACTTTGTTAAATCAGATTCATTAAAAGGAGGGACAAGTTTAACATTTTTAGCCACATCAAAATCACCAGAACTAGATGATCCAGTTCCACCTTGTTTCATGCGATACTCATGGTCTGCCTGAATCCTAGCAAGTTCAATTTGTGCCTCCTGAATACGAGCCTGAGACTCAGCCTCCTTAGAACGTGCCTGAAACCCAGCCTCCTTAGCACGAGCCTCCTGCAGGGCTAGCTGTAACTTAGCTATTTCAATCTGCGTTTGCTCATCTGGAGGAGTTACATCAAACAAGCTTTTATGAATCATGCCAACAATTTGATCTTTAGAATGATGAGAGTGAACAGCAATTCCCAATTATTGAGCAACAAGCTTAAGTTCATTCTTTGTTCTGTTTTCTACATCACACACTGTTTGCACATTTGATAAAAAATCTTTGGCTTCATCAAGCGTAGTAATAGTAGACATCATGAATAAATCACAGTCACAAAATATCGAGCAATATCCTTATGATAATATCCTGAATATCCTGATAAGAGGTCGCCAAATTTATGTTACGGAACAGAGGGAGATAATGAACACTTCAAGTGAGAATACTAAAATCACTACTGTCCCGCAAAGTTCCAGGTTCAAAACAAAAGAGTTAGGTAAAATTACAAGTTAAAGTTTAATGCTCAAACTAACAACTAAACATTCAGGACTCATAAGGATAATGTAATGGCAAAAAACAGGTTAAAAATATGGTTAACTGCAATAGCCTCTATTAACACGAAAGTAGCAAGATTAAATTTATCTAAGTCAACATTGATAAAATGAGAAAACCGGATAATGCTCAGTTAATGCAAGATATATTATTACAGATACAAAATATTATTAATAATGGCTGACATCAAAAACTCCACATGAATCACAAAAACCCCACCAGGCCCACGAATTAACACCTTATGCTATACAGTACAAGAAAAAAATGCAACAACACTTATACTCAAATTACACAGCAGCCACATGGTTGGAGACTTCCTGAGCACTCACAAAAATAATAACAACTGTACAGGGGAGGACAGAGATGTGAACAAAATGAGGAGTAGATCTAAGTGGCAATTAATGCAGAGACTGAGCTCATTATATAGGGTCCGGCAGAGCTTGATACAACTTGTAAGAAGGACGAAATGAAGCCATAGGGGACAAAGAGTTGACAATCCTGCTCTGAACAACAGAAAGAACGACTTACTCTACTATAAGGGAGGAGAAGGGGGGAGTGAGGTACAACACGGAAGCTTGGTCACTTGGAAGCCACGAGGCGATTCGTGATCAAACATGCAGCATATTGTACGTTAGAATTATACAAAGGATGATGAAATCATAGGTTATGTAACAATATATATATATATATATATATATATATATATATATATATAGATAGATAGATAGATAGATAGATTCAGGAGAAAGAAATGGATATCAGAGGAAACGTGGGATATGATAAAAAAGAGAGGTGAGGCTAAATTGAGGAGTGAGATGCAATGCGTTGATGAACGAGAGATTGAATTAGCAAGAGCTGCGTACTGGAGTTTGAATTCAGAAGTAAGAAGGTTAGCTAGGAGAGATAAAAGAAGATGTGTGGATGAAAAGGTTGCAGAGACTGAAATCTTAATAAACAAAAATGATGGACAGAGTCAAAGAACAGCATATGAATCGATTAGAGAACTGAGTGGTAATGCAGGTAAACGCAAGGAAATACCAGTTAGAGACAGGGAAGGAAATTTATTGACCAAAGATGGAGATATTAAAAATAGATGGAAAGAGCATTTTGAGACAGTTCTTAATAGACCAATACCACCAGAAGAGGATATACCGTTTGCTCAGGAAGATTTAAATATAGAAACAGGAGAGTTGAGGCTTGCAGAAGTGGAGAAAGCAGTAAAACAGTTAAAGAATAATAAGGCACCAGGGGAGGATGGTTTATTTCCGGAAATGTTTAAAGTGGAGGATAGATTAATAATGATCTTGACCAAGCTATTCAATAAGATATGGGTGACGGGGTTACTACCATCAGTTTGGAAGAATGGTGTAATTGTTAAAGTTCCGAAGAAGGGAGACCTGAGTGAATGTGGTAATTGGAGGGGAATCTCTTTGTCACCGATAGCTTTGAAAGTTTTCAGTAGAGTGTTGTTAAATAGGTTGGAGCCGGTGGTTGAGGGTATTCTGAGGGATGAACAGGCTGGTTTAGAAAGGGACGTGGTTGCAATGATCAGATCTTTATAGTTAGGCATTTGATGCAGCAAGTTAATGAAATGAGAGTACCGTTAAGTCTTTGTTTTTGTTGATTTTGAAAAGGCTTTTGATAGTGTTTCGAGAGAGACTATGGGGAAGATCATGAGACATTATGGAATACCAGAGGAGTTTGTGAGGGTCATTATGAACATGCATGAGGACACATTTTTGTAAAGTGATGGTTGATGGTTGTCTGAGTGATTCGTTTGAAGTCAAGTCCGGAGTAATTCAAGGTGGTGTTCTATCGCCTTTACTATTTATATTGGTCATTGATTACATTATGAAACGCGTTGGAACAGAAACCGGTGCAGGTATACTTTGGGGAGAGAACAGGAAACTTTTGGATTTAGATTATGCAGATGATATAGTTTTGATTTGTGATGGGCCAGAAGAGATGCAGAGAGTGTTGGACTGTTTGGTGAGTGAAGGTCGCAAGGTGGGTTTGGTTATTAATTGTGGAAAAACTGAAATAATCAATATGAATATGGAAAATGCGCAGGAATGTGTAATTGGAGGTATGGTTGTAAAGCAAGTTGATAGGTTTAAATATTTAGGTACTTATTTAGCCAAGGATTGTTCTTTGAACTTTGAATTCGAGGAAAGGTTAAAGAAGGCTAATCAGGCAATGGGAATGCTTAAAAATATTTGGAGTAATAACAATTTTTCTGTGCATACAAAAATCAAACTTTATAAGGTAATGGTTAGGAGTATCTTAATTTATGGACACGAGTCTTGGTACAGCACAGTGACTATGGAAAATAAATTCTTGGTGTTTGAAAACAAAGCACTTAGAAGAATATTAGGAGTTAAGTGGTGGGAAAGGATACCAAATAGTAGAATTAGAGAAATAACAGGAGTGCAGCCGGTCGATGAATATGTTAGGTTCTCACGATGGAAGTGGCTAGGACATGTGTATAGGAGACAGGGAATAGTACGAGGTACACCAGGGTGGGTGGCACTTGGTAGGAGAGGTAGAGGAAGGCCAAAAGAGACGTGGGTGAGGACAATGAGACGGGAAGCTGGAGATGAGTGTTGGGGAGATCTTAAGGAGTTAGCACAAGATAGGATGTGGTGGTGTGAGTTCATCGAGGCCCTATGCATCCCCGAGGGTGCCACAGGAAATGATTGATATATATATATATATATATATATATATATATATATATATATATATATATATGTGTGTGTGTGTGTGTGTGTGTGTGTGTGTGTGTGGAATAACTGAAACAAAATGGAGAGGAGAAAGTGTGAGAGAATGGGAGTATGGATGGGGTATATGTGCAGGAGTAGGTGAGAATGAGAGGACAAAGGAAGGAGTATCTATAGTTGTGAGTAAAAGATGGAAGAAGAGCATAAGACAGTATGGATCAGTTGGGTCAAGGATTGTGTGGATAAAGTTGAAAGTTGAAATATAAATGTGGGCGATTTTGTGTGTGTATGCACCAACGCAAGATCGTGCTAGAAGAGTGAGAGAAGAGTTCTGGACAAGTGTAGAAGTGTGCATGGAAAAGTTTGGAAGGAATGAGAGAGTGTTTTTGATCGGTGATATGAATGGTAAAGTTGGGAATGTGAAGGTGGATGAAATAGTTGGTGAGTGGGGTGTGCATGCTGAAATAGATGAGAATGGGAGTGCGTTAGTGGACATTTGTGCTGGGAGGGGGTTGGTGATAGCCAATACCCTCTTCAAGCATAAAATGATCCACAGGTATACATGGCGAGTGATGAGAAGGGTGGGTGGTGAACTGAATGAAAGGAAGGCAATGATTGATTATGTGTGTGTGGATGAAAGGATGCGGAGATGTGTAATGGATGAAAGAGCTTATAGAGGTTGGGGGAGTGGACTTTCTGACCACTACTTGGTGGTGGCCAGAATTAGGATACAAGTAAGATGGAGGAATAGAAGATGGGAAAGACGAGAGGAAGGAGTAGTTGCAAGGAGAGTGGAAAGGTTACAAGAGGATGAAAAAAGGCAGAGTATAAGAGAGAAGTGGAGGAACGATTGGGCAAATATGAATTGGAGCAGATGGGAGACGTGGAAGGTGTGTGTAGGATATTTACAAAAGAAATATGTGTAGCATGTGATGTGGTGTGTGGAAGGAAGAGAAGACGGAGGGGGGTGCAAGAAACAGCGTGGTGGACTGAAGAGGTGAGACAGGCTGTGGCACAAAAAAAGAAAGCATACAATGAATCGATGAGAAATAGGGGTGTGGAAGAAGTTGAGAGGCGGAAGAGAGAGTTATATGCAGAAAGAAAGAGGTGAAAAGATTAGTAAGAGAGCGTAAGAAGAGAGTGGATGAGGAATTTGGAAAGAATATGTGTGTAAAGTGGAGGGACTACAAGAAAATGTTCTGGAAAGAGGTGAAGAGAGTAAGACATGGTGGAAGCGAGGTTAGCATGGGAGTGAAAGATGAAAATGGTAGATTACTAGTGGAGAAGGGAGAAAAAGTGAGCAGATGGAGAGAACATTTTAAGAAATTGTTGAACATACAGGATGGAAGTAATGCGAGTATAAGTGGCTGGGGAATGGCTGGGAGAAGGAGGGAGGTGAGAAGACAGGAAGAAATCAGTAGGACAGAAGTTGTGGAAACAATGAAGAAAGTTAAATTGGGGAAAGCCTCAGGAATTGATGGAGTGTGTGGTGAAATGCTGAAGCATGGGGGAGAGATAGTAGTAGAATGGATGTGGAAGATGTGCAGATTAGCCTGGGAAGAAGGTAGAGTCCCGGAGGATTGGAAGTCAGGTATAATTATTCCCTTGTACAGAGGAAAAGGGGAAAAAGAAGTGTATGGTAATCATAGGGGCATTTGTCTTCTTAGTATAATAGGAAAAGTGTATGGTAGGATACTTATTGGTAGAGTTATAGAAAGAACAGAGGAATTACTTGGAGAAGAACAGGGAGGCTTTAGGAAGGGAAGAGGTTGTGTAGATCAGATATTCATTCTTAGATCTTTAGTGGAAAAGTTTCTAGAGAAGGGAAAGAAGTTGTATGCGGCTTTCATGGATTTGGAGAAAGCATATGACAGGGTGGATAGACAAGGATTGTGGAAAGTATTAAGAAGATATGGAGTAAATGGGAAGTTGTTGAATGCTGTGAAGAGTATGTCTGATGGTGCTAAGACTGCAGTGCGTGTGGATGGTGAACTAAGTCAATTTTTCTCTTTGAAGGTTGGGTTGAAACAGAGATGTGTCATGTCTCCATGGTTGTTCAATCTGTACATGGATGGGGTAACAAAAGAGGTACAAGGTAGGACAGTGGATGTTGGAGTGGCCCTGGTGAGAGAGGATAGTGTTTTGAAACTCTGTGTACTGTTGTTTGCAGATGATACTGTGTTGTTGAGTGAAGATGAAGGGGAGCTGCAAGGCTTGGTGGATGAGTTTGGGAGAGTGTGTAAGAAACGGAATCTAAAGGTGAATGTAGGGAAGAGTTAAGTGATGGTCTTTGAGACAGGTGAAGTCAGTGAATGTACAGCGAGGTTGGATGGTGAGGAATTGGAAAACGTGAGTACGTTTAAGTACTTGGGTAGTGTGATGAGTAAGGATGGAGGTTTCGAGGGTGAAGTGCTTGAAAGGGTACAGCAGGGAAGAAAGGTTGCTGGTTCTTTGAAAGCAGTGATAAGAAACAAGGAAGTGAGCATGGAAGTGAAAAGTTACTACATGACAGTATTGTGATACCAACTCTACCGTATGGAAGTGAAGCTTGGACATTGTTGGAAGGACACAAGTCAAGAGTTAGAGCAGTGGAAATGAGTTATTTAATAGGAGCCTGTGGAGTCACATGGAGAGACAGGCTGACGAATGAGGATAAAAAGGAGCATTGTGGTGTGGATGTGGATGTGATAGGAAGCGTTATGAGGAACACACTGATGTGGTTTGGCCATGTGGAGAGGATGGAGGGTGAAAGACTGACGAAGAGAATGTATATGAGTGAGGTGGAGGGAGGAAGAGGGAGGGGGAGGCCGAGGATGAGATGGAGGGATGGGGTGAAGAGGTATATAAGAAAGAGGGGTGTGAGTTGGAAGCAGGGCAGTGAATTGGCGGGGGACAGGGCGACGTGGAAGCGATTTGTTTGTGGCCACCCCAAACGAGGTTGAGGCATCTGGCAATATATATATATATATATATATATATATATATATATATATATATATATATATATATATATATATATATATATATATATATATTATATATATATATATATATATATATATATATTATATATATATATATATATATATATATATATATATATTATATATATATATATATATATATATATATATATATATATATATATATATATATATATATATTGTTACGGAACAGAGGAAGATAATGTACCCTTTAAGTGAGAATACTAAAAATCACTACTGTCCCGTAAAGGTCCAGGTTCAAAATAAAAGATATATATATATATATATATATTGTTACGGAACAGAGGAAGATAATGTACCCTTTAAGTGAGAATACTAAAAATCACTACTGTCCCGTAAAGGTCCAGGTTCAAAATAAAAGAGTTAGGTAAAATTACAAGTTAAAGTTTAATGCTCAAACTAACAACAAAACATTCAGGACTCATAAGGATAAAGTAATGGCAAAAACAGGTTAAATATATGGTTAACTGCAATAGCCTCTATTAACACAAAATTAGCAAGAGTAAATTTATCTAAGTCAGCCCTGATAAAATGAGATACCAGACAATACTCAGTGAATGCCAGATATATTATTACAGATACAAACTATTATCAAAAATGACTGACATAAAACCCAATATTAATCAAAAACCTCACTAGGCCTAAGAATTAACCTTATGCTACGCAGTACAAGAAAAAATGCAATAACACTTATACTCAAATTACACACAGCTGCTAGATGGTTGGAGACTTCCTGAGAAATTCACAATAATAATAACTGTACAGGGGAGGACAGAGATGTGAACAAAATGAGGAGCAGATCTAAGTGGCCATGATGCAGAGACTGAGCTCATTATATAGGGGCCAGCAGAGCTTGATACAACTTGTAAGAAAGACGCGCAAATGAAGCCATGGGGACAAAGAGCTGAAAATCCCGCTCTGAATAACAGAGAGAACGACTTTACTATAACGGCGGAAGGGGGGGACTGAGGCAGAACACGCTCGTGATCAAACATGCAGCATACTGTGCGTTAAAATTACACAAAGGATGATGAAATCATAGGCTATGTAACACCTCCCCACAAAGAAAAAAGAAATTTACAAAGGAAATTTCTTATTACTCTAAAACAATCTGTATATGGCATTACAGAACATGCAAATGTCTTTCCAAATGTTACAAAACATGAGATCTCCCTAGCACGTTCAGTCATAGGTACTTGCCAGTATCCCTTTAACAAATCAAACTTACTTATGTACCTAGCCTTTCCGATCTTCTTTATGCAATCTTCCACGCGAGGGAGAGGGTAAGTGTCTGTTTTGGTTATCTAATTAACACGTCTGTAGTCGATGCAAAGCCGCTGTGACCCACCTGGCTTAGGGACTAGAGTGACAGGAGAACTCCACTCGCTCTGACAGGGCTCAATCATCTTGTGGTCCAACAGGTAGCCAAGCTCCTTCTGGATGAGAGGAACTTTCACTGGCTTCACACGGTAAGGAGGTAATTTAATTGGCTTTGCGTCTCCAACATCGACATCATGCATCAACACAGTGGTTCTTCCTGGAGTAGCACGAAACACTTGCGGGTACTCCTGCAGTAATGCCGAAAACTCCTGCCTTTCCTTGGGTGGTAGATGAGAAAGCTTAGTCTGGAGATCATTCATGATATCAGCATTCTTCCCCAAACTATCACTCAGGCTAATACTGCATGGGAGAGCTTCACTTGCAGACTCGGGTGGAACAGCTACAGTGCAGACTGGATTATTTTCCTCCCGCCTGTGATATAACTTTAGCATGTTGATGTGACAAAGTTGCTTGTTCTTTCTACGATCTGGTGTGGCGATGACATAGTTGACATCACTGAGTTTCTTCTCCACGAAATAAGGACCACTAAACTTGGCTTGAAGAGGTTGCCCATGAACTGGTAGCAGAATCAAAACCTGATCTCCTGGCTGAAAGTGGCGTAACCTGGACTTCTTATCATACCAAGTTTTCATCTTCTCCTGAGCAGCTCCTAAATTCTCTCTCGCCAGCTGTAAAGCAGTGGACAGCCGTTCTTTGAACTTCATCACATACTCCAGCAGGTTGACGTCATCTTCCTCCGACAGCCAGCATTCCTTGAGTAACTTAAGGGGTCCTCTTACTTCATGGCCAAACAGTAGTTCAAAAGGTGAGAAGCCCAGTGATTCATTTGGAGATTCTCTTGCGGCAAACACAGCGAATGGAAGACCTTTATCCCAGTCTTTCTGATGTTCCAAACAGTATTTCTTGAGCATCGATTTGAGTGTTTGATGATATCTCTCCAACGCTCCTTGGGTCTGGGGATGGAAAGCTGAAGACGTGATCTGGGTGATGCCCAACTCTTTCAGAGACTGCTTGAAAACGTTTGTCATGAAATTACTTCCCCGGTCGGACTGTACCTCCTTGGGCAGACCAAACTTTGTGAAGAACCCTAGCATTTCCTTAACCACGTTCTTTGCTGAGATGTTTCTAAGTGGAATGGCTTCAGGATAACGAGTAGCCATATCAATCAGGGTCAACACAGAAGAAAATCCTGAAGAAGTCTTAGGAAGAGGGCCCACAATATCCACCAACACACGGGTGAAAGGCGCCTCAAAAGGAGGAATGGGAACTAGAGGTGCAACCTTTTCGGTCTGATTACACTTCCCCACAACTTGACAGGTGTGACAAGACTTACAATACCAGGAAACATCCCTGAAGATACCTGGCCAGTAGAAGTGTTTCAAAATGCGTGGCACAGTCTTCCTCACTCCAAGGTGTCCTGCCAAACTAGAATCATGAGCCACTCTAATGATATCCTGCCTACAAACACGAGGGATGACAACTTGATGTACAACCTCCCATTCACAGTCGGCTGATGCTGTTGAGGGTCTCCACTTCCTCATAAGTACTCCTGACTTTACATAATAACAAGTAGAAGCACCGGCTGACTCTTCTTCACTGTAAGCAGAGTTAGCTAGACCTTTCAACTCAGGGTCAGCAACCTGCAACTCAAACAACTCTTGACGAGACAAATTATCAACACTACGGGTTACTGCCTCATCTGGTGAGTGGTCCAAATTAGCAAGAAAAGTGTCAGCTAGGATAACATCATCATCATCATTATCCTCTAAATCACCAGTAACTTTAGACTTAGCCCTAGTGACAGCACATGCAGGGAACACATCAGGGACATCACAATCCTGGGCCGCAGCCACTGGCTCACTAGACAACTGAGGAGCTGGACACACTTGACTTCCACCAATATCATTTCCAAGTAAGAAAGTTACACCTGACATTGGGAGTGTCTCAACCAACCCAACCATAACAGAACCATTAACAAAACCAGACTCTAAATTCACTCTGCACAGAGGGAGAGAGAAGTAATTATTCCCTACACCTTGTAAGAATACAGTTTCATCAGAGGAATTAACATTAGAGCCTAGAACACTGGTCAGCATAAGGGATTGGCAAGCACCTGTATCACGATATATTTTAACTGATTTCCTGTCATTACTGTCCAGAGGACTGACAAAACCATCAGACAGGAAATTAGCACATGAACTCTTGAGAGTGTCACCCACATTACTGCTCAAAAGAGGAGCTCCATCATGAGAATTTAAGTTACCCCTCAAAGCAGGTTCAGTTAACTCAGTTAAAGAATTCTGGGAACTCTCAAGAGTGGACACTAGACCAATTGACTGAATATTTAAAGACTCCTTTTTGTTCACATCACGCTGTCTCCTGAAACATTTCTCCGTAGTATGACCAAGCTTACTACAATAAGTACATTTACTTTTCTGAAATCTAGAGGTGAAGCTGGTATTTACTTCCTGAGAAACATCATCCTTATTCTCTTTCCTGTTACCTGTACTCTGAGTAGAGGCAACGTACTTACTCTCAGCTTTCCTTCTTTCTCTAGAATATCTCTTGTGAGTGAGAACATATTCATCAGCTAAAACTGCAGCATCAGACAAATTATCAATTCTTTTCTCATCAAGATATAGGCTTACATCTTTATAAATACACCTTTTGAAATCCTCCAGCAAAATCATCTGCTTAAATTTACCAAAATCAGAATCCACATTCTTAGAATTTAACCACTGCTCTAACAGATCTTCTTTGATTTTTGCATACTCAACATGGGATTGCTTATTTTGCTTGTAATTTGTCCTAAATTTTACTCTATAGGCTTCAGGAACAAGCTCATAGGCCTTAAGAATCAAGCTCTTAACTACATCATAATTATCAGATTGATCCTGAGGCAAAGATGCATAAGTTACTTGAGCTTTACCGGTGAGAACAGTTTGAAGGAGTACTGGCCAATACTCCTTGGGCCAACTAAAACCTGTAGCTACCCTCTCAAACAACTGAAAATACTTTGTTAAATCAGATTCATTAAAAGGAGAGACAAGTTTAACATTTTTAGCCACATCAAAATCATCAGAGCTAGATGATCCAGTTCCACCTTGTTTCATGCGATACTCATGGTCTGCCTGAATCCTGGCAAGTTCAATTTGTGCCTGAGCCTGTACCTGTGCCTCTTGAATACGAGCATTTGCCTCATTAACACGAGCCTCCGCCTCCTTAGCCTTAGCCTCCTGCAGGGCTAGCTGTAACTTAGCTAATTCAATCTGCATTTGCTCATTTGGAGGAGTTACATTAAACAAGCTTTCATTAATCATATCAACAATTTGATCTTTAGAATGATGAGAGCGAACAGCAATTCCCAATTGTTGAGCAACAAGCTTAAGTTCATTCTTTGTTCTGTTTTCTATATCACACACTCTTTGCACATTTGACAAAAAGTCTTTGGCTTCATCAAGTGTAGTAATAGTAGACATAATTAATAAGTAACAGTCACAAAATATCAAGCAATATCCTTATGATAATATCCGGAATATCCTGGCGAGGTCGCCAAATTTATGTTACGGAACAGAGAAAGATAATGTACACTTTAAGTGAGAATACTAAAAATCACTACTGTCCCGTAAAGGTCCAGGTTCAAAATAAAAGAGTTAGGTAAAATTACAAGTTAAAGTTTAATGCTCAAACTAACAACAAAACATTCAGGACTCATAAGGATAAAGTAATGGCAAAAACAGGTTAAATATATGGTTAACTGCAATAGCCTCTATTAACACAAAATTAGCAAGAGTAAATTTATCTAAGTCAGCCCTGATAAAATGAGATACCAGACAATACTCAGTGAATGCCAGATATATTATTACAGATACAAACTATTATCAAAAATGACTGACATAAAACCCAATATTAATCAAAAACCTCACTAGGCCTAAGAATTAACCTTATGCTACGCAGTACAAGAAAAAATGCAATAACACTTATACTCAAATTACACACAGCTGCTAGATGGTTGGAGACTTCCTGAGAAATTCACAATAATAATAACTGTACAGGGGAGGACAGAGATGTGAACAAAATGAGGAGCAGATCTAAGTGGCCATGATGCAGAGACTGAGCTCATTATATAGGGGCCAGCAGAGCTTGATACAACTTGTAAGAAGGACGCGCAAATGAAGCCATGGGGACAAAGAGCTGAAAATCCCGCTCTGAATAACAGAGAGAACGACTTACTCTACTATAACGGTAGAAGGGGGGGACTGAGGCAGAACACGCTCGTGATCAAACATGCAGCATACTGTGCGTTAAAATTACACAAAGGATGATGAAATCATAGGCTATGTAACACCTCCCCACAAAGAAAAAAGAAATTTACAAAGGAAATTTCTTATTACTCTAAAACAATCTGAATATGGCATTACAGAACATGCAAATGTCTTTCCAAATGTTACAAAACATGAGATCTCCCTAGCACGTTCAGTCATAGGTACTTGCCAGTATCCCTTTAACAAATCAAACTTACTTATGTACCTAGCCTTTCCGATCTTGTTTATGCAATCTTCCACGCGAGGGAGAGGGTAAGTGTCTGTTTTGGTTATCTGATTAACACGTCTGTAGTCGATGCAAAGCCGCTGTGACCCACCTGGCTTAGGGACTAGAGTGACAGGAGAACTCCACTCGCTCTGACAGGGCTCAATCATCTTGTGGTCCAACAGGTAGCCAAGCTCCTTCTGGATGAGAGGAACTTTCACTGGCTTCACACGGTAAGGAGGTAATTTAATTGGCTTTGCGTCTCCAACATCGACATCATGAATCAACACAGTGGTTCTTCCTGGAGTAGCACGGAACACTTGCGGGTACTCCTGCAGTAATGCCGAAAACTCCTGCCTTTCCTTGGGTGGTAGATGAGAAAGCTTAGTCTGGAGATCATTCATGATATCAGCATTCTTCCCCCAACTATCACTCAGGCTCATACTGCATGGGAGAGCTTCACTTGCAGACTCGGGTGGAACAGCTACAGCGCAGACTGGATTATTTTCGTCCCGCCTGTGATATAACTTTAGCATGTTGATGTGACAAAGTTGCTTGTTCTTTCTACGATCTGGTGTGGCGATGACATAGTTGACATCACTGAGTTTCTTCTCCACGAAATAAGGACCACTAAACTTGGCTTGAAGAGGTTGCCCATGAACTGGTAGCAGAATCAAAACCTGATCTCCTGGCTGAAAGTGGTGTAACCTGGACTTCTTATCATACCAAGTTTTCATCTTCTCCTGAGCAGCTCCTAAATTCTCTCTCGCCAGCTGTAAAGCAGTGGACAGCCGTTCTTTGAACTTCATCACATACTCCAGCAGGTTGACGTCATCTTCCTCCGACAGCCAGCATTCCTTGAGTAACTTAAGAGGTCCTCTTACTTCATGGCCAAACAGTAGTTCAAAAGGTGAGAAGCCCAGTGATTCATTTGGAGATTCTCTTGCGGCAAACACAGCGAATGGAAGACCTTTATCCCAGTCTTTCTGATGCTCCAAACAGTATTTCTTGAGCATCGATTTGAGTGTTTGATGATATCTCTCCAACGCTCCTTGGGTCTGGGGATGGAAAGCTGAAGACGTGATCTGGGTGATGCCCAACTCTTTCAGAGACTGCTTGAAAACGTTTGTCATGAAATTACTTCCCCGGTCGGACTGTACCTCCTTGGGCAGACCAAACTTTGTGAAGAACCCTAGCATTTCCTTAACCACGTTCTTTGCTGAGATGTTTCTAAGTGGAATGGCTTCAGGATAACGAGTAGCCATATCAATCATGGTCAACACAGAAGAAAATCCTGAAGAAGTCTTAGGAAGAGGGCCCACAATATCCACCAACACACGGGTGAAAGGCGCCTCAAAAGGAGGAATGGGAACTAGAGGTGCAACCTTTTCGGTCTGATTACACTTCCCCACAACTTGACAGGTGTGACAAGACTTACAATACCAGGAAACATCCCTGAAGATACCTGGCCAGTAGAAGTGTTTCAAAATGCGTGCCACAGTCTTCCTCACTCCAAGGTGTCCTGCCAAACTAGAATCATGAGCCACTCTAATGATATCCTGCCTACAAACACGAGGGATGACAACTTAATGTACAACCTCCCATTCACAGTCGGCTGATGCTGTTGAGGGTCTCCACTTCCTCATAAGTACTCCTGACTTTACATAATAACAAGTAGAAGCACCGGCTGACTCTTCTTCACTGTAAGCAGAGTTAGCTAGACCTTTCAACTCAGGGTCAGGAACCTGCAACTCAAACAACTCTTGACGAGACAAATTATCAACACTACGGGTTACTGCCTCATCTGGTGAGTGGTCCAAATTAGCAAGAAAAGTGTCAGCTAGGATAACATCATCATCATCATTATCCTCTAAATCACCAGTAACTTTAGACTTAGCCCTAGTGACAGCACATGCAGGGAACACATCAGGGACATCACAATCCTGGGCCGCAACCACTGGCTCACTAGACAACTGAGGAGCTGGACACACTTGAATTCCACCAATATCATTTCCAAGTAAGAAAGTTACACCTGACATTGGGAGTGTCTCAACCAACCCAACCATAACAGAACCATTAACAAAACCAGACTCTAAATTCACTCTGCACAGAGGGACAGAGAAGTAATTATTCCCTACACCTTGTAAGATTACAGTTTCATCAGAGGAATTAACATTAGAGCCTAGAACACTGGTCAGCATAAGGGATTGGCAAGCACCTGTATCACGATATATTTTAACTGATTTCCTGTCATTACTGTCCAGAGGACTGACAAAACCATCAGACAGGAAATTAGCACATGAACTCTTGAGAGTGTCACCCACATTACTGCTCAAAAGAAGAGCTCCATCATGAGAATTTAAGTTACCCCTCAAAGCAGGTTCAGTTAACTTAGTTAAAGAATTCTGGGAACTCTCAAGAGTGGACACTAGACCAATTGACTGAATATTTAAAGACTCCTTTTTGTTCACATCACGCTGTCTCCTGAAACATTTCTCCGTAGTATGACCAAGCTTACTACAATAAGTACATTTACTTTTCTGAAATCTAGAGGTGAAGCTGGTATTTACTTCCTGAGAAACATCATCCTTATTCTCTTTCCTGTTACCTGTACTCTGAGTAGAGGCAACGTACTTACTCTCAGCTTTCCTTCTTTCTCTAGAATATCTCTTGTGAGTGAGAACATATTCATCAGCTAAAACTGCAGCATCAGACAAATTATCTATTCTTTTCTCATCAAGATATAGGCTTACATCTTTATAAATACACCTTTTGAAGTCCTCCAGCAAAATCATCTGCTTAAATTTACCAAAATCAGAATCCACATTCTTAGAATTTAACCACTGCTCTAACAGATCTTCTTTGATTTTTGCATACTCAACATGGGATTGCTTATCTTGCTTGTAAGTTGTCCTAAATTTTACTCTATAGGCTTCAGGAACAAGCTCATAGGCCTTAAGAATCAAGCTCTTAACTACATCATAATTATCAGATTGATCCTGAGGCAAAGATGCATAAGTTACTTGAGCTTTACCGGTGAGAACAGTTTGAAGGAGTACTGGCCAATACTCCTTGGGCCAACTAAAACCTGTAGCTACCCTCTCAAACAACTGAAAATACTTTTGTTAAATCAGATTCATTAAAAGGAGGGACAAGTTTAACATTTTTAGCCACATCAAAATCATCAGAGCTAGATGATCCAGTTCCACCTTGTTTCATGCGATACTCATGGTCTGCCTGAATCCTGGCAAGTTCAATTTGTGCCTGAGCCTGTACCTGTGCCTCTTGAATACGAGCATTTGCCTCATTAACACGAGCCTCCGCCTCCTTAGCCTTAGCCTCCTGCAGGGCTAGCTGTAACTTAGCTAATTCAATCTGCGTTTGCTCATTTGGAGGAGTTACATTAAACAAGCTTTCATTAATCATATCAACAATTTGATCTTTAGAATGATGAGAGCGAACAGCAATTCCCAATTGTTGAGCAACAAGCTTAAGTTCATTCTTTGTTCTGTTTTCTATATCACACACTCTTTGCACATTTGACAAAAAATCTTTGGCTTCATCAAGTGTAGTAATAGTAGACATAATTAATAAGTAACAGTCACAAAATATCAAGCAATATCCTTATGATAATATCCGGAATATCCTGGCAAGGTCGCCAAATTTATGTTACGGAACAGAGAAAGATAATGTACACTTTAAGTGAGAATACTAAAAATCACTACTGTCCCGTAAAGGTCCAGGTTCAAAATAAAAGAGTTAGGTAAAATTACAAGTTAAAGTTTAATGCTCAAACTAACAACAAAACATTCAGGACTCATAAGGATAAAGTAATGGCAAAAACAGGTTAAATATATGGTTAACTGCAATAGCCTCTATTAACACAAAATTAGCAAGAGTAAATTTATCTAAGTCAGCCCTGATAAAATGAGATACCAGATAATACTCAGTGAATGCCAGATATATTATTACAGATACAAACTATTATCAAAAATGACTGACATAAAACCCAATATTAATCAAAAACCTCACTAGGCCTAAGAATTAACCTTATGCTACACAGTACAAGAAAAAATGAAAAAACACTTATACTCAAATTACACGCAGCTGCTAGATGGTTGGAGACTTCCTGAGAAATTCACAATAATAATAACTGTACAGGGGAGGACAGAGATGTGAACAAAATGAGGAGCAGATCTAAGTGGCCATGATGCAGAGACTGAGCTCATTATATAGGGGCCAGCAGAGCTTGATACAACTTGTAAGAAGGACGCGCAAATGAAGCCATGGGGACAAAGAGCTGAAAATCCCGCTCTGAATAACAGAGAGAACGACTTACTCTACTATAACGGTAGAAGGGGGGGACTGAGGCAGAACACGCTCGTGATCAAACATGCAGCATACTGTGCGTTAAAATTACACAAAGGATGATGAAATCATAGGCTATGTAACACCTCCCCACAAAGAAAAAAGAAATTTACAAAGGAAATTTCTTATTACTCTAAAACAATCTGTATATGGCATTACAGAACATGCAAATGTCTTTCCAAATGTTACAAAACATGAGATCTCCCTAGCACGTTCAGTCATAGGTACTTGCCAGTATCCCTTTAACAAATCAAACTTACTTATGTACCTAGCCTTTCTCATCTTGTCTATGCAATCTTCCACGCGAGGGAGAGGGTAAGTGTCTGTTTTGGTTATCTGATTAACACGTCTGTAGTCGATGCAAAGCCGCTGTGACCCACCTGGATTAGGGACTAGAGTGACAGGAGAACTCCACTCGCTCTGACAGGGCTCAATCATCTTGTGGTCCAACAGGTAGCCAAGCTCCTTCTGGATGAGAGGAACTTTCACTGGGTTCACACGGTAAGGAGGCAATTTAATTGGCTTTGCATCTCCAACATCGACATCATGCATCAACACAGTGGTTCTTCCTGGAGTAGCACGGAACACTTGCGGGTACTCCTGCAGTAATGCCGAAAACTCCTGCCTTTCCTTGGGTGGTAGATGAGAAAGCTTAGTCTGGAGATCATTCATGATATCAGGATTCTTCCCCAAACTATCATTCAGGCTCATACTGCATGGGAGAGCTTCACTTGCAGACTCGGGTGGAACAGCTACAGTGCAGACTGGATTATTTTCGTCCCGCCTGTGATATAACTTTAGCATGTTGATGTGACAAAGTTGCTTGTTCTTTCTACGATCTGGTGTGGCGATGACATAGTTGACATCACTGAGTTTCTTCTCCACGAAATAAGGACCACTAAACTTGGCTTGAAGAGGTTGCCCATGAACTGGTAGCAGAATCAAAACCTGATCTGGCTGAAAGTGGCGTAACCTGGACTTCTTATCATACCAAGTTTTCATCTTCTCCTGAGCAGCTCCTAAATTCTCTATCGCCAGCTGTAAAGCAGTGGACAGCCGTTCTTTGAACTTCATCACATACTCCAGCAGGTTGACGTCATCTTCCTCCGACAACCAGCATTCCTTGAGTAACTTAAGGGGTCCTCTTACTTCATGGCCAAACAGTAGTTCAAAAGGTGAGAAGCCTAGTGATTCATTTGGAGATTCTCTTGCGGCAAACACAGCGAATGGAAGACCTTTATCCCAGTCTTTCTGATGTTCCAAACAGTATTTCTTGAGCATCGATTTGAGTGTTTGATGATATCTCTCCAACGCTCCTTGGGTCTGGGGATGGAAAGCTGAAGACGTGATCTGGGTGATGCCCAACTCTTTCAGAGACTGCTTGAAAACGTTTGTCATGAAATTACTTCCCCGGTCGGACTGTACCTCCTTGGGCAGACCAAACTTTGTGAAGAACCCTAGCATTTCCTTAACCACGTTCTTTGCTGAGATGTTTCTAAGTGGAATGGCTTCAGGATAACGAGTAGCCATATCAATCATGGTAAACACAGAAGAAAATCCTGAAGAAGTCTTAGGAAGAGGGCCCACAATATCCATCAACACACGGGTGAAAGGCGCCTCAAAAGGAGGAATGGGAACTAGAGGTGCAACCTTTTCGGTCTGATTACACTTCCCCACAACTTGACAGGTGTGACAAGACTTACAATACCAGGAAACATCCCTGAAGATACCTGGCCAGTAGAAGTGTTTCAAAATGCGTGCCACAGTCTTCCTCACTCCAAGGTGTCCTACCAAACTAGAATCATGAGCCACTCTAATGATATCCTGCCTACAAACACGAGGGATGACAACTTGATGTACAACCTCCCATTCACAGTCGGCTGATGCTGTTGGGGGTCTCCACTTCCTCATAAGTACTCCTGACTTTACATAATAACAAGTAGAAGCACCGGCTGACTCTTCTTCACTGCAAGCAGAGTTAGCTAGACCTTTCAACTCAGGGTCAGCAACCTGCAACTCAACCAACTCTTGACGAGACAAATTATCAACACTACAGGGTACTGCCTCATCTGGTGAGTGGTCCAAATTAGCAAGAAAAGTGTCAGCTAGGATAACATCATCATCATCATTATCCTCTAAATCACCAGTAACTTTAGACTTAGCCCTAGTGACAGCACATGCAGGGAACACATCAGGGACATCACAATCCTGGGCCGCAGCCACTGGCTCACTAGACAACTGAGGAGCTGGACACACTTGACTTCCACCAATATCATTTCCAAGTAAGAAAGTTACACCTGACATTGGGAGTGTCTCAACCAACCCAACCATAACAGAACCATTAACAAAACCAGACTCTAAATTCACTCTGCACAGAGGGACAGAGAAGTAATTATTCCCTACACCTTGTAAGATTACAGTTTCATCAGAGGAATTAACATTAGAGCCTAGAACACTGGTCAGCATAAGGGATTGGCAGGCACATGTATCACGATATATTTTAACTGATTTCCTGTCATTACTGTCCAGAGGACTGACAAAACCATCAGACAGGAAATTAGCACATGAACTCTTGAGAGTGTCACCCACATTACTGCTCAAAAGAGGAGCTCCATCATGAGAATTTAAGTTACCCCTCAAAGCAGGTTCAGTTAACTCAGTTAAAGAATTCTGGGAACTCTCTAGAGTGGACACTAGACCAATTGACTGAATATTTAAAGACTCCTTTTTGTTCACATCACGCTGTCTCCTGAAACATTTCTCCGTAGTATGACCAAGCTTACTACAATAAGTACATTTACTTTTCTGAAATCTAGAGGTGAAGCTGGGATTTACTTCCTGAGAAACATCATCCTTATTCTCTTTCCTGTTACCTGTACTCTGAGTAGAGGCAACGTACTTACTCTCAGCTTTCCTTCTTTCTCTAGAATATCTCTTGTGAGTGAGAACATATTCATCAGCTAAAACTGCAGCATCAGACAAATTATCTATTCTTTTCTCATCAAGATATAGGCTTACATCTTTATAAATACACCTTTTGAAGTCCTCCAGCAAAATCATCTGCTTAAATTTACCAAAATCAGAATCCACATTCTTAGAATTTAACCACTGCTCTAACAGATCTTCTTTGATTTTTGCATACTCAACATGGGATTGCTTATCTTGCTTGTAAGTTGTCCTAAATTTTACTCTATAGGCTTCAGGAACAAGCTCATAGGCCTTAAGAATCAAGCTCTTAACTACATCATAATTATCAGATTGATCCTGAGGCAAAGATGCATAAGTTACTTGAGCTTTACCGGTGAGAACAGTTTGAAGGAGTACTGGCCAATACTCCTTGGGCCAACTAAAACCTGTAGCTACCCTCTCAAACAACTGAAAATACTTTGTTAAATCAGATTCATAAAAAGGAGGGACAAGTTTAACATTTTTAGCCACATCAAAATCATCAGAGCTAGATGATCCAGTTCCACCTTGTTTCATGCGATACTCATGGTCTGCCTGAATCCTGGCAAGTTCAATTTGTGCCTGAGCCTGTACCTGTGCCTCTTGAATACGAGCATTTGCCTCATTAACACGAGCCTCCGCCTCCTTAGCCTTAGCCTCCTGCAGGGCTAGCTGTAACTTAGCTAATTCAATCTGCGTTTGCTCATTTGGAGGAGTTACATTAAACAAGCTTTCATTAATCATATCAACAATTTGATCTTTAGAATGATGAGAGCGAACAGCAATTCCCAACTGTTGAGCAACAAGCTTAAGTTCATTCTTTGTTCTGTTTTCTATATCACACACTCTTTGCACATTTGACAAAAAATCTTTGGCTTCTTCAAGTGTAGTAATAGTAGACATAATTAATAAGTAACAGTCACAAAATATCAAGCAATATCCTTATGATAATATCCGGAATATCCTGGCGAGGTCGCCAAATTTATGTTACGGAACAGAGAAAGATAATGTACACTTTAAGTGAGAATACTAAAAATCACTACTGTCCCGTAAAGGTCCAGGTTCAAAATAAAAGAGTTAGGTAAAATTACAAGTTAAAGTTTAATGCTCAAACTAACAACAAAACATTCAGGACTCATAAGGATAAAGTAATGGCAAAAACAGGTTAAATATATGGTTAACTGCAATAGCCTCTATTAACACAAAATTAGCAAGAGTAAATTTATCTAAGTCAGCCCTGATAAAATGAGATACCAGACAATACTCAGTGAATGCCAGATATATTATTACAGATACAAACTATTATCAAAAATGACTGACATAAAACCCAATATTAATCAAAAACCTCACTAGGCCTAAGAATTAACCTTATGCTACACAGTACAAGAAAAAATGCAATAACACTTATACTCAAATTACACACAGCTGCTAGATGGTTGGAGACTTCCTGAGAAATTCACAATAATAATAACTGTACAGGGGAGGACAGAGATGTGAACAAAATGAGGAGCAGATCTAAGTGACCATGATGCAGAGACTGAGCTCATTATATAGGGGCCAGCAGAGCTTGATACAACTTGTAAGAAGGACGCGCAAATGAAGCCATGGGGACAAAGAGCTGAAAATCCCGCTCTGAATAACAGAGAGAACGACTTACTCTACTATAACGGTAGAAGGGGGGGACTGAGGCAGAACACGCTCGTGATCAAACATGCAGCATACTGTGCATTAAAATTACACAAAGGATGATGATATCATAGGCTATGTAACAATATATATATATATATATATATATATATATATATATATATATATATATATATATATGTGACCGACTCTGGGCATAGGCTTTGCAGCGTGCTCCCAAGACCCAGTAGTCCTCCTACATACCCCATACACCTCCACATGTAACCACTTCGGCACTAACACCCATCGTCAATACTGAATACATAATAGGGCTGTCTCATTTAGGACTGGTGTATTGGTATTGGCGGGGGTATTTTTACGACATGTAGGTGGGTCTTCTGGTAGGTCGGTAAAGTCTGCTTTTGATGAAATTCAAATTCTTAAACTGTTCCCTGCCCCAGCGGAGATTTTAACCTGGCTCCGGTAGGACTGCAGGCCACCTCTCTATCGATCGAGCTATATATGTAAGTAATGGATGCAAGAGCATATACAGTTGAGGTTGGGGGTTGGACTTTCTGACCACAACTTGGTGGTGGTCAGAATAAGGGTACAACTAAAATGAAGAAATGGAAGAAGTGAAGAACGGGAGGAAGTAGTATATGCAAGGAGAGTGGAAAGGTTACAGGAGGATGAGAAAGAGGCAGAATATAAGGAAGAAGTGGAGGAACGATTGGGTAAATATGGCTTGGAGCAGATGCGGGACGTGGGATGTGTATGCAAGATATTCACAGAAGAAATCTGTGCAGCATGTTAGGTGGTGTGTGGGGTGAAGAGAAGACGAAAGGGGATGCAGGGAACAGCATGGTGGAATGAAGAGGTAGACAGGCTGTGGCACAAAAGAAGAAAGCATATAATGAGTGGATGAGAAACAGGGGAGTGGAAGAAGTTGGGAGACAGATGAGTCATATGTAGAGAGGAAGAGAGAGGTGAAAAGATTAGGTAGAGTAAGCAGAGAGTGGATGAGGAATTTGGTAGGAATTTGAGTGTAAAGTGGAGGGAATGTAAGAAAGTGTCCTGGAATGAGGTAAAGAGAGTTAGACAGCGGGACAATGAAGTTAGTCGGGGAGTGAAAGATAAAAATGGTAAATTACTGGTGGAGAAGGGAGAAAACGTGAGCAGGTGGAGAGAACTGTTTAAGGAATTGTTGAACAAAGAGAATTAAAGTATTGCGAGTATAAGTGGCTGGGGAATGGCTGGGAGAAGGACGGATGTGAGAAGAGAGGAAGATATCAGTAGGATGGAAGTTGTGGAAGCAATGAACAAAGTAAAAATGGGGAAAGCCCCAGGAATTGTTGGAGTGTGTGGTGAAATGCTGAAGCATGGGGGAGACGTACTGTAGTGGTAGAATCAATGTGGAAGATGTGCAGATTGGACTGGGAGGGAGGTAGAGTCCTGGAGGATTGGAAGTCATGTATAATTATTCCCTTGCACAAAGGAAAAGGGGAAAAAGAAGTGTGTGGTAATCAGAGGGGCATTTGTCTTCTTAGTGTAATAGGAATAGTATATGGTATGATGCTTACTGACAGAGTTAGAGAAATGACATAGGAATTAATTGGAGAAGAAGAGGGAGGTTTTAGGAAGGGAAGAGGTTGTGTAGATCAGATATTCATTCTCATATCTTTAGTGGATAAGTTTCTAGAGAAGGGAAAGAATTTGTATGCGGCCTTCATGGATTTGGAGAAAGCATATGACGGGTGGATAGACACGGATTGTGAAAAGTATTAAGAATATATGGAGCAAATGGGAAGTTGTTGAATTCTGTGAAGAGTATGTATGAGAGTGTTAAGGCTGCAGTGAATGTGGATAGTGAACCGAGTGAAATGTTCTATTTGAACGTTGGAATGAAACAAGGATGTGTCATTAACTCGACTGACGATTTCCATAACGTACAAAATGACCTCGATATATTGTCCAAATGATCTAAAACTGGGCAAATGGAATATAACGTTCATTCTTTTTCCTTTTCAGGTTACACTATGATAGTCTCTTTTTCTCCTCTCACACTTTCTGATAAAATGACCACGCCAGTTTTTATATACTGAGTGGTGTTCTTTCAGACTTTTTCCTGCCGGCTTCGGCTGTAGGGTTTGGAGGGTGGGGGAAAGCCTTCTTCTATGCTGTCCTTATCTCATTCTAATAGTTCAGTTACTCTCCTAGGAGCTGCATAGCATGGGCCAACCGGCCAACTGCAGTTATCCTCTACTTTTGCTCTCATGTCTCCATGGTTGTTCAGTCTGTACATAGATGTGGTTATAAAATTGATACAGGATGGGGCAGTGGATGATGCAGCGGCAGTAATGAGAGAGGATATTGTTTGGAACTCCCTGTACTGTTGTTTGAGAGGGTATTGTTTGGAACTCCCTGTACTGTTGTTTGCACATGATACTATGTTGTTAAGTGAAGACGAAGTGTAGCTGCAAGGCTTGGTAGATGAGTTTGGGAGTGTGTGTAAGAAACGGAATCTAGAGGTGAATGTAGGGAACAGTAAAGCTATGGTCCTCGAGAAAAAATGAAGTTACTGAATGTACAGTGAGGTTGGATGAGGAGGAAATGGAGAATGTGAGTGCGTTTAAGTCATGGGTAGTGTGATGAGTATGGATGGAAGTTTGGAGGGTGAAGTCCTAGAAAGGGTACAACAAGGAAGAAAAGTTCCTGGTTCCTTGAAAGCAGTGATAAGAAACAGGGCAGTAAAAAAGTTACTGCTTGAGAGTATTGTGATACCAATTCTAACGTATGGAACTGAACCTTGGACTTTGTTGGAAGGACACAAGTTAAGAGTGAGAGCAGTGGAAATGAGTTATCAGATAGGAGCATTTGGAGTCACATGGAGGGACAGACTGACAAATGAGGAAGTGAAGGAGCGTTGTTGTTTGGATGTGGATGTGACAGGAAGGGCTAGGAGAAACACACTGAGGTGGTTTGCCCATGTGGAGGGGATGGAAAGTGAGAGACTTACGAGGAGAGTGTGACGGAGGTGGAGGGAGGAAGAGGGAGGGGGAGGCGGAGGATGTGGTGGAGGGATGGGGTGGAGAGGTATATGAGAGAGCGATGTGTGAGCTGGAGGTAGGGCAATGAAATGGTGGGGGACAGGGTGACATGAAGGCGATTTATTTTTGGCCACTCCTTACGTGATGAAGGAGTCTGGCAATATATATATATATATATATATATATATATATATATATATATATATATATATATTCGAGGAAGAAGGAAACAGAGGCTAAGAGCCCTCAAAAGAGTTCCAAGAAAAATAACAAAAATACAAAAGAGAGCCAAATTCAAGATCCGTTCATTTTGAAATGCCTGGACACACTTCGTTTGAAAGACTGGAGATCATGGAAAGTAAGAAATACAGACAAAGGGAGCCAGTTCTAGAGTTGACCTGTTGCATAAATGAAGGACTGGAAATAATGGTTAACTCTCGCATTAAAGAGTTCGTAAAAAAAAAAAAAGGATGAGAGTTTGTTGCCAGACGGGTGCTACGCACCCATCATAGAGGGGGAGGGACGCAAGTAGACAGTTAGGAGAAGCAGTGACCATGGAAGTAGCAATAGAAAAGAGATAGAGAGGCAACAGTGCACCAAAGAGACAAAGGTTGAAGGGAGCCAGTTAGAGGAGGAGAATGAGACTAGAAGCCTTTGACTCCACCCAATTGAGAAGAGCTGTATGTGGGGAGCCTCTCCACACATGAGAGTTGTACTCCACACACGGGCGAATAAAACCCGTGTTAAAGTCAACAACTGTGCAAGGGTAAAGAAGGTACAGAGTCGGCTTAGCACACTTAATCTCTTGAAATCTGATTTCACAAGAGATATGATATGATCTTTCCAAGATAAATCCAGAGTGAATGAAACCCCAGGCATGTTCAAGGATGATGCAGGATTGAGCTGGATATTATTAAACATTAATGGGTACTCCTGTGGAAGATTTTGTTGGATTGATAGGTGTAAAAACTGAGTCATGATGCATTAAAAACAAGATTATTTTTACCTCAGTCAGAGATACGAGCCAAGATAGACATTAGGTGTGCCATAGCCTCATCCCTTGTTTGTTGAAGTAACTGCTGGGATGGACATTGCAGGAACCGAATAGAAAGGTGAAGGGTGGTATCATCAGCGTACGAGTGGCTAGGGTTAGAAGTACAGCTTACAAGATCATTGATGAATAAAAAGAAGAGAGCTGGTGATAGGACAGAGCCCTGAGGAACACCACTGTTTATATATCTAGGAGAAGAACGATGGCCGTCTACATATGCGGTTATAGAACGACCAGAAAGCAAGCTGTAGATGAAGGCACAGGTAGAAGGATAGAAACCGTAAGAGGGCAGTTTGGAAATTAAAGATTTATGTCTGACTCGATCGAAATGATCAAAGATGTCAAGTGCAATGGCAAAGCTATCGTCAAAGTCCTGATAGGAGGATGACCAGGAGTCTGAAAGGTAGGTGAGAAGATCGGCAGTGGAGCCTCCCTGACGGAACCCATCCTGATGATCAGAAAGAAGGTTGTGATAGGAAAGATGCTTTAAAATTTTTCTATTAAGAATTGACTCGAAAACTTTTGAGACACAGGTTGGCATAGCAATTGGACGATAGTTATTGGGTTGGGAATGGTCCTCCTTCTTTGGGACTAGCTGAATGACAGCAAACTTCCAAGAAGAAGGAAAGGTACAATTTGAAAGACAAAGGTGAAAGAGTTTACCTAGGCAGGGTGTCAGCACAGAAGCACAGTTCTTCACGAAAACAGGAGGGTCTCCATCAGGCCCATACGCTTTGTTAGTACTGAGGCCAGTGATGGCAGAAAATACATCAGCTGAAGAAATTTTATGTCAACCATGGGGAAGTCAGAGGGGGGAATTGATGGAGGAACAGCACCGGAATCGGCTAAGGTGGAATTGGAGGAGAAAGTCAGAGTGAAGAGATCTGCTTTATCAGTGGAAGAAATAGCTACAGAGCCATCAGAGTAGATAACAGGAGGGGAGGATGTTGGGGTAAAGTTGTTAGCAAGGATTTTGGCAAGGTGCCATAAGAAGCGGAAAGAATTCGAGATGGAGAGTTGAGACCATTTAGTACAGATGAAAATATTTTTAGCAGAGCGAAGAACAGACTTAGCACGCTTCCAGGCAGAAACATAAAAAATATGTGATTCAAGGGTGGCATGGCTCTGGTACCTTTTCTAGGCCCTCTCCTTGTTGCGGACAGGATTAGAGCAAGCGTGATTAAACCAAGGCTTTCTTGCATTAGTCAAAGGATATGAGACAGTAATGAATGTTTCCATAACCGAAGGAATAACCTCCGTAATGCACAAGGCACACTCAGATGGCTCTCTGCCATGGAAGCAATAATTATTCCAGGGAAAATGAAAGGAGTACTGCCTGATGGCTTCCCAATCTGCAGCTCCAAAGTGCCACAGTTGACATTTCTTTGGAGGGCCCACAGGCCGTACCAGAGTGATAGGACAGGTTAAGGTAATAAGGTTGTAATCGGAGGAGCCCAACGGAGAGAAAAAATTAACAGTGTAAGCACAAGGATTAATTGTAAGGAAGAGGTCAAGTATGTCGGAGCTCTCTCGAAGGTGGTCATGGATAAGAGTAGGGTGATGTACAAGCTGCTGTAGGTCGTTAAGGATAGTAAAGATGTAGGCTTGTTCACCAGGTGGATCAGTGAAAGGAGAGGAGAGCCAAAGGTGGTGGCGAACATTGAAATCTCCTAGAATGGAGATTTCAGAGAAAGGAGAAATGGATAGAATGTGTTCCATCATAGAAGTAGGATAGTCGAAGATTTTTTTATAGTAGAATTAAGGGATAAGTAAACAGTGCAGATATATTTAGTCAGAGAATGACAGGAGAGCCGAAGCCAGAGAATGGAGAATGCAGAAGAATCAAGTTCAGGAACATGAGAGCAAGATAAGTCGTTGCATATATATACACAACAGCCACCTTTTGCTTTGAAATGAGTATAGAGAAAGTAGGAGGATACAGAAAAGGGTTTGCTGTCAGTTGCCTCAGATAGATGAGTCTCGGATAAAAAGAGAAGGTGAGGTTTAGAGGTGTTCAAGAGAGAGAAAGTTAGAGGAATGTTGCAGAAATGAAAAAGTGAGTCAGACAGTGGTTCCAGGCAGCTCGTAGAGTCGTCACCGGGAGAAGGGCGGATGGTGAGAGCATTTGTGGTCCCCTCCCCGAGACTCCAAGGCATGGTTAAGTGCGCCATTTTCCTTTTTTTTTTTTTTTTTTTTTTTTTTTTTTTTTTTGAAAAGGAAGTGTAATGCGTACTGTGCATGTAGTTTGGTGTTGACAGTTAGAGAAGCTTGTATTGGAGAGCATGCTGGCCTACTCTCTGTGTTACTGAAACACTGAAAAAGTTCAGCAAAGAGGGATGGTCAGGAACTAGTCCCGAGGGCTGATGAAACGGGAGCTCCAGCTCTCCCTGTCATTAGCTTTCACCCACCTTGGGAGTAGTACCCTGCTCGACTGATGCTACGGTCTACTCGTGTATTATATATATATATATATATATATATATATATATATATATATATATATATA
>NC_136985.1:12155928-12172311 GCF_032717465.1 Coenobita brevimanus
TATGTGTGAATGGTGAACTGAGTATATTTTTCTGATTAAATGTTGGACTGGAACAAAGACTTATCATGTATCAATGGTAGTTCACTCTGTATATGGATGGAGTTGTAACAGAGATACAAAGTAGGGCAGTGGATGTTAGAGAGGTCCTGATGAGACAGGGCAGCGTTTGGAAACTTCCTGTTCTATTGTCTGGAGATGATACTGTATTGTCAAATGCCGACGAAGGAGAATTACAAGGCTTGGTGACTGAGTTTGGGAGAATGTGTAAGAAATGGAATCTAAAGGTGAATGCAGGGAAGAGTAAAGCTGTGGTCTTTGAGAGAAAAGAAGTCACTGAATGCACAGTGAGGCTGGATGATGAGGAAATGGAAAATGTGTGTGTGTGTGTGTGTGTGTGTGTGTGTGTGTGTGTGTGTGTGTGTGTGTGTGTGTTTTAAGTAATTGGGTAGTGTCATGAGTAAGGATGAAAATTTGGAGGATGAAGCCCATGAAAAGGTACAACAGGGAAGGAAGGTCCCTGATGCTTAGAAAGCACTGATATGGAATTGAGAAGTGAACATGGAGACAAATAAAGCCTCTGCATAGTAGGACTGTGATACCAGCTCTAACAGATGGAAGTGAAGCTTGAACCTTGTTGGAAGGGCACAAGTCAAGAGTGAGAGCAGCGGAAATGAGTTATTTGAGAGGAGCATGTGGAGAATGTTGAGGTGTGGATGTGGATGGGATAAAAAGCGTTAGGAGAAATACACTGAGGTGGCTTGGCCACGTGGAGAGGATGGGGAACGAGAGCCTCACGAGGAGAGTGTATGTGAGTGAGGTGGAGGAGGGGGGGAAGAGTGAGGGGGAGACCAAGAATGAGATTGAGGGATGGAGTGGAGAGGTATATGAGCGAGGAGGTTAGAGCTGGGGGAAGTCAGCAAAATGGCCGGGAACAGAGCAACATGGAACCAATTTGCTTTTTGCCTTCCCTTGCGGGATTGAGACATCTGGCTATAGACAGACAGATAATTAATAAGAAACTTTAATGTAATAATACACATTCCGCGCCGGCATCTTATCTCTGTGAAAACTAATTTACTCTGCACAATTATATACTGCTTTTTATTAGAGTATTGGTGATGTTGGAGCGGCAAGGGGTGTGGGAGTGTTCGAGGTGGGTGTGTACGGCCAGGACAATAACGTGACGCAGGCACAGCTCTCCACAGTGGTCAGCAAGGCTCGTCAGGTAGGTCACTTACATTCATTTGCTCATGTGGGAAGGTCACTCTAACACTTCTGTTGTGGAGGGTAGGTCACTCTCACATTACTGATGAGGTGGGTAGGTTATTCTCACATTATTGGTGAGGCATACAGGTCACTTTCACGTTAGTGCAGAGGCGGGTAGGTCACTCTCACTGAACTGCTGAGGTGGGTTGGTCAACGTCATTAGTGCTGAGGTGGGTTTGTCAGTCTCATTACTGCTGAGGCGGGTAGTTCACACAGCTAACTTGTACCATGGTGACGTCAGCAGCTGCGGCAGGTGTCGTGGTTCGTGATGGTGGTGGTGGTGAGTGACAACCCAGCCTTCCTCACTGCCTTCGCCGACTGGTCCCTCAATGGCCGCCTTCTGGTGTGGTCAACGAGGCTCCTGGTGGTCACTCACCTGCCCAGGGAAGACCTTGGGGCTCTACTCGTTTCCCACTGGACATTTTCCATGATGAACACCTTGGTTGTAAATGATGAATCCTCAGCATCTAACAAACGGTAAGTTATTCAGCAACGAACAATGTACCGCTAATGCCAAAATTCTAATTTGTGTTTTTTTGTAGGACACCACGTATTTGAAAGTGGCATATGCTTACCTTTTTTTTTTTTTTTTGCCATAAAAATAAAATTGATTAAATCCTTTGCTAATCTTGTACTAATCTTGACCTTGTGTACTACACCCATCCTTCTTCAACATTTAAATATTCTAATCTTTTATAATCATTCGTATCAGCTCATGCAATCTATTTTAGCTTTCTGTGCCTCACAAAGAATTTTTACTCAAAATTTTAAATAAATTGCCAGCACTACCTGTCCTACAGTACCAGTCTACAAAAACTATAGATCTACTCAAACCCCACGAACAGGGCTTCAGTCACCATCGGTACTGCTTCTGTTCATTATCATATCTCCAACAGCTTCAGAATGTAGTTGTCCCAATATTACGCTCATTTCAGTCTTAACCCCTGAATCTTGGGGGGTCTTACAAGCGAAGCCCTTCGAGTATGCATTTTTTCCTTGAAAGTAGGCTTTTTCAAACAGTCATGGCTGCATAATTACAGTATACTGAACTTTCTGTCAAGGATCAGATTATTCACCTGTCCTTCATCTTTCCATTGTAAATGTCCTCAGGTCGGCTGTAGGTGAAGGCATTGTGGAGGCAGGAGGTGATGAATGGACGTAATTTGGGGAGTCACGAAAACATGTTTTCGTACGGGGGCAAGTCGGTAGTTACAGCCCACAGCCCTCGCCCCAGCCTGGGGCAAAGAGGGATTCCATGCTTGCATCCACTCATGCTCCTCTTTGCCCCACTTGTCCTTGACACTCCTCTCCACTGCCCCCGCCACTGCCACATGAATGAATCATCACCTTTATACGTTTGGCTAACTCAGTTTATTTGCCCAATTATTCCATTTTATTCAGAGTGACAATGTGCATTATAGTATGTTGGATGGGGGAGAGAAAAGAAATTCAAAGGTTTATTACACATGATTAACCATTACAATTTATTTTGCTTTCTCTGTGAGTACGTTTTCTGTGTCACATAAATCATTTGAGCTATCCCTGTGGTCATGTCCATTTCTGATGCGCGTAGTTTTCTTCTTTCTTAAAGCACTTATTTGGCCAAGTTCTTACTGCACGAGAGGAACTCCACACAAGAAATTACTAGTTTACTATCACAACAAACCCAGTTTCCATGTATGATGCACTATATTGCAGCAATTCCTTTTTTTAATGCAAGAAAAAATTTAAAATAAAAGCTACACACCTACAAACTGATTCCTCTAAGCAAAAATAAATACACGACAATAGATTCCCAAATTGAAGATCTGTTCAAGATGCTTGGACACACTGCGTTTAAAAGACTGGAGGTCATAGGCAGTAGGGCATACAGACAGAGGAAGACAGTTCCAAAGTTGACCTGCTGTACACATACAGGACTGGCATTAACAGCTAACTCATGCATTAGAGGGATGGACAGAAAAGGGATAAGAGTTTGCATCTACACTGGTGCTACCTGCCTGCCACAGTGGTTGAGGTATGCAAGCAGAGAATTCAGAGGACCAGTGACCATTGAATAAATGAAAGAAAAGAGACAAAGATGAAACAGCACAGCAAATAGATGGGGGCTGAAAGCAGCCAGAAAGAGGAGGAGAGTTAATGAGATGAAAAGTCTTTGACTTTTGTTGTATATGGGTTGCCTCCCCACAAATGAAAGTAGTGGTGTACACAAGAGCAAATAAAACCCCTGTTTAAAGTCAACAACTGTACAGGGGTAAAGAAGGTACAGAGTCAACATAGCACACCTAATCACTTTGAAGCAGATTTTATAAAGGGAGGTAATATGAACTTTCCAAGATAAATCCCGAGAAAATGAAACCCCAAGTATGTTCAAAAATGATGCTGGAATGATGTGGGTATGGCTTAAAATTATAGGATATTCCTACAGTAGATTTTAATGGGTCGAAAGATGTAAGAACTGGGTTTTCAGTGCATTAACCCATCATGTCCCAAGCTATTTCGCATCTCCGACACCCCCCTATCCCGAGCTATTTTGGAATTTTTTTTTTTTTGGCTAAAACCTCCACTTTTGGTGAGAAACATCGAAAATTCATAGAGAAGTCGCTCATCTGAGGTTTAAAATACTCAGTACAGGTAGCAGTACCTCCTTATCTTACTGGGTTTTCTATCAGGCTGGCTCCAAAGAAAACGAGTTCTATGGGAGGGTAACTATTCCACATCACTCATAAACAGTATTTATTTATTTATTTGGTACGAATTTATATGTAGTACGAGAGTATATTGGTTTTCAAACAGTAATATAGGCATTATAAGCATTGTTTCACTCACTAACTCATCAACATACCTGACCTTTTTTGGTAACATTTCCTGATCATCATTTCTGACTGTTTCTTCCTCTAATGCTATGTAAACTTTGTCTTCCACATTGTCATCGATTGAGGAATCACTCTGGCCCTGAATGTCTTTACTGGCGAGGTCACTGGTAACAGGTGAATTGCCGAGACAATGGCTTGCAGGGGGGGTGGGAGGTTATGCGGTGTAAGGCATTGTCCCTGCCTGGCATCTTGGAGAGGAATAGAGGAAGGTGTCCCGTGTATACATACGAAAAATCACGCGCGAAAATTGAAAATTGTGCAAATTATGAACCTTGCAATTGTCCGACGTACCAGTATGTCGACGGGACTAGCTGTGACAAAATGTTGCAACATACCCATACGTTGATGGGATGCCTCGGGTTAAAAACAAGATTACATTTACCCATATCAGAGGTATGAGCCAAGTCAGATATTAAGTGTGCCATAGACTCCTCTCTCATTTGTTGAAGTAAATGTTGAGATGGATGTTGTGGGAAGTAGATGGAACAGTGAGGGGTAGAGCCATCAGCATTTGAGTGATTAGGGTTTCATGTAAACCTTGGTGGGTCATTGATGAATAGATGGAAGAGAGTTAGTGACAGACCAGTGCTCAAAGGAACACCATTATTGATAGCTTGAGGAGAAGAACAGTGACAGTCTACAACAGCAGCTATAGAATGACTAGAGCTAAAGGAACATATAGGACTGAAACCGTAAGTGGGCTGTAAATTTAAGATATATGTCAGACTCGATAGAAAGCTTTTAAAATGTCAGGTGCAATGACAAATCTTTCACCGAAGGCCTGAAAGGAGGATGACCAGGAGTCTTAACCCTTTCACGTGCGGATAAGTTTCATAAGTATTCTGTGGCATGACACATCACCTTATCTCCCCTCCACCCCGCCCGCCATGTGCTCCAAAAAAGTGTATTCTCGGCTTATTTTCACCACCCAAAAATTTATTTTCCCACAAAACCCACATATTCCTACTTTTCGATGTTTGTTCTACACAATAAACCAAAAAAAAAAAAAAAATTATATGTACGTTAGTGCCTTGGGAATAAACATTCAGGAACAGAGATCTCACTTCCCAACATCATAAGTCGAATGTTTACTAATCAATCTCTACATGTTATATGATGATTGGAAAGAGACTTTTATTTGCTTTCGAATGCCAGAGGTCCCACTTTGATACGAGGTATGGTGTTCAAGTAATAAGCGAAAAAGAAAAACCCATTTCCGACAGACAACAGCTTTGTTTGGAGTGGGGGAGCTCTAGCGAAAAACTTTTCTCACCACTGTTATGTTTTGATTTTATCATCCTATGCAGAATTTTACTGGCTTTCATTTGAGCCCAAATGGTGATCCAAGGCCTCATAGTTTTCAAGAAAAATGCAAAAAACTACGGTGTTCCCACGCCGTGTCGTGACTGTAGGGCGGTTTCCTGCCTTCCTCTAAGCTATTGCATGTATTTCACCAATTCTTTGTACACTAGATATGCACACTATTTTCTCATGATTCACTGTCACTCTTTTTATAGTTGAATACTCACATTTGGTGCACGGTAGAGGCAGTGTAGTTGTTTAGAAACAGTAGCACAATCTTAGCTGGGCCAATGACTGATAACTACCAGGAATACTTCACAAACACCAAAGTTCCTATTGCAAACACCAAATCTAATAAGGTGAATAAAACCCACACTTGTAGACGAAGAATATAATTACCAAACAGTTTCGGTGGACACTGCCACCATCTTCAGTGGTCAAGATAGTGAGAGGGAATGACATATTGACTATACAAGGGTTCCTTTTTATGCGTGTGTGTGTGTGGAAGGGGGGGTAAAGGTGAGGTGGGGTGGGGTAGATTGTAAGCGGGGCTTAACCCCAGGGGGGACATTACCGGGCAGGTCAGGTGTAATTCCTATCTTACCCTACCTGTGTCTTAGCAGGAAGGGACATTTCCACTAGGGACCTCATTATAGGATCTAGCTTGTACAGTCACTCATAAAAGAAAAGACCCCCCCTGCGTTAGAGGCAATATAACTCGGGGTATTCAGTGTTGGTAACAGTGTATTTGACGTCAGCCATATGGGGGGATGAGGAGGGGTGTTTGAGAGGAGGGCGGAGTTAATCTGCACGAAACACTGCTTCAATCCACATTTCGAGTCAAACATACATTATATCTGACTTGTTATGTTGTCCTTCACACAAAATTAACTTTATGCTACAAGAACAAAGAACTTTCAGGTGATAACACAATCCCATACCCGAACATTTATGCATTAATGCTGCACATGATGCAAATGAAACCCTCGGCCTCAAGGGTTAAATGAATGGGCTCGACACACTTAGAATGAACTTTGAATGAACTTCCCCTAAATGCAGCTTCACACCCCCACACCTGACGTCATTTACAGTGTTACCAGGACCGATATCATATTGGTTGAAAGGTGTCTTGGCCGGGGGGGTCGTTTCTTTTATGAGTGACTGTACATACCTCCGCCAAAAACTACGGATCCTACAGAATCAACTGCCACATGACCTCCTTGACGTTCTTCGAGAAACAGCCGACAATAAGTGTCTAAAAGAAAAGCATCGTGAACAGTTAAATCTAAGTAGAAAACTTTCGGAGTTGTGTGAGAATAGTGTTTGGAGCCAATGCAGTATCCCAAATGCAGTACTAAATTTATCCTCTTATGTGCTCACAAAAGTTGAAGAACAAGTTCTCAGTCTCGGATTATCTTTTGCACTAAAACCAAATAATAATGTTGCACTGGATTTCGTTGCCTCCACAATTAATAATCGAGAGAATTTTCCATGTCTAGGAGGAATGATAATGAGTGGGTTAGTGAAACATTTTAATTCTCTTGATTCCATTCCTAGAAGATTTCGTGCTGCTCTCACCAAATTACGGAAAAATGAAGACATTTTCATAACTAAATCGGACAAAAGTAACACAGTGGTTATTCTTGACAAAACTGAATATGAAAATAAAATGAACCATCTTTTGAGTGATACCACAACATACGAAAAATTACGGTCCTCCCCTCTGAAGAGACTTGCATCAGCATTTAACAAGAAAGTGAAAGAAGTGTTGAAAAATGTGCCTAATGTAGATATCAATAAGTTCATTCAGATCAACCCTAAAGTACCATACATATACGGATTACCAAAGACCCATAAAGCTAATATTCCACTGCGTCCCATAATTTCACAGTGTGGGTGTTTTACGTATAAGTTATCTCAGTTTCTTGCCAATAAATTAGCCCCTGTAGTAGGTACAGTATCCCCAGCACACGTAAAGAACTCTTCGGATTTCATAGAGAAAATTAAATCACTTGACTTTTTCTCCGGTAAAATGGTTAGCTTCGATGTTGATTCATTGTTTACCAAAGTTCCCATTAATGATGTTTTGGAATTTCTAGCTAACAAATTGCCAGAATGTGATATTGACTTAGGTATGCCAGCTGACAGTTTCATAGAACTTGTAAAATTATGTGTGACTTCGAATGCTTTTTCATTTAACAACAACTTCTACATGCAACGTTTTGGTATGGGTATGGGTTCTCCATTGTCACCCATTTTAAGCAGTTTATATATGGAGTATTATGAAACGGAACTACTCCCACGAGTTTCTTCCCCTCAACTCATTTGGTTTCGTTATGTTGATGACATATTTTCATTTTGACCTTCAGCACTTGATAATTTTGACGAGTTTTTCACACACCTAAATAATCTTGCTCCCTCCATTAAATTTAAAGTTGAGTGGGAGAACGGGGGTGTTCTTCCCTTTCCTGATGTGCTGGTGATGAAGCAAAATCATTCACTTAGCTTTAAGGTGTATAGGAAACCAACCAGTTGTAACTTGTTCATTCATTATTTTTCGTATCATCAGTCTGCCACAAAATTGTCTGTTATCTCATCAATGTTCCTTAGAGCCCTTAGAATATGCAGTCCAGAACATATACAAGAAGAAAACAATCTCATTTGGGAAATCTTCCAAAACTTAAGGTATCCCAAATGGTTCATTAAACAAGCATACCTCCGAGCTAGGCGATCTTACTACGTACCTAAAGAACCCACCACAGACAAGAAACGTTTCCTCACTTTGCCTTATGTTGCAGACCTGAATATGTTAAAGTCAATAGGTTACAGTAGTGAGGTAAATATAGCATTTAGGTATACCTCCACCATCAGAGCAATGTTAGTAAAGAACAAATGTACAACATATTCAGAAGCAGGCATATATAAAATTCCTTGCAAAGATTGTGAACTAGTTTACATAGGAGAAACAGGTTGTAGCTTGGAAACACGGATTAAGGAACACAAGTATGCCATAAGAACATGAAATTTAAATAATGCAATATTTAACCATGTTTGTGAAGCCAACCACAGAATTGACTGGCAAGGTAGCCATCTATTGTATAGAAGTCATGACTTTCGGAAAAGAAGGATTATTGAAGCCATGTGTATCCAGAAATACGAGAATTTCAACCTTAGTGAAGGTATGTACAAGCTAGATCCTATAATGAGGTCCCTAGTGGAAATGTCCCTTCCTGCTAAGACACAGGTAGGGTCAGATAGGAATTACACCTGACCTGCCGGGTAATGTCCCCCCTGGGGTTAAGCCCCGCTTACAATCTACCCCACCCCACCTCACCTTTACCCCCCCTTCCAAACACACACACGCATAAAAAGGAACCCTTGTATAGTCAATATGTCATTCCCTCTCACTATCTTGACCACTGAAGATGGTGGCAGTGTCCACCGAAACTGTTTGGTAATTATATTCTTCGTCTACAAGTGTGGGTTTTATTCACCTTCTTTGATTATCAAGCAAGAGTGATTCATCCAGCCACCAAATCTAATCACAACAGTGCCCAAACAATATACACAAGCACTATTGGTATAGTGAAATATGTTGCACAGCTGGGACAGGGGTAAGAGTAGAAATTTAAAGGGCCAAACTAAACAGTACCTCCCCCACTCACAGCTCATTTGGTACTGAATAACCTGTCCGCTCTCTTGCCAGTGTCAGAACCCACAGTTGCCAACTCATGACTTTTGATGAGCAGCAGCTAAGGTATGATACCTCCAAAAATGACGCTGATCGACCGAAAACTTTTTGACGAAAGTTTTTATGCTTTACTGACGACAAAAGCATCAATGAGTATGGGTAAAGCCACATTCAAATGACGACAAGCATGTCAATGTGTATGAAGGAGTTAAAGGAAGGTGAAAAGATAGCCAGTGGAGCACCCCTGCCTTAGCCCCTAATGGCAATCAGAGGTTATGATAGAAGAGGTGCTTTAATTATTAATATTATTACAGAATAGTTTCAAACACTTTACAAATACAGGATGTTGGTTTAATTCTTTAACAGCATGTATTTCAAAGGTTTCTGAGGATCTTTCCCGTCACAACGTTCTTTCCAATCGTAAGTATGGGTTCCACCAGAGATGCTCCACTGAGATGCTCCACTGGGGATCTTCTCACCTACTTTCATACTCGTGGTCACCCTCCTTTCGGGACTTTGGCGAAAGCTTTGTCATTGCACTTGACATCTCAAAGGCTTTCAGTCGAGTCTCGCATGAATCTTTCATTTCCAAACTGCCCTCTTATGATTTCTTTTCTTCTATCTGTGCCATCATCTATAGCTTCCTGTCTTGCCGTACTATACTGTAGCTGCTGCTGTAGACTGCCATCATTCATTTTCTAGAGCTATCAATAGTGGTGTTCCTCAGGGTTCCGTCCTATCACCAACTCACTTTCTTTGCTTCATCAATGACCTTCTATGCTGTACATCTAACCCCATCCACTCATATGCTGATGACTCCACACTTCTTCTTTCCATTCACTTGCCACAGCATCCATCTCAGCAGTTACTTCCTCAAACAAAGGATGAGGTTATGGCACACCTGATGTCTGACTTTGCTCACATCTCTGGTTAGGGTATAAGTAATTTTGGCGGTTTTAATGCATTACAAGCTCATTTCTTACATCTATCAACCCGACAAAGTCTTCCAAAGGAGTACCGTCTAATGATCTTGCAAGTGTAACTGAGGAAATGTTGACAATACACTGGAAGCAGCAAGTCAGGGGATGATATAGGTACTGCGTCAGCGAGATAGCATACGAACAATGCCTAGTGACCATGCACACACATACTCACACACAGGTTTCTAGAACATTCCAACAACAGTGTAACACACGTGACACGACCCCTGCTACACCAGAATTTAGGAAGCAGAGTGCAGAAGGAGGCTAGCATTAGAACCGACAGGTAGTGGAGAGAGTGAACAAGAAGAGGGGTCCAACTAGACTTACTTAGTGTATTCAGTCTCTGTAATACATACACTGCTCAACTTAAGATTTTCTCTGAAGATAATAAATCAAGATAAACTCCCTGTATTCACTTTTAACTCCTACTACAAGAATCGAGAGTCACATTTGGTTGGCAGCGAACGTACGGACCTCGTCTACGAATCAACAGTGAATTTCTACAAAAGCGGGTGAGACTCTACAAGATTAGCTTCAGTTCTACAGTGAATTCCTACAAAATACAGCCTACAAGCCTATGAGCCTACAATTCTACAGAATAACTCTATAATCTTCACGTAACTTCAAGCAGCAGCAAGCAGAATAAAAAAAACAAAGCAAGTAAAGAAAAAGAAAGACCAAAGCAACAAGCACACAAAACCCCAACACTCTCTCCCGCCTACCTCCATCGCTGACGCAGAGGTCAAGACACACAGCAAAACACCAGAGCCACATTTATATCGCATCTTACTCACCTTTCTTCACCCAGGTTACGCATTGCTACTCAGTTACTCACCACAGCTACCAGTGTGGGAAGCCGACGTCATCATGTGTAACTGCTGAGATGACATCACCACGCAAGTTTCCTGACATAAGGCCACCCCAAGCAACGTGTGACTGACACCAGGCACTTCTCACCCACTACTCATTACTCATTATTCACATAGCTCCTACTCATACTCATTTATTTCCATAGTATTGAGTTGGAAATTCGACGTTCTATGCTGAGGTTTGCCTGTGAATTTCCTGAGTAATATCGTCCATCAACACAGCACTAGAAGTATCGAGAGATCTTCAATCAACCCTGCATTTTTCTTCCGAGATCGACAGTTGCATCAACACGCCTCTCCGATCTGTATCAAGTGGGTGAAATTATACTTACTCATTTCTTCTCAGTGCTAAAATTAGGTATATTCAACTCCTTTACTTATTTCTATATATACACTTATACACTCACTATCTATCATTTATTACAACTCATTTACTCATCTATTTAGTTAAGACATAAACAAAAGGCGTATTTCATAACACCAGACCTTAATGACAGGGATATTTTCGCCACCACCCATGTTAATACCAGATGAAAAACAATTAGCTCCAACAACAGATTCACAATTAGGAGAGCACCAAGGCAACACACCCGTTGTACAAAACTCAACACAAACTAAAAATCAAGAAACAAATACGTTAGTTCCAGATGATGAATGGGAAACCCCCTCTGACGTAGCAAGTGAGGACTTTGTCGCTTAACAAGGTTCACCGTTCCAGCCAAACCTATTCCACCATTCCCTCACACAACGATAAACAAGTCCAAGTTAAATTAACAGAGCAAACAGTGAAAATGAATAACGAAACAAATACCGTGGATCAAACTTCCCCACCTCATGTTTATGTTTACCATGAAGATAAAACTGCCCAAAAATTCTCTGGCATAGAAAAAGATCGTATTGACGTTATTTCGTTGGTCAGTCAGTGCAAACAAATGTTCATCAAGCGACACATCCTCGATGAACAAGACAAAATTGCCATTTTTTCATCTTGTATAAGCCAGGAAAGATGTCCAGCAAGCAATGTATTGAGATCAGATAAGCTCCTCAAGGCTAGGACATATGATGAATTTAAAACTGAATTTTTGAAGAAATTTTCTGGAGGTATGAACTTCTTGCCAGGAATAATTCCAGAATTACATAAGATTGTAGATCTTGTAAGGGAGCACACTACAAATCATGTGCTCAGTGAAATAACTGCTGATGTCTCCACAGTCAAAAGAACATTGTTAGTTACTTTGGAAAACTCAAATTGGATAACAGATGATGGAAAGATGTCCCCAGACCTCGTCGTGGACATCATTGGTTATGTAGCTGCCTTGTGTAAATTACCTGATAGGACCCTTAAGATCGCCAAGATGATCGGTACACCCCAGGCATATGCTTACTAGACTTAATGAACGAGGTAGAGATGCAGTGCAGTAAAGCAGGTATGGTCGACACACCCACACATTCTAGTAGAATGAGAGTACCTGAGACAGTATCAGCTGTGAAAACATCTACAACGACCCCAAACAGAGAACCGAAAGCAGGCAGAGCAAACAACTAAACGTGACGAGGGTTCGATCACAAACACCAGGCTACAGGCAGTTTCATAAGTTTACGCGCAGCCCGAGCAGATCTCGCGCCACAAACAACACTACATATGGGAAGTCACCTCTTAGGTCACAGTCAAGGGATAGGTCCATTCTATGTCATTATTGTGCAAAACCAGGACACACAAGGTATGGATGTTTTATCAAAACAAAAGAGGATAGACAAAAGACACAAGGATTTGGTCCTTACTGTAGGCATCATAGATGCCAAGGGCACTGGACCAGTAACTGCAAAACAGTAGAAAAAATTGTGTCTATCTTCAAATCGGGGGAAGACCAAGTCGTGACAAAAAACGAACAAACGTAAAGAAAAGCAAGTCTAAAATTCACATAGGAGGCATGTTGGGCAATGAGTGTATCTTGATACCAGCTGTATGTGAGGATCAAAATGATTCCTTATTTTTAGATACAGGCTCTCCAGGGAACTTAATATCACATGAAGAAATAAACAGAATTCTTAAAAATAAGAAGAAAGTAACTTATCTGGAAGAAGCTGATTCAGATTTATATACAGTAGATGGAAAAAAAATTACAGTAAAACGTATGATAAGGTTAAATATCAGTTTCACAGAGACTACACGACCATTCTCTGCATTTTTCTATATCGTTGAAAACTTACCAATTAAAGCTCATATGTTACTGGGCTTAAGATGCATGAGAACAGAGAACATAACTATACTCCCACAAATGAATGGAATAGACTTTGACAATGAATTCATAGAGGAAATACCATCAGAGCCCTCACCGATTAGTAAAAGAGAACCAAAAAGAATTGGTAATATTAAAGGCTTAAACAAACATACACAAACAGATGAGTGTATAGATCCAGTCACACCACCAGCCCCAGCCTCCAGAATTAGAGACCCAGATAACAGTACTGATTTATCAGTTTTTCCCGCTCATCTCACCAATGATTTAGTTATACCACCTAATTCCTATATGAAAGTTACCATAGAGAGCAAATTACGGAATAGTACTGTTCTTGTCTTAGAAGAATTATGTAAAGTAAAGGGATTGTCAGTAGAAAACGCATTATGTCAGATGAACGACGAAGGGCAAGCTCAGATATTCATAATTAATCACATGAATGGGGAAGTTCAGTTGAAAAAGGGGACTTGTATAGTTAATATTGAAAAATGTCCCGCCCCTGTGAAGGAAATAGTTATAGCTGGAGTGACAAGTGAGATAAAATCTACGGATAGTGAAAGCATAAAAGAGAATTTAATTCGCTCAGATGAATTTAATGAAGAAAATAATTTGTTAACCCTGCTGGAAACACACAGGGACACCGTAGCATTACCCGGAGAACAATCAGGGTGTACTAACCTGATTAATCACAAGATTAATGTGCACCCAGAAACACCACCAATTTTCGTACCAGCCTACCGCATCCCACACGCCCAATGTACACTTGCAAATCAATATGCCGATGAAATGTTAAAACTTGGAATTATTGAACCTTCAGTCTCCCCCTGGAATGCCCCATTATTCTTCGTGCCCAAACGAAATAGAGAAATGCGTGTGGTAGTAGATTACCGTAAACTAAACAATCACACAATCCCAGACCGATTTCCCATGCCATTGCTAAGCGACGTTCTACAGAATATTGGACCGGAGAATAATATATTCTCAACAATCGATCTACTAAATGGCTATTATCAAATACCGGTTGAAGAGGAGTCACGTAAATACACCGCCTTTTCCACAAATAGAGGCCACTACCAATATACAAGGATGCCGATGGGACTGAGGACAGCCCCAGGCACATTCCAGCGTCTTATGAATTACGTATTGTCCGGAATTTTAGGACAAGGAATATTTGTTTATCCTGACGATATAATCGCAACGAAAAATATTACGGATCATCTCAAGAAATTAGACTTACTCTTACAAAAGCTTAGTGATGCTGGTTTAAAAATTAAGCTTTCTAAATGCAAATTTTGCTTTAAGGAAATAAATTTCTTAAGCCACAAATTAAGTTCTAATGGTATTCAGACCACTGATGACAAAATACAGGCAGTGAGAGATTTTCCTGAACCCACTACGACTGACGAAGTTAGACAATTTTTAGGTCTAGCTGGGTACTATAGGTCATTCGTATCACAATTCGCTCATATAGCCTTTCCTCTATTCCAACTACTCAAAAAAGATGCTATATTCCAATGGGAAGAAGAAAAAAAAAGGGCATTTAACAATCTACAAATTAAACTAACAAATGCACCTTGTTTAGCATATCCGGATTACACAAAATCATTTCTTATTTGTACAGACGCATCAGTTAAAGGATTAGGGGCTGCACTGATGCAGGAAGATAAAAGATGAAAGAATCAACCAATTGCATTTGACAGCAGACAAAAAAAAGGTGCAGAGAAAAATTATTGTACTACAGACTTAGAGGCACTTGTAGTGGTTTTTGCGTTACAAAAGTTTCTAGATTTGGTATATGGTTACGAAATCCACTTATTCACCGACCATAAACCACTAGTGGGTATGTTTAAAGAAAAACTCCTTTCTGGGAGGATAGGAAGATGGAAATGTACAGTTGAAAACTACAATGTACAAATTCATTATACACAAGGTAAAATGAACATAGTAGCTGACGCATTATCTAGCAACCCGAACACAATTCAAGTCGCGGCATTAGATCTCAAAGGAAATATCCCAAACCACGATGATATTGCAAAGGCACAAAGACTTGACCCAATATGATCTAAAGTTATATACAAGTTAGAAAGTGGAGAAGACATACAATTACCCAAACTGCATGTACCACTCGAACAATTCACAATGGTCAATAATACATTATACAAGATTAACCCGAAACAACCAAAACGCCAAAGGAATACTAACTAGTTGGTAGCACCTAATGACATGATACCCCAAGTATTACGAACGATACACGATAGCCCACATGCAGGACATCCTGGAAAGGAAAAGACATTCAAACAGGCCCAGCTGTCATATTACTGGCCTTCATTATGAAAAGATATAAACAATCATATAGACAGATGCGAATCATGTGCAAAACACAAAGGATACCCAATCACACCAGCACCGGTGGGTAATTACCCTGTACCACATCGACCATGGGACGTTGTCGCTGTTGATTTACTCAAGATGCCATTATCATACAATAATAACCTATACCTATTTGTAGCAACGGATCATTTTTCCCGTTATGTCATTTTAGATCCAATTAAAGATAAAACAGCAGAGACAGTAGCAAAGGCAATAACAGATAATGTGATATGTCGCTTTACTACCCCAAAGGTACTAATAAGTGATAATGGAGGAGAATTTAATTCTGATATCTTACAAGAAATATGTAAACAATACAACATCAAAAAGGTTAACGTTTTAGCCTATCACCCAGCATCTAATGGGTTAGTAGCGAGACAAAATAAAAAAGTATTAGATGTGCTTCGACACATTCTCAGTGAAAATTATGCAAACTGGGATGATTGGATTCCTAGAGTAGAAGCCTCAATTAATGGATCTATAAATAAATCCATAGGTGACACACCACATTTCATTATATATGGGATAGATAAAAAACTACCATATGAGCTCCTAGAAGGTGACAGTCTGCCCATATACAATTACGATGATTACTCTAAACTCCGTTTACGTGAATTCCAGGATGTACACAAAAGAGTCAAAAAACAATTAACGATGTCCAAGGAAGAAATGACGGAGGCATTTAACAAGAAGGCAAGAGGTTCACCTATCAGCTTAGGAGACATTGTTTATGGTATCATTCATACGAGAGACAATAAATTATCCCCAAAATTTGAGGGCCCATAC
>NC_136985.1:12172411-12328476 GCF_032717465.1 Coenobita brevimanus
ACATAGATACACCTCGAGCTTACACATTTGTAGTCTCTCATTCCACTCTGCCACACCTCCTTCATAAACAATGCAACTCCTTCCTTGCATCTTCCTCGCCCAGTCATTCCCAATCTTACACATTTCATTCCATCCCACTCCTTCACTTCACACCCTATTATCTTCGTTTCACACAATGCCATTACGGCATATCTCGCACTCTTGAACACATTCACCACTTCCACCCTCTTTCTCTCGTCATTCACACCTCTCACATTCCACATGGCCACGCGAGTCTGCCCATTTGGTTGGGGCCCAGGGCAGGCATTGGTCTCTCCGAGGCTCTCTGAAGTGACTGCCATGACTAAGTGATTTTGGATAAGGGAATCTGGGGGACACTTAACCCTGACAGAAACCCCGGTTATATGGTTACCACCCAGCGTAGTAAATGGTTTCCTGGGTACAAGAAACCATTCGGCTTGTCACTCAGTGTAGAGATCATATGGCATCTCTACACTGAGTGAGTGGATGATGGGCGCCCCAACCTACCATATAAAGAGTTTATAATATAAAAAAATGTATGTATGGGTTTAAGAAAACACTCAGATTACAGTGCTAGTGAACATTCAGTACAACTGCAAATATGTGTTTTGGTAATACATTGCAATATACATGCAAACTGGATTTGTTGTGATAGTGAACTAGACATTACCTTGTGCTATTCCTCTAGTGCACTAAGAAATTGCCCTAGCAAGTTAATTTACCACAGAAGAATTTAGAATATAAGAAAAAGTACGGGCGTAAGGAAATGATCTCAGGATATGGTGCATGAACTCGCAGTAGAAGTGCCAGAAATAAAGAAATTATTTTCAGGTTATAGTGGAAATGAACTTGCATTACAAGTGCAGAAATGTGCTACGGTAACATAGTGTAATATTAGTGCAAACTGGTTTTGTTTTGATACTTTTTATTTATTTCTGCACAATCGCAACCTTTCCTTTATTTTTATCTCTGCTGAACGCCACCCCCCTTCCTCAAAACCTCACCTTCTGCCCAGTACTGAGACTCGGCTGTCTAAGGCGACTTAAAGCAAACCCTTCTCTGTATTCTCCTACTTTCTCTATACTCACTTCAAAGCAAAAAGTCGCTGTTGTGTATACGTACCTAATCAACATACCGTGCACCCATGTTCCTGTACTTCAGTCTTCTGAATTCTCTAGTCTCTAGGTTCGTCTATCCTACCATTCTCTGACTAAGTATATCTGCACCGTTTTTTATCTGCTACTTCTGCTGATGATGACAGATTCTTTGACAATTTTAATAATAAAATGGAACATCCTGTCAGTTTCTTCTTTCCCTGAAGTCTCCATTCTAGGTGATTTCAGTGTTCACCACCACCTTAGGCTCTCCTCTCCTATCACTGATCCACGTACAAGGCTACGGCTGGTAGTATTAAACTACCTCTTCGCACGAGCAAGCTCTTCGTCGCGCCAGTCGTAGTTTTAAAGCAAAGAGGTTCCTAGTACGGCGCGTGAAGAGGTCTCTCGGGGTTGAAAGTACTGGAATATGAGGCAGGAGCATCACCCGCCTCTTCCCAAATATCTTCGTATCTTTTTTTATACTGATATCATATTCATGTAACTAGTTAGTACCTTTACATTCACGAAATGCATTTGCAATTTTTTAAATGTTTATCATTTTTTTGTGTGTGATACTATCTTTATTTATAGATTTTTAGGAAACTGGTGCTACCCATTTACGATCAAACTACTGCTACCACTATAGAGCTCAGTGACTGCTACATGGCACAGCCCAGTCGTTGACTTCTATCATTCCCAAGTTACCTGTGTCTCATACAGTGGTGATCCAGGCAACTTCACAGCTTATTTCCGAGAGCACTTTATGTAAGAGACTTGTAAACCATTCCACTTTTCACTACTGTCTTCAGAAAGGCAAGCACGTGGTATATTTAAGGCCGTGGTTTGATTACTACTATCGCCGCTAAATTCTAACTGCCGTAATCCTAATCACTTCCTTTTTACGGTAGCCATAAGTTAACCTAAATAACCTAACCTAACATATTTCTAACAGCAGTAAAACCAAACGACCGCTAAATTCTAGCGGGTGAAGCTGAACTGTAGCAGTATTAACCTAACCTAACTAAAACTGACCTAACCCAACCTATTTCTAACTTAACTGAACCATCAAACCAAACATCTTAATTCTAACTGCCGTAATCCTAACCGTGGTTAGGATTACGGAAGTCACCGCTAAATTCTAACTGCCGTAATCCTAATCACTGCCTTAAATTATACCACGTGCTTACCTTTCTGAAGACTAATGAAAAGTGGAATGGTGTACAAGTCTGTTAGATAACCTGACCTGCTCTAAACTAACCTATTTCTAACCTAACTGAACCACCAAACAAAACCGCTAAATTCTAGTTGCCGTAATCCTAACCACCATTGGACCCCCTCTCAAGTATTAAAGTATCACGTATTAAAACTATTTCCTACCGCTGGACTGATTCGGAGACGTTGTTTATCAGATTTAGCATATTATTTTCGCAATATATCACACGAGAGAGTAAATATAAAACAGATAACGGCAAACATGCGCTCCTCCGGCGTACCAATCTCACGATTTCTCTCCCAGAGAGCACCCCCGCAGCATACCAACCCTTCCGTAGTCTCCTTCTGGGAAGAGGTTGTTCGGCCTGGGTTTAAAGGTACCAAACTGGGAAGAGCCTCTTCGTGAAGATGCTTCGCGCGAAGGGGAAGAGGTTGTTTAATACTACCAGCCTACATCTTTTCCATCCTTAATGTCCAAGAGCAGCTTGGACAGCACCCGACCTATATTGCTAACAGTCTTGTAGAGAGTCCCAGCATACCTGACCAGTTCCTTGCATCTAATCCTTCTGCTTATGCTGTTAATGTTTTCTTTTCATTGGGGTCCTCTGATTGCAGTCTTATTACCTTAACTGTCCTGTCACCTCAGTAAGGCCTGTGAACCATCCCAATAAGCGGTGACTTTGGCATTTTGAAGTTGCTGATTGGGAGGACCTCAGACAGTACATATTTTTTATTCCCTGGAATGATTATTGCTTCCATGGCCGAGAATCATCTGAGCATGCCTCTCGCATTACAGAGGTTATTCTCTCAGGTATGGAAACATACATTTCTCTCTTTTATCCTGTGACTAATGAAAAAAAAAACAATCTTTAATTATGCTTGTTCAAATGCCATCCACATCAAGGAGAGGGCCTTCAAAAAGGTACTGGAGCCAACTCTTCCCTGAATTTCCTCTCTTTTACGTTTCTGGCTGGAATCGTGTTAAGTCCGTCCATCACTCTGCTAAATATAATTTCAGTCGTACTAACTCAAATTCCTCCTGCTCCTTCCGATGCTTGCCAAATACGTTTCTAACAGCTTTACTTAGTTATTCTTTCCTCCTATTTTCCACTCTGATGACTCTGCAACTGTTTCTTCTACTGTAAAGCAGAATCTTTGCTCAGAATTTCTCCTTCATTTCCACCTTAGACGATTCTGGGGCTGTTCCTCTATCACTTCCTCCCTCTTACTTCCTCATGGCTGACATTAAAATTTCTTCAGTTGATGTGTCTTCTGCCATCACTGGCGTTACTGCTGACAAGGCATATGGGCCTGATGGGATGCTGATGGGGTCCCTCCAGTTGTCCTCAAGTGCTGTTCTTCTGTGCTTATATCCTGCCTAGGTAAACTCTGTTGCGTTTGTCTCTCAACTTGTACCTTTCCTTCTTGCTGGAAGTTTCCTGTTATGGAAGGTTGATCATTTTCAGCCCTCTAACTGTCGTCCTATCATTTTAATGCAAGGAAGAAGCAACAAAAGGCCAGGAGCCTGTGTTTTTCTCCCTCCAAGAAAAAATAAACACAAGATAAGAGAGCCAAATTCAAGACTGTTCCTTTTGAGGTCCCTGGACACACTGCGTTTGAAAGGCTGGAGATCATAGGCAGTAGGAAGTACAGACAGAGGGAGACAGTTCCAGAGGTGACCTGCTGCATATATGAAACACTGGGAGTAACGGGTAACTCATCCATTAGAGATTTGGACAGAAAAGGAATGAGCTTTTGTTGTTAGACGGATGCTATGCACACGCATAGTGGAGGAGGGGTGACCATTGAAGTAGCGACTGAAAAGAGATAAAGATGCAACAGTACAGCGAAGATACAGAGGTTAAAGGGAGCTAGTAAGAGGAGGAGAGTTGATGAGACAAAAAGCTTTTGACTCCACCTTGTTGAGAAGAGCTTTATATGAGGAGCCTGACCACACATAAGAGTTGTACTCTACACAGGGGTGAATCAAATACGTGTATGAAGTCAACAACTATGCAGGGGTAAAGAAGACACGGAGTCGGCTTCACTGCCCTACTAGCAAGACGTCCTCCTGGTTCGTTCTGAGAATACCCACAGTTGAGTGCCTTGTTTCAGTGTTTTGTGTGTGTGATTACAACAGTGTGATAGTCCTGGGTTTGGATAAGTGATGTGACTGATTCTCTGGTCGCTAACTGTAGTTTGGGAAGTGTAATTACGGTTTGTTCAACGTCTGTGAGTATTGTTGGTGGATGGGTGTTTGATTAGCTTTGTTTAATAGACGGTATTGAATATGAGACTCAGTTTATTTCTGTGAATCTCTGTGACTGAGTGTAGAGTGCTTTGGACGGTGATCTGCACCACTGTGAGGTAAGAAAAAACACTTTATATCATATAAATAGTTATGTTTTACCTTGGCATCCCTTGCTGAGGGGGGTCACCTTGACGTGGTGGCGGGCTTGAAGCGCGGCTGGTAGTGCCACCTACTTTGGAGGCATGCCTACCTTTGTAGGGTTCGGTATTTGTCGGCCTTGTGGACCAAGCACCCCCTACATCACTGGTGAAGGAGGCCTGCTGGTGATGTTAGTCCCTGCCCATTTGCCATCTAGGGTGGGACTGTTGCCTCCCCACGTGTTTGCCGTGCGTGGCGTCCCATAATGCTGGGAGACAGGAGTCCTGGGGGTTGAGTGATGCTGTATGGTGGCCCTGCAGCTAGCAATACACCTCTTTGGTTCCTTATTCTGGCTAGACGGGTGGCCTGGTTGGGCCCGACTGGGTCAATCGGCTGGTCATGCGTTGACTAGGGTCAAGTGGGCACTGGGGGGCCTGGTGGCTCCTATCATCCTGGAGTCACCCTTGTCTGGGTCCCCCAGTGGTTACCTGCGTATACTCCTCTGCTATCCCTGGGGTCGTCAGTGGTTCTGTCCATGACACATGGCCTCCCCCTGTTGGGCTCCATGGTGGGTGGGGGGGTGGGGGAATGAAGTTCTTGTGGGTTGTTTATGGAGGTTATTAAAAACAAAACTCTTGTTGACAACACGGCATCTGTCCCTGGCCATCCTTCGGACTCCACCTTACTTATTGCCACTCTGGAGCCTTTCCAGGCCCATGGTGATTATCCTCCACTGCCCCAGCGATCACATGGGACTGGGAGGCAGTCGCGTCGGGTTGGTGGAACTCTGGGGCAGGGCATAAAAGAGTCTGTGCGTGTGGTGTATAGTAAATATCTGGTACTGAAATCCTCTGAGGGGAAGTCAGTGCTAGATATTGATATTTTTGATCTGCACCGAGCCATAGTTTCTACATGTGGGAGGGAACCTAAAATCTCAACACAGGGAGACGGAAGCATCCTGGTTGAGGTGTCCTCCCCAGAAGAGAGCGCCCGTCTAATGGCTTTAAAGTCTGTCGCAGGTTCTAATATTTGCTGTGTACCACATGCTACTTTTAATAGTTGTAGGGGAGTCATATTTTCCCGAGACCTACTCAGATATTCCGAGGCGCGGTTGTTGGAGGAACTACAGTCGTCTGGTGTTATCAAAGTTGAGTGTCTGCAGAAGAAAATAGATGGTGTCCTGATGTCACTCAATTCTTGTAGTAGAAATTAAAGATGAATACAGTGAGTTGATCTGAATTTATTATCATCAGAGAAAATCTAAGTTGAGCAGGGTATGTCTTACAGAGACTATAATAAGTAAGTCTAGTTGGGCCCCTCTTCTTGTTCACTCTCTCCACTACCTGTCGGTTCTAATGCTAGCCTCCTTCTGAGCTCTGCTTCCTAAATTCTGGTGAAGCAGGGGTCGTGTCACGTGTGTTACACTGTGGTTGGAAAGTTCCAGAAACCTGTGTGTGAGTGTGTGTATGGTCACTAGGCTTTGTTCGTATGCTAACTTGCTGACGCACTACCTAGATCATCCCCTGACTTGCTACTTCCTGTGTATTGTCAACATTTCCTCAGTTAACTTGCAAGATCATTTCCCTTTCCCAGGCTTGCCTTGAGCTCCGTCCATCCATCTATTTATCTATCTATCTATTATGATTTGTAATTATAATATGGATTCCTAACATTGCTCGGCTACGCCGCTGAAGGTCCTCCGACAGCAATCATCATTGTCATATGCTAATCTGTTAGTACATAATATTGATTATAATATTGTATACACAGTAAATTGCAATGATTCAGTAATATTACATTTTAAACAAGTTGTATACATATTTGAATAAATGCACTAAAGATAAACTATTTAATTGTAATACAGTATGTACATGGGTTATTGTAGCGAAATGCATACATGCAAGAAAAAAAAATAGTTTAAAATTAAGATTATGGTATGTTATTAATATTTCATTTAAAGATAATGCTACTGGTATGCCATACTTCTATATCATGGGTCATTCTTCTTTGTATTTATATATATATATATATATATATATATATATATATATATATATATATATATATATATATATATATATATATATCTATATATATAAATATATATATATATATATATATATATATATATATATATATATATATATACTCACACACACAAAATATGTACACTTCATTCAGGGGGGTTAACTTGGATGTTAACTCTCTCCCCACTAAATACTGACTCCAAATTTGCAATTCTTGCATGCATTCTGTGCATTGCGAACAGCAGTACTGCAAATACAATGCAGAAGATTATAAAGACAGTAGGTGCTGGGCTATACACATAATATGGGTTGAACATACTCAAACTCAAATCTTCCCAGGGCTTCATTGCTTCATTGATCAGTTGCATAGTTTCAAACTTAGGTGAAGTCAACTTAATACTTGTGCTCATGTTTAAGTCCATATCAGGCAGTGGGTGGAAATGTTTGTGTGTATGATTGAGGATGGCGTAGTGATTGATGGTGGATAAAGTGGACATGGATGGTGTAAATACCGCACAGTAGTCTGGTGCTATGTATAATCCTGAGGCTGAAGTATAAGATGGCCTGGAGCTCTGTCCATCCATCTGTTTATCTATCTATCTATTATGATTTGTAATTATAATATGGATTCCTAACACTGACCCCCACTCCGACCTTGTTCCTGACCTTTAACAGATTGACTTTGCCTGCATCAGTGAAACTCGCCTGGCTATCTGTTCCAGTAAAGCCGTATATGCCGATCCCAAAGCGGTGTTTCCACTGTCAAGGTTATGGCCACGTTAGCCGCTTTTGCCGCCGTGCACAGGCTGGCCTTCCTGCTGTATGTCTCTTGTGGCGGACCAAGTCATACCAGTGACTGTCCAGGGCCCCTTAAATGCTATCACTGTGGGGGTCCTCATGCTGTAAATTCTAAAAACTGCCCACGCTACTGCCTAGAAAAGGAGATTTTGTCTATTAGAACAACTGAGAGGGTTTCGTTTTCTGAAGCTAAGAAGTAAGCCCAAACTCACTTTTTCCAGCCCGGAGTTACTATTTTTTTTTTTTATGCGAGGAAGAAGGAACCAAAGGCCATGAGCCCGCAGTAACAGTTCCCTCCGAGAGAAAAACAAAATACAATAGAGAGCCAAATTCAAGATCCGATCATTTTGAGATGCCTGGACACACTGCGTTTGAAAGACTGGAGATCATAGGCAGCAGGAAATACAGACAGAGGGAGACAGTTCCAGAGTTGACCTGTTGCATAAATGAAAGACTGGGAGTAACGGTTAAGTCTTGCATTAGAGAGTTGGACAGAAAAGGGATGAGAGTTTGCTGCCAGACGGGTGCTACGTGCCCATTGTAGAGGTGGAGGAATGCAAGCAGACAGTTCAGAGGAGCAGTGACCATTAAAGTAGCAATAGAAAAGAGATAAAGATGCAACAGTGCCGTGAAGAGACAGAGGTTGAAGGGAGTCAGTAAGAGGAGGAGAGTTAATGAGACGAAAAGCCTTTGACTCCACCCTATTGAGAAGAGCTGTATGTGGGGAGCCTCCCCACACATGAGAGTTGTACTCCACACAGGGGCGGATAAAACCCCTGTATAGAGTCAACAATTGTGCAGGGGTAAAGAAAGAGCGGAGTCGGCTTAGCACACCCAAGATCTTGGAAGCAGATTTTACAAGAGATGTAATATGATCTTTCCAAGATAAGTCCCGAGTAAATGAAACCCCAAGCATGTTCAAGGATGATGCAGGATTAAGCTGAATATTATTAAACATTAGTGGGTATACGCTGCTGTCCTTGCTGGAGTGTCGGTGAGCCGCCCTGTATCTCACAGGCAGCCTCAACGTATTCCAGTAATCACTCCTTCAACTCGTGATCTGGAGGATGCTGTCCCTATGGTTGGTGCTGTTGGTGAGAGTGAAGTTTGCCCGACCACTACCCCGACTGCTTCCGCCTCCACTGCCGTGGCTGACAACTTACATACTTCTGTGGTGGTGGCAGATGTCCACGTTGACCAGACTCTTCCTGTCTTACCCAGTATGACTGAGGCTCCATCTGTACCTGGCAAACGTCACCGTTGTCCGTCAGAGTCCTCTGAGGATGAAGACCGGCCACCTAAGGTCTCTGTTGTTGACCCTTGTGTCGACCCCTCTCCTGTTTCCTCTGCCCTGCAGGCTGAGGAATCTAGCCAGGTGACAGCTGAAGCTGATGGTTCACCGCTGGTCCAGTCCCCACCTGGGGATGTTGTTGTCCTCCTTAAATGATTCGAGTCCTGTGGACTCTACTTCCACTCCTGGGGCTTCTGGTGGAGGCACTGGCCGTCCTACACCTCCAAAGGCTGCCCCCAAGCCACCTTCAAAACAAACTGGTATGCCCACTCCAAAAAAGAGTGTTGTAAAACTTACTTCCCCATCTTCACGTTTGTCTTCAGATATTAGACAGAGGGTGCAGGTTTCTGGTGCTGGGCAGGCTCCTGTGAAGGGTCTTCATAAGCATCAATCCAAACCCGCTCACTTGTCAGGTGTACAGTCCCGCACTTAATCTTCATTCCTCCATTATAGGTTCCATCATCCAGTGGAACTGTCGGGGTTTACGTGCCAGCTATGAGGAATTGTGTCATCTTGTTTCTCAATTTACTCCTCTGTGCATGTGCATCCAGGAGACCATGGTGGGTGATACTGTTCCTTCCGGTCCTTCTGGCTACCATGCCTTTTATTCTGATCCTGTGCCGGGCCAAGGTCATCATGGAGGTGCTGCTATCTTCCTTCGCAAGGATATTCCATACAGTCATCTGGACATCTCCACTCCCCTGCAGGCTGTCGCTGTCTGGATGTTTTTATGTCGACAATATACAGTCTGCAGTCTTTATCTTCCTCCTAGTGCTACTGTTGAAAGGGCAGATCTGGAATGCCTTATTCATGACCTTCCTTCTCCCTTTCTGTTACTAGGAGATATGAATGGTCACCATCCGCTATGGGGAAATAGTGAGGCCAACCTTAGGGGTGTAATGCTGGCATCTTTAGTGGAAGATGAGGAGCTAGACATTTTCAGTACCAATAAAATGACTTATTTCCATAGTCAGACTGGAACTTTTACTGCCATTGATTTGTCTTTATGCTCAGCTGATGTTTTAGATTTTACCTGGGATGTGTTGCCAGACCTGTATGGCAGCGACCATTTTCCGTTACTTTTAACTGCTAGTGCTGGTGGACCTCAGCCACGTCTTCCTCGCTGGCTTCTGGATAAGGCTGACTGGCCACATTTCAGGGAATTAAGTTCCATTTCTCTTTCTGTCAACGAGTTTGGCTGTCTTACTGAGGCTGTCATATTTCAAAATGGTGTTGCACTCAGCAGCCCTGTTATCTGTTCCAAAAACGAAGGGTCAGTTTCCAAAACGTCCAACTCTGAGTGCAGTTCCGCAGTGAGAGCCAAATGAGTCGCCTTCTCTCGACTTCGTTGTCACCGTGCAGACCCTCAGTATTTGGTGGCTTATCAGAGGGCACGAGCTCATAAGAGGCGGATTTTAAAGGAGGCCCGGCGTTCATCCTGGAAGGGTTATGTTTCCTCCATCAGTTCGAGGACTTCCATCACCCAGGTGTGGAACCGGGTAAGGAAAATTTCAGGAAAATTTACTGTTCCCTCCCCTCCTGTTTTATCTGCAGCAGGTGGAACTGTGGCTGATCCATTTGCTGTTGCAGAGCTGCTTGCTGATCATTTTGCCAGTGTGTCAAAGAAGGATGCAGATATGCCTTCGGCTTGCCACTGTCGGCGCCTAGAGTCTCGTGGTCTCAGTTTTGCCTCTGCTGGAGGAGAGCCTTACAATGTTCCATTTTCAATTTCTGAAATCCAGGCGGCTCTGTTGCAGTGCCATGATTCCTCTCCTGGTTATGATGATATTCCTTATGCATTTTTACGCCACTTGTCTGATGAGTCCCTGTTGTTTTTTCTTTCACTGTTTAATAAGATCTGGTGTTCTGGGGAGTTTCCGGCTTGTTGGGGTGTTGCTGTAGTTATCCCCATCCCCAAACCAGGTAAGGACCACCTACAGGCGATGAATTATCGGCCTATTTCTTTGACGTCTTGTATATGTAAAGTTTTGGGGAAGATGGTCAATGTTAGGCTTGTGTGGTTTTTAGAGAGAGGTGACTTCTTATCCCCTGCCCAGTATGGTTTTCGAAAAATGCGATCTACCTCTGATGCACTACTGTCCTTGGAATATTCTGTCACTGAAGCTTTCTCCACTAACCAACACCAGGTCACGGTCTTCTTCGATCTTGAGAAGGCACTGCCTGGCGTCATGGTATTTTACTCTCTCTTCATGAGTTTGGTCTTCGTGGATGCTTACCTATTTTTATTCAACCGTTTTTATCTAACCGAATTTTAAGGGTGCGAGTGGGAGGAGTGCTTTCTACTGCCCGAGCACTAGAAGATGGAGTGCCACAGGGCAGTATCCTTAGTGTTACTCTGTTTGCTGTAGCCATTAACAGTGTCATTACTGTGCTTCCTGACGGTGTATAAGGATCACTGTTTGTCGATGACCTCTCGATTTCCTTCACCGCGTCTGGAATGTCTCTGATAGAGAGGAAGTTGCAGCTGGCTCTCAATCGAATATCTGACTGGACGGAAACTCGTGGTTTCCCTTTTTATTCAACAAAGACAGTGGCTATGCAGTTTTGTCGTCTTCGAGGGGTTCACCCTGACCCTGACTTGTATCTCTATGGTAGGAGAATATCCTGTGTGGAAGAGACACGGTTTCTGGGTCGTCTGTTTGATAGACGACAAACCTGGGTCCCTCATCTTCTTTCCATTAAGGTGGCTTGTCTTAAAGTTTTGAGTCTTTTGAAGGTTTTAGCTCATACCTCTTGGGGTGCTGACCGTCAGACCCTCCTTCTCTTGCATAGGTCTCTTATTCTTCCTAAACTTGAATATGGGTGTGAGGTCTACTCCTCTGCAACAGATGCCCGTCTCCGGTTGTTAAATTCTGTGCATCATGCTTGTGTGCGTCTGGCAACTGGGGCATTCAGATCATCCCCAGTTCCAAGTTCGTTGGTGGATGCTGGCGTACTCCCCTTGGATCTGCGATGCCAGTTGCTAATGATGAGGTGTTGGTATCGTCTTCACCGCATTCCAGACTCAATTTCTTGTGCCATCGTCTCCCAGGATTCCCGATCTTCTGTTTTTGACACCCGTCCTAATTTCCCAAAGCCATTTGGTTACAGGGTCCAGTCTGTTATGTTAGCCCTCTCTGTTCTGAAACTGGCAATTTGTCCACATCGGATACCAAGGGTGGGTTCTTGGCTGCTCCCTCGCATGACATTCTGTAGGTCTGTTGTTGAAAAAAAGGGCTTACTTTCCTCTCAGGTGTCCCTCTCTCTCTTTTTAGAACATGCCTCCATTCATGAGGGTTCTGTCCCCGTATATACTGACGGGTCTAAGACTGATACTGGAGTAGGATTTGGTTTTGTCTTCTCATCCTTTAGTAGGGGTGGTAGCCTTCCTGGCATTACTTCAGTGTATACGGTGGAACTGACTGCAATTTTATATGCTGTTAAAATTATTTTTACTCTCCCCCAGTCCTTTTTTGTGATTTTTAGTGACTCGCATAGTGCTTTGTCTGCACTGGAGTCTTTTAATGCATCCCATCCGTTGGTTTTACCAATTTTAGAGTGGCTTTTTCTTCTTGGCCGTCGTGGCCACAGTGTAGACTTCTGTTGGGTACCCACACATGTTGATTTGGTGGGCAATGAGAGGGCAGATACTTTAGCTAAAGCTGCGTCTTCTCAACAGCCCCTAACCGACTACCCATTTCCTGCTTCTGATGTAACACCTTAATTGCGGTATGCAATTCGTACTTGTTGGGAGAGAAAGTGGCATGTTGTTTCTCACAATAAACTAAAAGAAATCTTTCAGATACTGGTTGTGCCAAGGGTTCTTCCCTCTACGTCTCGGCGATTGGAGGTGGCTCTTGCTAGGCTTCACATTGGGCATTCGCAGCTTACACATGGGTTCCTGATGAGTGGTGAATCTCAACTGTACTGTGATGACTGCTTTGTGCCCCTTACTGTCCGTCACTTGGTGGTCGAGTGTCCGAGTCTGGGGGACCTGCGTCAAAGATTCCTCCACAGGCATATGGGGGCAGATGGTGCCTACTGTTTGTCTTCGATGTTTGGTGAAGCCTCTAGCGATTTTAGTGATGTTTTTAGTTTTCTTCAGGAGGCGGGCCTCCTTTCACTTTTATAAGTAAGTGATATTTTATAAACTAATCTTTTATTATTTTCAGTGTTTTATTTCTACGAACAGATATTAACTTTAATATGAATGTGCACTTTTTATTTTGCTGTGTCTTTTACTTTGTTGCCCGGCGGCATATGACCCTGGCAGTTGCGTCGCCAGATTTTAATTATTTGCAATCAGTCAATTACCTTGGCACCGTCTCTTTGTCCCTGATACACAGTTACTTTAGCCGTTTCCCGGCAGAGGGCCGGACGAGTTACCCTCGGAAAACAATAAGAATTTGCGCTTTGTATATGTATTTTTGGTCTCACAAATAATTTAGTATTAATGGATTAAGATAGCATTCGTTACCAGTGATCCATTATTTCATCATTATAAACAATTAGTAAAACAAGGGATCACGGCAGCGTTTGTTTACATTTTCGACACGAGGCAAGACTTGCTGTTATTGCCCAACAATTTTTTCTTTCTACTTGCACTAATTTTTACAGTGAAATATCTCTCCCATTTCTTTACAGGTAACCGTGTTGTGACTTTATTGTTATATTTCAGATTGTAGTATAATTTTATTTCTCCATTCCAGGTAACAGTTAGCTCTCCTTTCTCTGGAATAGATTACTGATAAATACTCTGCAGGTACACTCGGGGAAAGATTCACCTGATTCACCCACCGACACGTGAATCTGAGACAAGTGATACTGAAGCAGGTGCCAGGTTCTCACCTATATGGTAACAGTGAATGAGGAGAGGAGGCGTCGGGGCAGGATCGGTGGAGGAGGGTTTGGGACGCTGACATCACAGTATCAGTGACCAGTCATAATGCTTGTGATGTATGGTCATAGTGCAAAAATTATAAAGATTTTATGTAGTCCCATGTAAACGTCATCCACGTGTGAACATTTGCTGAAAGTATAAAGTTAAGAGTCATCATATTCAAGGGTATTGTGAGTATTATATAGCATGTCGTTTTAGCTTGTGTCTGCATAGTTTCATTAAGGACGTGTTACACAGGGAAATCTAAATTGATTATAAAATCGGTTTTAGTGTATATCTGTAGTATATATCAGTGATATTAGATAAAATTTCCATTGAGCATTAATTTCGAAATGAAAGTCAAGAAGAATATAATTTATTTAGATGGTAAAGCTGTGCTGTATTATTATATCAGGTGGAACCAAAGGACATAAGACTGTTAAACAAATTCAACAGAACCTTTCCCCCTCCTTCCAACCCCTCTCCTCCTCACTCACTTTTACCTTGTAGGTGAGAGTACGGCAGCTGCTTCAGTGTCACATGTCTCAGATTCACGTGTCAGCGGGTGTATCAGGTGAATCTTTCCCCGAGTGTACATTGCTAACCAGCAAGGTAGTCATTTCTGTACAATTTTAAACAGCAAGACACGCACCATGGAGACCTTCACATATAACAATTACATAAAATGTAATTGTTTTAATAACAGATTTTGAAAGTATGTGATTATTGTTCCAGTATCTCTTCCAGGTCCTAATCAGCAATATCTGATTCTGTTTCTCTTTTAACCCCTTAACCGCGGGGCGTCACTTTCGTGACGCTTGGGAGCAACGGATCATACCGCGGGGCGTCGCTTTTGTGATTCTGTATTATTTTGATTTCACCTGGGCTTCCAAGTGGGGGCTTGTATCATCTATCAGTACTGCCAATGTCCAACACTAGTCAGCACTCCTAATCTCATCTGTACTCCCATCCATTGTTGACAATTTAGCCATTTCTCCCCTTTCTTGACTCCCCTCCCTACCCCCCCCCTCCATTACCCTATCCTGTCGCCTGCCCGGCTGTGCTACACTAAGTATATCTTCCCTGGAATTTTTCACTGATTTCATCCATTGAAATAAGCCCTATGTCCTATTCTTATACCAAATAATATATACAAGAAAGAAATAAGTAAGTGAGAGTGCCATACACCTGGAATTGGCTAATTATCACCTGACAACACCTCACGTGCACTCGTTCGCTAATTTTCGCTGTTTTTTTCCCCTTGAAATATGCCGTATAATCTATTTTCGTAATAAATATGCATGTAAGGAGGGAAGGGAGAAGCCTAAGTGATATTTACATTCACCTGGAACTACCTAATTTATAATGTATTGTCTAGATTTCCTGCCAATCATATCAGTGCTAGACTTAGCTGTTTCAAGAGCTAACATTGGTAGCACTGAATATCCCCTAAGTAGGCCTCTACCCCGGCCCTCCTTTATCAGTTTACTCTCATCTTCCGAAGTGGGGGTACGTATGTTTCTTCTTGCTGACTTCAGGGACGTTTTCACCCCCATGCAAAGGGCCCTGTGACCTTTACCCTCTACTAAACCTCGTGTGGAAAGAGGTAAAGGGCTGACAATTGATAAAAGAGTGACTACGATCTTTCTATTGAGTAAAACAGTGCAAGTGGAATTGTAAATAATGTGTAAATAATGTGTAAACAGCAAGTGAAAGTAATGAATGTAAATATACGTGAACAATGGAAAATAGTTTTATAAGTTACTTCAAGTGACAGTGCATAACACAGTGTAAATAAAATAGAAATGTAAATAACGTAAATAAAATAGAGAACGTAAATAGAAATGTAAATGAGTAGTAATATAAGAATACTAGTATATACCCTAGGGGTAATGAAAGTGAAAGTTTCACTCTAGCATGTCTGAATACTATGAGTTATGAGAGTGAAGATGAAAGTAACATTCACTCTCAATGCTAGTATACAGGACGAGAAAGTGTATGCTACGTATTTTACTGAAAGAAATTGAATCCCTACAGTGACAATAAACTAATACTACTGAAGGAAACTTATGGATAAAGACTGTAGATATATATAAGTGTTATATAGTAATAGAAATATAAAGTGTGAGGGGTTTTATGAATAATAAATGACAGAGTACCAAGAGCGAACTAGTGCCAGTGCGACAGTCAGACGCGCTCGTAATTTTCATTGCTTTCACAGTGTTTTTTTTTTTGGAATATGGATCCCAAACTACTTGAAAATCATAGAGTAGTGTTTATAGTGTTAATATCTGGCTGTGGTAATCATATTACGGGTTGTCAGGAAGTGTAAAGTGGAGACTTCGTTACCCAACTTCAGAGGTCTCCACAAGTCCTACGGTAACGACGAAGGCTCAACAAACATTCCAGGAGAAAGCTGAAGGTATGTGCCATAAGCATATATAATTTTAATATTCTAGGACTAATAACTGATTTTTGGCAAATATTTTTTGAGAGTCTATCGGAGCCCGAATAACCCCGTGGCACACGCAAAACATCGGTAAACATGCTCGCGGTGTAGGGGTTAAGTCTTCACAGTAACTTTGAATTTCAGAATGCCGTGGAACATTATCTGCGTAGCCTGCTCCGGTAGTTTCATTGGATCCTTTTATACAGACCGTTCCTTTGTTTGCAGGATGTGTGAACTACGTCAGAGCTTGGAAGACAAGCTGACCGAAGCCACAAATAAAATTAACAGCCTGACCCATAAAGTTGATGTGCTGGAGGAGTTGTCAGCAACGTTGGATATACTGTGGAGGATAGTCCCACTGCTCAGCCAACCGCTGTCCAGGCTGACCATCATCCTCCCGCTGTGGTTACTTCCCCACCATACAGAATGAGTTCCAGCCAGTGCAGAATGGTGCCAGGTTTGTGAGAAAAAGGAGCATCAATCCCGAAACCACATATAACAAATTTCAGATTCTCGCAGAAGTAGAGGAAGAGGCCCACGAGGCACGGGTTGTGGAGGACTCCATCATCCGTGGTCAGTTGGTGGAATTTTGCGGCCGGGCACCCTCTAAACGAAAGCGTTTTTGTATTCCAGGTGCAGGAGTAGATGACGTAACAGAGGCTGTTGATGACGTTTTTGAGAATGCAGAAAATGACAACCTTGTTATCATTCATACAGGTACCAATGATGTCATATGAACCCGATCAGAGGAGCTGATGGAGAAGTACAGAAAGATTATTTGATGCTACGAGGAGAAAACTAACCATATTTTAATTTCAGGCATACTCCCAAGGATTAATGCAGGGAATGCCTTCATCAGTAGAGCATTTAGTATAAATAACAGAGTCAAGTCACTTTGATTACAGGAAGCTGAGTTCATCGACACGTGGAACCAGTTTTATGAGCAGCGAACACTATTTGCGAACGATGGACTACACTTGAATGCCATTGGTTCTGCCCGTCTCGGTCGTTTGCTTAGTGATGCCGTAAGTTTTTCTGGAGAAAAAAAAACAAGCATCACGGGAGGAAAACGTAGATGTCATACGATCTGATAAATCAAAAAATAATGGAAGCTCCCTACATCGGAAAGGAAAATACATTAAAGCAATCCTTGTAAATGCGCATAATCTACATAGTAAATTTTCTGATTTAGAGGCCCTTGTCTTTATTGAAGATTATGATGTAATTGGTGAAACAGAATCGTGGCTAAATACTGAACAGAGAGATTTTCTAGCAGACTTTAATTTACCAGGTTATCACATTTTCAGCAGCGAAAGGATGAATCAAACAGGGGGCGGAGTGTGTTATATATTAAATCAGGATTTCATCCAGTCAAAATTACCAAGCCATGTATTGAAAACATTGACACTATTTATATTCAGCTTAGAAATGAGTCTTGTCATAAAATCACTCTTGTGTTAATTTATCGTCCACCCGGTCAGCCACTCAACATCGATAATGAAATCTACAATCAAATTGCCGAAATATCTTGTATGCAAAGCACTGTAATATTTGGTGACTTTAATTTACCAGTTCCAAAATAGGGAGAAGCCCTATCCTCACACACAGGGTTAGACCTATTTACAAACTTGCAGGAAAGTTCTTTGTATCAATTTGTAAATTATCCGACACGTGGAGTTAACATCCTAGATCTTGTCTTAACCACATCAGAAAATGTAGTGGGTAATGTTATTTTAGGAGAAGAATTTAGTACTAGTGATCATCGCATAGTTACATTAAACATTAAATTAAGTGAAGACAGTGTCAAGGCCAATTGCGAGAAAGTGCCCGACTTTAACCCGCGCCGTCCCGAGGACGTACTTCCACGTCCTCACGTTTTGTCACAGCTAATCCCGAGGACGTACTTCAACGTCCTGCAATTGCAAGGTTCATAATTTCCACAATTTTCAATTTTCGCGAGTCATTTTTGGTACGTATACACGGGACACCTTCCTCAATAAGATGCCAGGCAGAGACAATGCCTAACCCAGCATGACCTCCTCCCCCCCCCTGCAGGCCCTTTTCTCAGCAATTCACCTGTTATCAGTGACCTGGCCAGTATAGCCATGTCATGCCACGGTACGAAATTCAGGGCCAGAGTGATTCCCCAATCAATGACAATGTGGAGGACAAACTTTACATAGCATTAGAGGAAGAAACAGTTAGAAATGATGATCAGGTAATGTGGCAAAAAAAGGTCAGGTATTATTGAGTGAAACAATGCTTATAACGCCTATGTTACTGCTTGAAAACCAATATACTCTTGTACCACATATAAATTCGTAACAGTAAATAAATAAATACCGTTTATGAGTGGTGTGAAATAGTTATCCTCCCATAGAACTCGTTTTCTTTGGTGCCAGCCTGATAGAAAACCCAGTAAGGTAAGGAGGCTCTCCTACCTGTAATGAGTATTTTAAACCTCAGGTGAGTGATTTCTCTATGAATTTTCGATGTTTCTCACCAAAAGCGAAAGTTTAAGCAAAAAAAAAAAAGGTCGATAAATGCCCGGGATTGGGGGGTACCAGTGGTCGAAAAGTGGCCGGGACGGGGCGGGTTAAGAAAGCAAATTTTAAGAAATTAAAGGCAATTGCAGGTACAGGTGACTGGCGTCCCATTGTCGAAGCTTTAGATATCAATGATGCATGGATTTTTTTTTACAGAACCTCTCAACAGTGCCGACAGGTTACGTACTCCAATGCGCAACGGAGACCTGCCAAAAATTCTAAACCCAAATAGTGGAACTTCGAGATTAAACATCGTCTAGAAGCAAAAAAATTTGCGTATAAGAATTATAATACCACAATGAGTCAAAGTGATAAAAATTAATACGATGCCCTACGGTGAAAAGCCAACAAATTAATTAAACTCAGTAAGAAAAACCTTGAGACAGATATTGCAAGTATCAGTAAATCAAATCCCAAAGAATTTTTCAGTTACAAAAGAAGCAAAAAGGTAATAACTCTATCAATCGGTCCCTTAATCACAGAAAACGGAGAGCACACTCATGACGAAACTATGATGGCGAAAGTTCTTAATACTTTCTTTACGTCAGTATTTACAACAGAAAATATACATACGATTCCTACTGTTTCAATTCCTACAGAAGAGGGCAACATAAACACTGACATTACAGTTAGCAATCGCAACGTACTGCATGCAATAAACAAATTAAAAGAGAACAAAGCACCAGGACCGGACAAAATATCACCACATATATTGAAGGAACTACAGAATGAAATATCAAAGCCTTTATCTGAACTTTTTAACTTATCACTTAAGAGCAGTAAGGTGCCACACGAATGGAAGCTTGCTAACGTAACCCCAATATTCAAAAAGGGCAACAGAGCCCAACCAAAAAACTACCACCCACTTAGTTTAACATCGGTGGTTTGCAAATTACTTGAAACTATTATCAGAGACAAGTTTGTGAAACACTTAGAAACAAACAATCTCATAAAAGATTCGCAACATGGTTTTCGTAATAATCACTCTTGCCTCACGAATCTGGTGGACTTTTTCAACGATATACTGAACATGTACGAGACTAAATCTGTTGATGTGGTCTACCTCGATTTTCAAAAGGCTTTTGACAAAGTTCCACACAAAAGACTCCTTCAGAAGCTAAAGCCACATGGTCTCAGTGGCAGCTTTCTTGGGTGGGTAGAAGATTGGCTCACCGGATGAAAGCAAAGAGTTGTAATAAATGGAAAAGAGTCAGACTGGATAAACATTATAAGTGGAGTGCTGCAGGGTTCAGTGTTAGGTCCTATTCTTTTCTTAACCCATTGGATCCCGGGGGTGCTGGGCTAGGCATGGCACTGGGCGGGTACAAAGCATACCGCCCTCCGCCTGTCGGCTCATATTCGCGAAGCTCATAGGTCCCTACCCGGGGGTTCCCTACTTTATAAATACTTGAAAAATCCCAGTTCTGTCCGGTACTCCGGACACTGGGCTCCAATGAGTTAACATATGTAAATGATATTAGTGAAGGATTGTGTAGTAAGATTTCAAAATTTGCTAATTACACTAGAGTAGGTAACAGAGCAGATACAGCACTGCAAAAGCAGGCAATTCAGAGAGATCTTGATCAACTGTTTAACTGGGCCAAAGTCTGGCAAATGGATTTCAATATTAATAAATGCAAAGTGCTAAACATTGTCAGTAAAAATGTAAGAGCAGGTTATAGCATGAATGATGTCCAACTTGATAGGGTAAACCATGAAAAAGACTTAGGAGTTATAGGCTAATAATAAACTATTTGAAACCAAGCAAACAATATCCGGAAGCTGTGAAAAAAGCCAATAAGTTGATCGGATTCATAGGCAGAGCATTTGAATATAAATCAGATAATATCGTCCTCACTTTGTACAATTCTTTAGTATGCCCGCACTTGGAGTATTGCGTTCAGTTTTGGTCACCGTATTATTAAAAGGATATGGAAAAGCTTGAAAGAGTGCAGCAAATGATGACAAAGATGATACCTAGATTGAGAAATAAACCATACGGGGAACGTTTAGAAGCCCTGAATCTCTTTACCTTAACAAAACGGAGGATATGAGGAGATTCAATTCAAGTATTGAAGATATTCAAAGGACATGATAACATGGCTGTCAATAAATACTTCACAGCTGATCACTCGAATTATACTAGAGACAATGGGCATAAAATGATTGGCAAATGATTCCAGTCGCATAAAGTTAAGCATTTCTTCTTCAATAGAGTTGTAAATATATGGAATAAATTGCTCTCCAGTGTAGTACATTGTAGTACAGTACAAACCTTTAAAGGTCGCCTGGATAAGTATTTGTCGTCTAATCCCCAGCTTAATATGTTTACTCTTGAATAAAACATTTGTGTATGTATATTTTTTTAATTATTTTTTTTATTTTTTTTTTAGAGCCTGGATCAATTTATTAAATGCAAAGATAGTATATGCGCAGACTAGGATATGCACAGACAGCCCTGAGTTAATGGTCACTACTCATACTTTCGACCTGTGATGGGCTGTGGATCACTAAGGGTTCTTGTTAGTTAAGTGGCCGCCATCGGAATTTTTTTCATGTACCAGGGTCACTGCTTCAGGAGGCGACTTGTGTGCTTGTCCCGCATGGGAGAGTTTCTAGTCTCAGTAGAATCAACGGAGCTGGGGCCTGATTGACTGCTGCCTACCTTAATAGCGCCAGACAAGGCTGCCACACCACCCCCGAATATCCACACTGTGCACTGTGCAATTTCCACGCTGTGTCCACAGACGCCCCATCAACTCAACGTACCCGTACATAGTGACATGCATTAGTTATTTATTTAAATGATTATTCATTTTACTTTACTATTTTCTCTTTCAGGTTATTCATACAGGTAGCTTATAGATAATGTATTATAGAATGTGGCTTTTCCTTTTCAGTTTTTCCTGTGAAATATCCATGTCAGTTTTTCCAGGCTGCATGGTGATTTTTCTCACTTTTTCTTGCCAGTTTGAACTGGGGGGGGTTTGCAGGCGGGGGAAGCCTTCTTGCTTTACTATCCTTATCCTTCAGCATGTTGAGTTAGATCTCGTAGTCATAGTCTACTCTGTAACAAACAGCCTAAAAAGGACCATACGGTCTGCTGCTGTTTGGTTTCCTTTGTACTCTTTTGTACTTTGTACACACCTAATCTCTTGGAACAGCTTTTGCAAAAGAGGTAATATGTTATTTCCATGATAAATCCCGAGAGAATGAAGCCCCAAGTATGTTTTAAGATGATGCAGGATTAAGCTGGATATTGTTGAAAATTAGATGGTACTACTGTGGAAGATTTTGTCGGGTTGATAGGTATAAGAACTTAGCTTTTAATGCGTTAAAAACAACAAGATTACTTTTACTTCACTCAGAGATATGAGCCATGTCAGACATCAGGTGTGCCATAGCCTCATCCCTTGTATGTTGAAGTACGTGCTGCAATGGACGCTGTGGGAAGTGAATGGAAATGTGAAGGGTGGAGTCATCAGCATGTGAGTGGATGGGGTTAGAGGTACAGCATAGAAGGTCACTGATGAACCAAAGAAAGAGAGTTGGTGGTAGGACAGAACCCTGAGGAACACCACTACTGATAGCTCTAGGAAAAGAACGGTGGCAGTTTACAGCAGCAGCTATAGTACGACCAGACAGGAAGCTATAGATAAAGGCACAGATAGAGGAATAGAAACCATTAGTGGGCAGTTTGGAAATTAAAGATTTATTCCAGACTCGAACGAAAGCCTTTGAGATATCAAGTTCAGTGACAAAGCTTTCGCCAAAGTCCCGAGTCTGAAAGGTAGGTGAGAAGATCGCCAGTGAAGCATCCCTGGTGGAACCCATACTTACGATCGGAAAGAACGTTGTGACAGGAAAGATCCTTTAAAAATTTTTGGTTAAGAATAGTCTCAAAAGCTTTTGAAGTACATGCTGTTTAAGAACTACACTAACATTCTGTATTTGTAAAGTATTTGAAACTATTCTGTTATTAAAAAAAAAATAAAGCACCTCTCCTATCATAACCTTCTCTGATTGTCATTAGGGGCTCAGTCAGAGATGCTCCACAGGCTATCTTTTCACCTTCCTTCAAGACTCCTGGTCATCCTCCTTTCGGGACTTCGGAGAAAGATTTGTCATTGAGATTGACATTTCAAAGGCTTTCTATCGAGTCTGGCAAAAATCTTAAATTTACGGGCCTCTAACGGTTTCAGTCCTTTATGTGCCTTTATCTCTACTCGTTCTGCAGCTGCTGTTGTAGACTGCCACTGTTCTTCTCCTCGAGCTATCAGTAATGGTGTTCCTTAGGGCACTGGTCTGTCACTAACTTATTTCCTTCTATTCATCAATGACCCACCAACATTTACATGTAACCCTAATCACTCAATACTGATGACTCTACCCTTCACCTTTCCATCTACTTCCCGCAGCGTCCATCTCAACAGTTACTTCAACAAACGAGAGCGGAATCTATGGCACACTTAATATCTGGCTTGGTTCATACCTCTGATTCGGGTAAAAGTAATCTTGTTTTTAATGCATCGAAAACCCAATTCCTACATCTTTCGACTCATTAAAATCTACCATAGGAATATCTTCTAATTTTTAACAATACCCAAATCATTCCTGCATCATCTTCGAACATACTCGGTGTTTCATTCTCTCGGGATTTATCTTGGAAAGATCACTTTACCTCCCTTTATAAAATCTGCTTCCAAGTGATTAGGTGTGCTATGTTGACTCTGTACCTTCTTTACCCCTGCACAGTTGTTGACTTGAAACTTTTTTTTTTTTTTTTTTTTTTGTCCTTGTGTACACCACTACTTAAATGTGTGGGGGAGGCGCCCAACATACAACAAAAGTCAAAGACTTTTCATTTCATTAACTCTCCTCCTCTTACTGGCTGCCTTCAACCCCTATCTCTTTGCCGTGCTGTTGCATCTTTGTCTCTTTTCTTTCGTTAATTCAATGGTCACTGGTCCTCTGAATTCTCTGCTTGCATCCCCCAACCACTGTGGCAGGCAGGTAGCACCAGTGTAGACGCAAACTCTTATCCCTTTTCTGTCCATCCCTCTAATGCACGAGTTAACTGTTAATGGCAGTCCTTTATGTGTACAGCAGGTCAGCTCTGGAACTGTTTTCTTCTGTATGTATTCCCTACTTCCTATGATCTCCAGTCTTTTAAATGCAGTGTCTCCAAGCATCTTGAACAGATCCTCAATTTGGGAATTTATTATAGTGTATTTATTTTTGCTTAAAGGAATCAGTTTGCAGGCTTGTAGCTTTTTTTTTTTCTTGCATTAAAAAAAGGAATTGCTCCAATATAGTGCATCATACATGGAAACTGGGTTTGTTGTGATAGTAAACTAGTATTTTGTGTGTGTGTGTGTGTGTGTGTGTGTGTGTGTGTGTGTGTGTGTGTGTGTGTGTGTGTGTGTGTGTGTGTGCAGTTCCTCTCGTGCAGTAAGAACTTAGCCAAATAAGTGGTTTAGAAAAAATGAAAACTACGCATGTCGGAAATGGACATGACCACAGGGATAGCTCAGGTGATTTATGCGACACAGAAAACGTAGTCGCAGAGAAAGTAAAATGAATAATAATGGCTAGTCATGTGTATTAAACCTTGACATTTCTTTTCTCTCTCCCATCAACATGGACATTGTTACTCTGAGTAAACTGGAAAAATTGGGCATGTAAACTGAGTTAGCCAAACGTATAAGGGGTGATGATTCATTCATGTGGCAGTGGAGAGGAGTGTCAGGGACAAGTCGGGCAAGCGGGTGCATGAGAGTATGCGAGCACGGAATTCCTCATTGTCCCAGCTGGGGTGAGGGCTGTGGGCTGTACTCGTAACTACTAACTCGCCCCCATACGAAAACATCCTTTCGTGACTCCCCACATTACCTCCATTCATCACCTACTACCTCCACAATGCCTCCACCTAGAGCCGACCTGGAGACATTTTGAATGGAAAGATGAAGGATAGATGAATAATCTGGTCCTTAATTGAAAGTTACAGTATACTGTAATTATGGAGCAATAACTGTTTGAAAAAGCCTACTTTCAAGGAAAAAATACATACGCGAAGGGCTTGGCTTGTAGGACCCCCAAGATTCAGGGGTTAAGACTGATGTGAGCGTTACACTTGGGAAACTACATTCTGAAGCTGTTGGTGATATGTTAATGAAAAAGGAGTAGTACCGAAGGTGACTGAAGCCCTGTTCATGGGGCTTGAGTAGATCTACACTTTTTGTAGACTGGTAGGCTACAGTAGGACAGGTAGTGCTGGCAATTTATTTAAGATTTTGATTAGAAACTCTTTGTGAGACACAGGAAGCTATAAAGGGTTGCATGAGCTGAGACGAATGATTAGAAAAGATTACAATGTTTAAGTGTTGAAGAAGGGTGGGTGTAGTACACAAGGCCAAGATTAGGAAAAGATTAGCAAAGGATTAAATCAATATTATTTTTATGGCAAATAAAAAAAAGTAAGCATACGCCATTTTCAAATACGTGGCGTCCAACAAAAAATCACAAATTAGAATTTTGGCATTATAGGTACATTCTTCTTTTGCTGAATAACTTACTGTATGTCAGATGCTGAGGTTTCATCATTTACAACCAAGGTGTTCATCATGGAAAATGTCCAGTGGGAAACGAGTAGAGCCCCGAGATCTTCTCTGGGCAGGCGAGTGACCACCAGGAGCCTCGTCGACCACACCAGAAGGCGGCCATTGAGCGACCAATCAGTGAAGGCAGTGAGGAAGGCTGGGTCGTCACTCACCACCACCACCATCACGCACCACGACACCTGCCGCAGCTGCTGACGTCACAATGGTACAAGTTAGCTGTGTGAACTACCAGCCTGAGCAGTTATGTGAGATTGACCAACCCACCTCAGTAGTAATGTGAGAATAACATACCCACCTCAGCAATGCAGTGAGAGTGACCTACCTGCCTCTACACTAATGTGAAAGTGACCTATACGCCTCACCAGTAATGTGGGAATAAGCTACTCACGTCGTCACATAATGCGAGAGTGAACTACCCTCGTAAGCAGTAATGTGAGAGTGGCAAACCCACCTCAGTAGTAATGAAAGAATACCTGACTGCCTCAAGAGTTATGTAAGAGTGACCTACCCACCACAACAGAAGTGTTGGAGTGACCTCCCCACCTGAGCAAATGAATGTAAGAGTGACCTACCCGACGAGCCTGGCTGACCACCGGGGAGAGCTGTGCCTGCGTCACGTTAGTGTCCTGGCCGTCCACACCCACCTCGAACACACCTACACCCTGTGCCGCTCCAGCATCACCAATACTCTAATAAAATGCAGTATATAATTATGCAGAGTAATTAGTTTTCATAGGGTTAAGATGCCGGCGAGGAAAGTGTATTATTACTTTAAGATTTCTTCTTAATTATCCATCTGTCTATAGCCAGCCGTCTCAATGCCGCAAGGGAAGGCAACAAACAAATCGGTTCCATGTCGCTCTGTTCCCGGCCATTTGGTGACTTCTCCCAGCTCTAACCTCCTCTCTCATATACCTCTCCACTCCATCCCTTCATCTCATGCTTGATCTGCCCCTTCGTCTTCCCCCCCTCCACCTCACTCACATACACTCTCTTTCCCCATCTTATCATGGCCAAACCACCTCAGAGTATTTCTCCTAATGCTTTTTATCCAATCCACATCCACACCACTATGCTCCTTCACTTCCTTATTTGTCAGTCTGTCATTCCATGTAACACCATATGCTCCTCTCAAATAACTCATTTCTGCTGCTCTCACTCTTGACTTATGCCCTTCCAACAAGGTTCAAGCTTCACTTCCATGTGGTAAAGTTGGTATAACAATCCTATTAATCAGAGGCTTTTTTTATCTCTATGTCCACTTCCCTATCCCATATCACCGCTTTCTAAGAATCAGGGACATTCATTCCCTGTTGTACCTTTTCATGGGCTTCATCCTCCAACTTTCCATCCTTACTCATCACACTACCCAAGTACTTAAATAAACTCACATTTTCCATTTCCTCATCATCCAGCCTCACTGTGCATTCAGTGACTTGTTTTCTCACGAAGACCACAGATTTACACTTCCCTGCATTCACCTTTAGGTTCCGTTTCTTGCACTTTCTCCCAGACTCAGTCACCAAGCTTTGTAATTCCCCTTCGTCGGCATTTAACAATACAGTATTATCTCCAGACAATAGAACAGGAAGTTTCCAAACGCTGCCCTCTCTCATCAGGACCTCTCTAACATCCACTGCCCAACTTTGTATCTCTTTTATAACTCCATCCATATACAGATTGAACTACCATTGATACATGATAAGTCTTTGTTTCAGTCCAACATTTAATCAGAAAAATATACTCAGTTCACCATTCACACGTACTGCAGCCTTAGCGCCCTCATACATACCCTTCACGGGATTCAACAGCTTCCCACTTACAGTACTCCATATATTCTTAATATTTTCCACATTCCTAGTCCATCCACTCAGCCATATGCTTTCTCCTGATTGATGGAGGGCATATACAACTTCTTTCCCTTTTTAGAACTTTTCCACTGAAGATCTTAGGACGAATGTCTGATTTACACAACCTCATCTCTTCCTAAAACCTCCGTTTCTTCTCTAACTCATTCTTCTGATATTTCCCTAACTCTGTCAGCGAGAATCCCACCACATTTGCAACTTAATACTAGCTGGTGTGGATTTGTTCATACCAAGTCAACAGTTCACTTAAAGATCGAACTCTCCAAAATGGTTTGATAGCAGCTGTTCCGGAACAATGGCCCACCAGTCATTAGCAAGTAACTTTTACTTAAAATAAATAATATCTAAATCACTCTCTCCATTTAAAATTGCTGGAAACCATGCAAAGGCTGTGGTAAATTTTGCCAAATCAAATTTTGTTCAAAATCAAGCATCAAAACTACTTAACAACCATAATGACAATAGAATATTCTGGTCAACTCCAGATTCTTTCAATAATAACTTTAAGAAGACATCATCCATTCCCCCACTAAAATCTTCAGATGGTAACACAATAAATGACCCACTGTTTGTAACCATTTGTAATAATATGTAGTATGTAAGTATGGCATGTAAGTATTGTAAGTGTGATCCAAGTAGGGCGCCATTGATCGCTTACTAATGTCTGGCCTGATTCATATTTTGCTGAACCATGGGTTTGAGGCCGCACCACCGCCCTAGCCGGTGAGAGTCGAGCAGTTAGCAACGACCTGGGGACGGATAAGGGTGGTGTTTATACGGCTGTTGTGTAGAGATATAAGGCGGTGCTTAATATATTATCAGAAAACTACTCCGAGACTTTGAATTCACCTACGACTGACGTCAAGGGGGATTAACATTCTTAACCCTAGATAGGAAGACCTGTGCCATATGGATACACCGCCAGGGTGCATTTAACCCGCGCCGTCCCGAGGACGTACTTCCACGTCCTCACGTTTTGTCACAGCCAGTCCCGAGGACGTACTTCAACGTCCTGCAATTGCAAGGTTCATAATTTCCACAAATTTCAAAATTCGCGGGAGATTTTCGTTTCGCCCGGGTACCCAAGCCTCCCCTACCTGCCGCCAGGCGGGCAGCGTCCTAGACCCCGCGTGACCCGCGCTCGCCCTTGTCTCGGTCACTCACCTGCCAGCAGTGACCCAGGTCAGACATGGCGCGGAAAGGTCTCTCAGATGAGCAAATTGCATCCGTCCTGGAAGCCTTCACTGGAGACAGTGATTCTCCACTCGATGATGATGTGGTGGATCGCGGTTACGTCCAGCCAGAGGAAGAAATAAGTAGCAGTGATGAGGAGGTCCCTTCGCCCCAAAAATCGCGGTATGTGACATACCGTAAGGCAAGGGAAGGCCAGGCTGCTCCCCAACCACGTGCACAGCTATCTCTCCATCACGATTCTGATCAGGACGAGGATGAGGACGATGAGGATGACGGAGGGCTAGGACGTGATATCGCCGAGTGGTTGGGAAAGGAAAAAATATCACCACGTGGATCAGAAGGTGGGGCGAGACGACACCTAAGGTATGGTTCAAGTACTTTGTCTGGGGAAGTAGCAAGTGGTGTGGTGGGATTGCTGGGAGAAAGGGAAAGTGTTGTGGCGGCAGCGCGGGGTGAAAGTGAGAGTGGTGTGGGGGTAGTGTGGGGTGAAGGGGCCATTGGTGGGAGGGAGGCAGCACGAGCACGTGGTGCTCGTAGGCCTAGGGGAGAGGAGGTTGAGTCACTCCCCAGCACTTCTTTCACCCCTGAATATGCCCAAACTTCCTCCCCACAGCCCCAGGATGTGGGGAAAGGAAAGAAAGGGAAGGGAAAGGGTAAAGGAAAAGGGAGAGGGAAGAGAAGTGCGAGTGATGAGAGGCGCCGCTCTCCACCTCCCCAACCTCCCCCACCACCCTCACCTCCCCACCCTGACGAAGGGGACGATGGTGACGTGGCTGGAGACGGTGGTGTCACGTGGAACTGGGAGGATGGGAGTAATTTTACTCCCATCATTCACCAGTTCACTGAGGAGTGGCGGTCAGGTTGCACGGCTCCAGGTGTAAATGCTGGGTCGTCACGTTTTGATTTTTTCAATTTGTTTTTTGATGAGGCGTTTGTTGGGCGCATAGTAGAAGAGACGAATATATTTTCACAATCCCAGCGCCTTGAAAGTGAACACCTAGGAACCACTAGCAAGCATTCAGAACAGTATGACTTTCCCGTGACTATATCAGAGATGTTCCTATTTTTGGCCCTGGTAATCTTGATGGGTGTGGTGAAGAAAAATCAAATTCCTGCCTATTGGACAACGGACCCAATCATCCTAACACCTTTCTTTGGAAAGGTGATGGGTCGTAATAGATTTCAGTTTATTCTCGGCCGCCTCCACTTTTTTGATGCAGATGATCCAGCCAATGCAAATAACACCGATAAAATGAGGAGAATTAGGCTGGTATTTGATCATTTACGGGAAATGTTCCGCTCCTCATTTTATCCCTACAGAGACCTCGTCATAGACGAGAGTCTTGTGTTGTGGAGAGGCAATATTTCCTTTAGGCAGTATATACCCAGCAAGAGACACCGTTTCGGGTTCAAGATCTTTGTTATGTGTGACTGTAAGACTGGTTATGTGCAAGACATAGTCTTGTACACGGGCGCACAGACAGATATAATAGAAGATCGGAGTATAGGACTCTCTGGGGCCGTGGTGAAGACAATGATAGAAGAGTACCTTCATCGTGGTCATGTTTTGTACCTGGACAACTGGTACACTAGCCCTCTTCTCGCTAGGTTCCTCCACCAACACGATACCGGAGTCTGTGGTACAGTCAAGAGAAACCGTCGCCATATGGTCAAGATAGGGAGGAAACTTGACAAGAATGAGGTGGTTTTCTTCCAGGCCAATAACATCCTGGCAACCCTGTGGAACCACAACAAGGAAGTTTGCCTCCTATCAACTGTTCACAGCCCCCTGATGCACCGCACAGACTCCGTGGATCACCGTAGCGAGAGGAGGCGCAACGTATGGAAACCAGAGTCTGTACTTGCCTATAATCTGAACATGAGGCAAGTTGATCAGTCAGACTCGATGATTTCAAGTGTTGACTGTGCCAGGACAACGATGAAGTGGTACAAGAAACTCTTTTTCCACTTGCTCGACATCACGGTCCTGAACGCCCACTACCTGCACGCAATGACCACCGGAGTATCCGAGACCTTTGAGGGGTTTGTGAGGGAGCTGGCACGTGAAATAATCGCCAAGCATGCCCAGGAAAGACCCCCACACCGCCCCCGCGCCCCCTGTGCTGCTCAGACTCCCCTACGTCTTGCAGCCCGCCACTACCCCAGTGCAATCCCTTCCGAATCAAACCGTCGTAAACCCCAGCGTCGCTGCCATGTATGTAAGCACTCGACAGTCAGACCATCAACGCAGAGAAAAGACACAAGATACGAGTGTGTCGAGTGCAATGTTGCGTTGTGCCTTCAGCCTTGTTTCAAGGAATACCATAATCTTGTACACTTCTGAAACTGTGTGGGAAGGCGAAATGACGCTCATGATAATGGTAAGGCCAGTCAGTAGGTGCTAAGTCAAATATAAAGTTGAAACGGGTGTTATTTTTTCAGAAAAGTAATGTATAAGATGAGAATTAGTGTAAGTGGAAAGAATTGTTATCAAAACTACACCCACTGTGTAAATCTGGTCAGTAAATATGTGATAGCAAGGAAATAAAGTGGAAACGGGTGTAATGTTAGCATGAATAAAACGTATAAGTTGAACATTACTGTAAGTTGTCATAATTGATGTCACGAGTACACCCACATTCTGGTCAGTAAGTATGTGATAGGAATTATATACAGTGGATGATGTTGTAATGTTAGTAGTAAGGTATTTTATAAGTTGATTACTTGTGTAAGATGAAACAAATGATATCGCGATAACACTCCTGTGTAAGTACGCGCAAATATGACGCTAAGTTCCATCGTACGTTCAGAAATGATGTAATATCAATTATATCAAGTGTTTACATGTGCAATGTTAGTGTAGAATAATTATATAAGTAAAAAAATAGGTTGTAAGTTGAATTAGTTGTCATAGCGACTTCACCGTGTGTGTTACTATGCGCTATTATTACGCTATATATTTACGTAAGGCCTGAAATAATCTCAAAACAGTTATATAAAGTTGAAAAGTGTATAATAATATTAGAAAGGTATTATGTTAGTAGAAAAAGCACAATACGAGTTGAAACATCAGTCACAGCGAGTTCACTCACTACGTAATTTAGCGCTAGCATTACGCTAAATGTTATCAAAAGGCCTGTGAATACGTAAAAACAGTTCAATATATTGTAAAATGGTATAATGTTATTGTAGAAGTATTATGTAAGTAAAAAAATTATATGTATCATGATTTTAGAATGTTAGCGATTCATCGGAACCAAGTTGGCCGATTTTGCTAGTTTCTCACGATGGTACAATGGTTATTTCTGCTCTATTTTTGTATAAAATCCAATATACTCTTTTATCACATGTTTTTATGTTTGTAATAAATTCATTTCTACTTACTTTCATTGGTTTCCCAAACTTATAATACCATAGAAAACGTTTGATGCTCACACCGCATAGGGAGAACACGGGACCAGGTGGGACGAACGCATACCTGGTTAAGCTAATTAGGGACCCCAGGGACCACTTTCTTTGCCACCGGCCATTGTTTCTGACCAAAAGCGAAAGTTTAAGCAAAAAAAAAAAAAAGGTCGAAAATTGCCCGGGATTGGGGGGTACCAGTGGTCGAAAAGTTGCCGGGACGGGGCGGGTTAAGTTTTGCGGTTAATTGTGTCCAGAATAATGCGTAATGGGCAATATTTTTCTTTCCACCAAGCAACCCTGAGTCAGCCTATGCTGTTTCTGCCCACAGGCTCAAGTTCCCACCACTGTCGACTCTCTGGTGAGTACCTGTGCATCCAACTGCCACATGTCTTCCTGTAGCGTATAATTAAAAAAAAAAAAAAAAAGGAAAACAGAGAGACGAGGGCCATTCTGGTCAAGGTCGAAGACTTGAACGCATATTTTGAGTGTTTTAGGCACAATATGACCATGTACGTGCGTGTAACATGTCCCACTATGGGCAGTATAAAGTAGTATATATAGTTTTCTTTGGTTTGTAGTGTATTTGTGCAGGTAATGGAGGCAAAACAAGCTAGGTAGCTGTCCCACACAGAGCTGGCAGAATATTCTGAAGCTGGAGTATTTCAAGAGGACTGTTGACGTCACATTAGAAACCCTAAGCGACACTGAAACCCTTGATTGTTATTATGGGTGATGGGATTTTGACGTAGTGTAGCAGTGACCCCGTAATGGGGTGGTTTTATGGGTCAATTGTGATCGGAACAATGGATAATTGGGAATTGTTATTTACAGGTGTGTAGTCATGGGCCTCAAACGAACAAGATACCTGTTAGACGAAGAGCTGGCAGAGTATCTGAAGTCAGAGGAGTTCAGCAGGACTGCTGACACCATACTGGAAACCCAGAGTGACACAGAAACCCGTGATGTTTGTTAATGCGGGTGATGTGACACTGATTGAGTGTACCAGTGACCCTGGTGGTGGTGTGACGGCCATCATTGCACCACACAAGGACCCACAAAAGGAGCCTGATACATTGAGTGCTTTGAGGATAGCGGTGTATATCTTTATTACCTGTTTCCGTTTATGCCAGGCACCCAGCTATTTGTGGAACCCAGGGTTGGCAGGCCGATTGTGTGATATTTAGGTATTAAATTTATAGGTTTAGGTAGTGTTTTTGCTCAGTTCCATGTATGTGAATCTCAGGAAGGGAATAAGTCAGTACTACTTTTTTCCTTCACTATTTTTTTCAAGTAACTTATAAATGTATTTATTTTGGCTCAGTTTTATTAATTCCTAGTCATCTGATCTCCACGGGAGTTATATTTGTATTTCAGCTCCATTAGTTTTGCATAAAACATCTTTGTGTATATTTTTTAATTATTTTCCTTCAGTGTATCCAATTGGCACAGATCTTCCTATCCCAAGGTCAGAAGGGACGCTTTCCTATCTAGGGTTAACACAGCATGGGAAAGCAGATATGTTTGCCAGTACATTTGCAAGAAATTCTACCATAGAGGAAGTCAACCGGAATGTCCCAGTACTAGAACTCGACTGTCCTGAAATTGTTCCACTTAAAATTCAGACAAGACATGTAAAATCCATCCTAGAGAATTTACCTATCAACAAAGCTCCAGGACCAGATGGAATTTCTCCAATTGTTCTGAAAAAGTGTTCCTCAGGACTTGACTCTGATCTAGCTATATTATTCAGACTATTCATAGGTACTTCTTCATTCCCTAATTCATGGAAAGTAGCCAATATCCACCCAGTTCCAAAGAAAGGAAGTTCCTCTGACCCTTCTGATTACAGAACAATACCTGTCACATCTTCTCTTAGTAAAGTATTTGAAATTCTAATTAATAAGCACATAGTTAAACATCTTGAATCCAACAACTTAATTAGTGATAGACAATATGGTTTTTGCCACGAAAGATCCACCATTGACGTACTCAATCTCTTGACTCATACCATTTATCAGTCAATCGACCTACATGGAGAAACTCAAGCAGTAGCCCTTGATATTTCTGAAGCTTTCAACAGCATATGGCACCGTTCCCTGTTGTCCAAACTCCCATGCTATGGACTAACATCAATTGTTCCTCTGCTTTCCTCATATCTCAGCAACAGAAAAATAAAAGTAAAAGTAGATGATGTATATTTCAATTTCCACTCAATTAATGCCGGCCTGCCACAGGGATCAGTTCTGGCGCCAACCTTGTTCCTCGTTCATATTAATGATCTCTTGTCTGTCACCCTCAATCCCATCCATTCATATGCAGATGACTCAACACTTTATAGTTCATTCACACTCAGACACCCATTTATGACGTCTACTATCTCTAACTCTCAACTCAGTACAGCCATCTCCATAAATCAAGACTTATCTACGATCAATGAATGGGGACAAAACAACCTTGTCTCATTTAATGCTAGTAAAACTGAATATATACAATTTTACTAATAGACAGATATTGCCAGATTCGTATATTACCTTCAGTGCTACTAATATTCCCATCTCCAAAAGTATTGAAGTTCTTGGTGTCTTGCTTAACAATGCCCTCAGCTGGACCTCTCATGTCAGATCACTTGCCAAAACTGCCTCAAAGAAACTTGGATTATTGTACAGAGTCTGTAACATCTTCACTGATGAGCAGTTAGCTATAATTTATAAGAGTCATGTGCGCTTTCAGTTTGAATATTGCTCTTCCCTGTGGAGTGGATGTGGGGAGGTTGCATTAACCCCTTAACCGCGGGGCGTCACTTTCGTGACGTTTGGGAGCAAGGGATCATACCGCGGGGCGTCACTTCTGTGATTCTGTGTTATTTTGAATTCGCCTGGGCTTTCAAGTGGTGGCTTGTATCATCTATCAGTATTGCCAATGTCCAACACTAGTCAGCACTCCTAATCTCATCTGTACTCCCATCCATTGTTCACAATTTAGCCATTTCTCCCCGTTCTTGACTCCCCTCCCTACCTCACTTCCATTACCCTCTCCTCTCGCCTGCCCGGCCGCGCTGTGCTAAGTTAATTTTCCCCAGAATTTTCCACTGATTTCATCCATTGAAATATGCCCTATGCCCTATTCTTATACTAAATAATATATACAAAAAAGAAAAAAGGTAAATGATAGTGCTATACACCTGGAATTGGCTAATTATCACCTGACAACATCTCACGTGCACTCGTTCGCTAATTTCCCATGGTAATTTCCCCTTTGAAATATGCTGTATAATCTATTCTCATAATAAAAAAATATATAAGAAAGGAAGGGAGAAGCCTAAGCGATATTTACATTCACCTGGAACTACCTATATTATTATGTATTGTCTAGATTTCCTGCCAATCATTTCATAGCGTATATAATAGCAGCTGTCACCATGCTGACACTGGCAGCCTTTCACTGGCCCTAGGCCACCACAGCAGTTAGTTTATTGTCGTCTTTCAAGATGAAACCACGTCGGATTCGCGCCTGTCCAATTCCACTGCTTTTTAGCCCCATGCAAAGGGCCCTGTGAATTCAACCCCTACTAAACCTCGTGTGGAAAGGGGTAAAGGGCTAAGTGACTGTTGTGGAACGGGAACTGGCTAATTTATCAAAGAAAATGATGGTCAGTGATTACGATCTTTCTGGTGACTAAAACAGTGCAAGTGGAAATGTAAATAATGTGTAAATAATGTGTAAACAGCAAGTGAAAGCAATGAATGTAAATATAAGTGAACAGTGGAAAATAGTTTTATAAGTTACTGCAAGTGACAGTGCATAACATAGTGCAAATAAAATAGAAATATAAATAATGTAAATAAAATGGAGAACGTAAATAGAAATGTAAATGAGTAGTAATATAAGAATACGAGTATATATACTAGGAGTAATGAAAGTGAAAGTTTCACTCTAGCATGTATGAATACTATGAGTTATGAAAGTGAAAGTGAAAGTGACAGATTCGCTCTCAACACTAGTATACAGGATGAGAAAGTGAATGCTACGTATTTTACTGAAAGAGAAAATGAATGCCTACAGTGATTATAAACTACTATTACTGAAGGAAACTTGTGGATAAAGACAGCAGATATATATCAGTCTTATATAGTAATAGAAATATAAAGTGTGTATGTTTTTATGAATAACAAATGACAGAGTACCAGTGGCGAACGAGCGGAAGTGGCAAGCTGATACGCGCTCGTAATTTTCATTGCTTTCACAGTGGTTTTTTTTTTAGAGTATGGATTCCAAACTATTTGAAAATCATAGAATAGCGTTTCTAGTGATAATATCAGGCTGTGGTAATCATATTACAGGGTGTTGGTAAGTGTAAAGTGGAGACTTCGTTACCCAACTTCAGAAGTCTCCACAAGTCCTACGGTACTCGACGAAGGCTCAACAAACATCCCAGGAGAAAGCTAAAGGTATTTGCCATATGCATATGTAATTATTATAATATTCTAGGACTAATAACTGATTTTTGGCAAATATTTTTACAAAGTCTGTCGGAGCGCGAATATCCCCGCTAGACACGCAAGGAGCACCAAAACAACCCCACAGTTTAGGGATTAAAGCAACTAGACAAAATTCTCAACAGAGCTGCTGGAATTATTAATGACCCTGCTATTATGGATAGGCTGCCTTCCCTACAAGTAAGAAGGAATGTTGCCTCCTTTGCATTATTTTACAGGTGTTTTTGTGGCAGGTGCTCAGACGAAGTTGCGTCCATTGTGCCACCTCTCCATGCCTTCCTTCATGCTACACGGGCATCTAGCAGCGCTCATGACTGGAACGTCACTCAGCCATATTGCGGAACTTCGGCTTATTAGAATTCTTTCATTCTCCGAACTGCAACTCCCTGGGACTCGTTTCCCCAGAGTTGTTTCCCTCCGAACTTCAACCAACAGCAGTTGAAGTCTAACTGTTACAGATATTTTATGAATGGAGGACACCAGTAATCTGTTGTATTGATTATTTTTTTTTACTTATTTGTTTTTCCTTCATCTGTTTTGTAATTTTGGAAAATATGTGTAATTTTCCTGTTACACTTAGAAGAAAAATGCCACTATGATTACCACACACGTCTTTTTCCCATTTTCCTTTATACAGGGGGATAATTATTCCTGACTTCCAATCCTCTGGGACTCTGCCTTCCTACTGTGCCAATCTGCACACCTTCCATGTCCACTTCACTAATATCTCTCCCCCATACTTTAGCATTTCACCACACACTTCATCAATTCCTGGGGTTTCCCCATTTTGACTTTCTTCATTGCTTCCACCACTTTCAGCCTACTGATCACTTCGTCCTTTACCTCCCTCCTCGTCCCACCTAGTCCCCAGCCACTTACACTCACACCAGTGTCATTCCCTCTGTTTAACAGTTGCTTAAAATGTTCTCTCAATCTGTTCACTTCTTCTCCCTTCACCACTAGCAATCAGTCATTTTTTTCTTCCACTCCCCTACTTTCTTCTTTATCACTTTGTCTCTCTGTACCTCCTTCCTAATTATCAAGGTATTTATTACAGTAGAGTAATCTCTTTGATAAAAGAACAAATTGTTTTCTATGTATTATTGAGTAGTAAAGGAAACTTTCAGTGTTAAAACTCGGTTCTAGCTGTGAGACCATCTGATGGTAATGAACTGAGATATCAAAGTATGGATCTCATCCAGTACTGGAACCTAATTTAACATCCATTAACGTATTCTTTCGTATTACCTTTATTATGGTGCTATTTGCTACTAAGTTGTCCGTGAGCAGCATTGGAAAACAACTGCCTTGTAGCCAAGTTTCCAACACTGATCCAAACATCTGTACCGATTCCCACAGACGATCTCTGGAATCTGTAATGAAATAATAGATAGATAGATAAATAGGTAGGTAGGTAGATAGATAGACAGATAGATAGATAGATAGATAGATAAACAGACACACAGACATATAGATAAACAGATAGATAGATTCATATATAGATATAGATATATACTGTAGATATATAGATAGATAGATTCATATATACATATATAGATACACACACACACACATATATACTGTGTATATATACAGTATATATGTATATGTATATATATATATATATATATATATATATATATATATATATATATATATATATATATATATATATATATATATATATATATATAGTTCATTCACACTCAGACATCCATTTACAAAGTCTAATATCTCTACCTCTCAACTCAGTACAGCCATCTCCATAAATCAAGATCTATCTACAATCAGTGAATGGGGACAAAACAACCTTGTCTCTTTTAATGTTAGTAAAACTAAATATACGGTATACAGTTTACTAATAGGCAGATATTGATAGATTCGTACATTACCTTCAGTGCTACTAATATTCCCATCTCCACTTAACAGTGCCCTCAGCTGGACCTCTCATGTCAGATCACTTGCTAAAACCGCCTCAAAGAAACTTGGATTATTGTATAGAGTCCATAACTTCTTCGCCGATGAGCAGGTAGCTATAATTTATAAGAGTCATGTGCGCTCTCAGCTTGAATACTGCTCACCCTTGTGGAATGGTCGTGGAGAGGTTGCATTAAGACAACTAGACAAAATTCAGAACAAAGCTGTTAGAATCATTAACAACCCTGCCATTACATATAAACTACCTCCCCTGCAATTAAGAAGGAATGTTGCCTCCCTTGCATTATTTTACAGATATTTTATTGGCAAATGCTCAGACGAAGTTGCGTCCATGATGCCACCTCTCCATGCCTTCCCTCGTGCTACACGGGCATCTGGTAGCGCTCATGACTGGAATGTCACTCAGCCATATTGCAGAACTTCTGCCTATCAGAATTCTTTCATTTCCCGAACTGCATCTCTCTGGAACCCGCTTCCCCAGAGATGTTTCCCTCCAAATTTCAACTCAAAACTGTTCAAGTCTAACTGTTACAGATATTTTATGAACGGAGGACACCAGTAATCTGGTGTATGGATTATTTTTTTTTTTAATCTTTTGTTTTTCCTTCCTCCGGTCTGTTATTTATAAATATATATATATATATATATATATATATATATATATATATATATATATTGTAATGCTAGGTGAAATTAGGCTCGACTTCTCGTTCCTATTACACCTAACGTGGAGCGGGGTCCTCTTTTGAGACCGGAGCTTAGTGCAATAAAGAGAGGCAGGACACAAAAACTCTAGGCAACAACCTTTACACGTATATTACCACAATCAGACACAGGACAAGTCAGCAGATATTACAGCGCAATATATAGCAATATAAAACCTTATCTAGGATATGGGTATCTCGCAGGATACTTGCTTCTCTGATAGTAATGACAACACAATCAATCCTAGCGTATCAAGGGTGCAGTGAATATAGGTGCACGCGGGAGGCGCGGGGGGGGTGAGTCTCACGAGGAGGAGATAGGGGAGGGTGCGGAGAGTGACTTGTGACGGCTAGTGGAAAGTTATGGTAATACTGGAGAGAGGCAGATATTAGCCGTGAAGTTTATATGGTTTCCACTAGCCAAGGGACTTTGATAATTGATTTTATTCTTGAGTCACACTTACTCGGGATATTGGGGTGAGAGAGATTGATGAACAAGATTTATGGGTAGCGTGGGGGAATGGAGAGAATACCATTAATACTCTCTTTCACAATATTCCTTTAGAGCTCACAGTAATAGGGGCATGTCATTACAGGGGAATCTCCAGGCGGCACAGGCTTACTAATTGTATAAAAGGGACGTCACTCATAAATATAGTTCATCAGATCTTGTTCCACACACACGTCCTTTAGTTTCTCACTGTGATCGTATTCGCCCCGATATTCACTATATGAAGTCACTGCACAATACTTATACTAGGGGAAATCACACTTAACCTAAATCATTCGTACTGCAGTATCACACGTATTCATCAAGGAGATAGGCAGGAATATGTCGTCAGCGATCCTGCCGGGCTAGGGGCACCGCCAATGTGAGGCGTGCCAAGAGGGCACGGGATAACTCGTAAGGGCGTCCTCTCGCGTCCTGGGCTACCCGTGGCTTCCGGGCTGGGCTCAGGAATGTGGCCCTCGGGACTGGGGCTGAATAGCTCCAGGAACCTCTGTTGTAAGTCTCGGCCTGTAGTGAGAGCCTTACGGCGTCGTGGGGGCGTAGGGAGATCGTGCCCAGGTGTCCTGGGGAGAACCGAGAGAGACTGCGGGCTGCTGTCTCCAGCATCTAGGGGCGCCGACAGAGGAGGGCTGCGGCAGTGACTCCCACTGGGGCCCGTCAGGTGCGTCTGCTCTAGAGCCAGACGTAGGGAGCAGAGGCCAGGGGAGGCTGTGAGGCCTGTCTGGGTCACTTTGGGATGGGAAGCCTGGGCTCTAGTCTCCCGCCATAGTGACGTCTCTCTCCTTACCTCTTCCTGCACACCCTCGGAGCGACAATAGATCGTCTCACTAGGAAGGGAGCAACAATAGGCTGTCTCTACCAAGACACTCTCGGAGCGACAATAGGTCGTCTCACGAAGAGGGGAGCGACAATAGGTCGTCTCTACCGGAGCACTGTCGGAGCGACCATAGATCGTCTCACAAGGATGGGAGCGACAATAGGCCATCTCTACCGAAGCACTGTCGGAGCGACCATAGATCGTCTCACGAGGATGGGAGCGACAATAGGCCATCTCTACCGGAGCACTTTCGGAGCGACCATAGATCGTCTCACGAGGATGGGAGCGACAATAGGCCGTCTCTACCGGAGCACCGTCGGAGCGACCATAGATCGTCTCACGAGGATGGGAGCGACAATAGGCCGTCTCTACCGGAGCACTTTCGGAGCGACCATAGATCGTCTCACGAGGATGGGATCGTCTCACGAGGATGGGAGCGACAATAGGCCGTCTCTACCGGAGAGGCGCCGTCTGGAGTGCCTATGACAACTCCACCCCTAGCTGGTTCTACAATCCCACTCCGTGAAGGTAGTGTCTTTCTCCTACATCGGCGACGGCGTGGTGGATGCGTGACATAGGGGCGCATGGCCCGGGCTGACATATGTCGCTGTTGCCGGGAGTGGTTGTGACTGGTGGCGGCTACCCCGTGGGGTCCGTGTGGGGGTGTTGGTACATCCTCGGGCATACTGAGCTGTATTTTGCTTGCCCTATTGTCGGGGGCACTGTTCTTTAAGTCACGCATTTTATATATATATATATATATATATATATATATATATATATATATAAATATATATATATATATATATATATATATATATATATATATATATATATATATATATATATATATATATATATATATATATATATATATATATATATATATATATATATATATATATATATATATATATATATATATATATATATGGAGCTCCTGTGGTACAGTGGTAGAATGTGCGTTTTCGTAAACGGGTGAACCAGGGTTTGCGCCCCACCAGGGTAATAAACTTTGGGAGTGTTCACCCGACCATGTACTGCATTGGCGGACACAAGGGGTGCTGTGGTTGAACCAGTGTCGCATACTATAAAGTATGCTTGCACCCAGTCGGCTTGCGTGGGCCGATTACACTTGATTCACAGACTACACACACATCCAAAGCCACTCCAACACTATAATTACACTTACAAGCACCTCTCACCCTACATACAATTTCTACTAGACAGCCTAAGCCACTTGGTAGAGATACATTGGCTGTATCGTCCTGACTTCAGTCGGGATAGGCCGGACCTGCAGTGGATACTCAAACGGCTGATGATGATGATGATGATGATGATATATATATATATATATATATATATATATAAATATATATATATATACAGTATATATATATATATATATATATATATATATATATATATATATATATATATATATACAGTATATATATATATATATATATATATATATATATATATATATATATATATATATATATAGTATATATATATATATATATATATATATATATATATATATATATATATATATATATATATATATATATATATATATATATATAAATGCAATGCTCAACAAAAGTGTTGCATACCCATGTCAAGGTGCGTGGTATTTTTGGCTAAAAAAGAATGTGCTAAATTGGGGTTAAAAAATTTAGACAGACCATTCGGGTGCTAACATGACATCACGGCAGCCCGAGGCCTTACTACGCGGTGGTTGGCTGGCGACTCAGTTGCCTGCAGGATGCCAGAGAGAGGAGAAGCTGGCCGCTCCTCCCTCTCTTACTGCTCCAATCTTGACCTAGTGAACTGCAGTGTTTTGACCTTTGGCACTTTAATATGGCCCCTACCCGTGAATTGTCAAGTGAAATCATTTCACCGATCATTGCTGTAAAGGAGGCTGTCCATCCCATGAAGGAAATTAGTGAAGTGGTTGGTGTGGCACAGTCGACAGTGCAGATGTGGTGTGCCCATTACAGGCAGGAGCAGGAAACCAGTGGTGACATTACTATAAATAAACAACGGTCTGGTAGGCCCAGGAAAACTTCATTGAGGTCTGTGGATGTGCTAAAACATGCAGTGGAGTCTAATCCTCGTGTTACTGCAAAAAGGCTCAAGGAGAGCAACTGGAAAGTGTTTGGTGAAGTTTCAGTGAGCACTGTTTCTCGAAGAGTCCATGAACTTGACTACACAAGCCACAGGCCTGTGAGAAAGCTACTAACACGTTACCACAGACTTCATTGGCTTGCCTTTGCTAACAAGTATCTTACATTTGGTGACGAGCAGTGGTTGTGTGTGTTGTGGTCTAGTGATGGAACGTTTATATATATATATATATATATATATATATATATATATATATATCATTTCCTGTGGCACCCTCGGGGATGCATAGGGCCACAATGAACTTACACCACCACATCCTATCTTCTGCTAACTCCTCAAGATCTCCCCAACACTCATCTCCAGCTTCCCGTCTCATTGTCCTCACCCACGTCTCTTTTGGCCTTCCTCTACCTCTCCTACCAAGTGCCACCCACCCTGGTGTACCTCGTACTATTCCCTGTCTCCTATACACATGTCCTAGCCACTTCCAACGTGAGAACCTAACATATTCATCGACCGGCTGCACTCCCGTTATTTCTCTAATTCTACTATTTGGTATCCTTTCCCACCACTTAACTCCTAATATTCTTCTAATTGCTTTGTTTTCAAACACCAAGAATTTATTTTCCATAGTCACTGTGCTGTACCAAGACTCGTGTCCATAAATTAAGATACTCCTAACCATTACCTTATAAAGTTTGATTTTTGTATGCACAGAAAAATTGTTATTATTCCAAATATTTTTAAGCATTCCCATTGCCTGATTAGCCTTCTTTAACCTTTCCTCGAATTCAAAGTTCAAAGAACCATCTTTGGCTAAATAAGTACCTAAATATTTAAACCTATCAACTTGCAACCATACCTCCAATTATACATTCCTGCGCATTTTCCATATTCATATTGATTATTTCAGTTTTTCCACAATTAATAACCAAACCCACCTTGCGACCTTCACTCACCAAACAGTCCAACACTCTCTGCATCTCTTCTGTCCCATCACAAATCAAAACTATATCATCTGCATAATCTAAATCCAAAAGTTTCCTGTTCTCTCCCCAAAGTATACCTGCACCGGTTTCTGTTCCAACGCGTTTCATAATGTAATCAATGACCAATATAAATAGTAAAGGCGATAGAACACCACCTTGAATTACTCCGGACTTGACTTCAAACGAATCACTCAGACAACCATCAACCATCACTTTACAAAATGTGTCCTCATGCATGTTCATAATGACCCTCACAAACTCCTCTGGTATTCCATAATATCTCATGATCTTCCCCATAGTCTCTCTCGAAACACTATCAAAAGCCTTTTCAAAATCAACAAAACAAGGACTTAACAGTACTCTCATTTCATTAACTTGCTGCATCAAATGCCTAACTATAAAGATCTGATCATTGCAACCACGTCCCTTTCTAAAACCAGCCTGTTCATCCCTCAGAATACCCTCAACCACCGGCTCCAACCTATTTAACAACACTCTACTGAAAACTTTCAAAGCTATCGGTGACAAAGAGATTCCCCTCCAATTACCACATTCACTCAGGTCTCCCTTCTTCGGAACTTTAACAATTACACCATTCTTCCAAACTGATGGTAGTAACCCCGTCACCCATATCTTATTGAATAGCTTGGTCAAGATCATTATTAATCTATCCCCCTCCACTTTAAACATTTCCGGAAATAAACCATCCTCCCCTGGTGCCTTATTATTCTTTAACTGTTTTACTGCTTTCTCCACTTCTGCAGGCCTCAACTCTCCTGTTTCTATATTTAAATCTTCCTGAGCAAACGGTATATCCTCTTCTGGTGGTATTGGTCTATTAAGAACTGTCTCAAAATGCTCTTTCCATCTATTTTTAATATCTCCATCTTTGGTCAATAAATTTCCTTCCCTGTCTCTAACTGGTATTTCCTTGCGTTTACCTGCATTACCACTCAGTTCTCTAATCGATTCATATGGTATTCTTTGACTCTGTCCATCATTTTTGTTTATTAAGATTTCAGTCTCTGCAACCTTATCATCCACACATCTTCTTTTATCTCTCCTAGCTAACCTTCTTACTTCTGAATTCAAACTCCAGTACGCAGCTCTTGCTAATTCAATCTCTCGTTCATCAACGCATTGCATCTCACTCCTCAATTTAGCCTCACCTCTCTTTTTTATCATATCCCACGTTTCCTCTGATATCCATTTCTTTCTCCTGAATCTATGTCTCCTTCCAATCGTACATTCAGCAGTCTCATACAAAACTTTGTTCACATCCTCCCACACCTCAACTACACTTCTCTCCCCCTCTTCCAACGTTTCCAACACCAAAAACCTACTTCTGCATTCTAATCTGAATTCCTCCTTTTCTTCTCCTTCCCTTCTAAGCTTAACAATATCGTATCTACCAACACCAGATTTTTCCTTCTTCTGATTTTTAAGTTTAAACCTTATTTTTGCAATGCTGAGTTGATGGTCACTACCAATATCCGCTCCCCGTTTAACATGAACATCTAGCAGAGAACTTCTATGCCTCCTACTGATAGCGATGTGATCAATCTGATTTTTATATTTTCCACACGGCGACACCCAAGTTGTCTTATGTATATTGTAATGCTGAAAGAGTGTGCCCCCGATGACTAAGGCATTTGCTAGACAGAAGCTTCCAAACCTCACTCCGTTTTCACTCATCCTACTACCAACTCCCATCTTACCCATACATGCCTCAAATCCCTCATTTGAACAGCCCATTACTGTATTAAAGTCTCCAATGCAGATCAAAACATCATGTCTAGGTACCCTTCCTACTCCTTCTCGCAACTTTTCATAGAATGTGTCTTTCCTTTCATCGAGTGCATCATTAGTAGGTGCATAACACACAAACAGACTGATGTTGCCATGATTCGATTTAAACCGTGCGTATAACAATCGCTCATCTATAGGATCCCACTCACATAAAGCCTTATTTGCCTTACAACCCAGCAACAATCCTACTCCCTGATAATGCATTCCATCCTGTCAGCCAGATATCAATAAACGTATACCATCCTCCAAATCCATATATATATATATATATATATATATATATATATATATATATTACAGGAGTAGACTGTAGCACCACTTGAGGAGGGCAGTACTCCTAATGTGGGTGGAAAGCTGATGTCAAGGAGAGCTGGAGCTCCCATTTCATCAACCCTTGGGACTAGTTCCTGACCATCCCTCTTTGCTGAACTTTTTTTCAGTGTTTCAGTAACACAGAGAGTAGGCCAGCATGCTCTCCAATACAAGTTTATCTAACTGTCAACACTAAACTACATGCACAGTACACGCTACACTTCCTTTTCAAAATTAAATAAAGGAAAACTGCGCACTTAATGCTCTCTACTTTCCTCCCTTCAGCCAGGATTATATCCATTTTAAGATATTGCTCTCTATACCGTGCGCTCGAACCTTTCTGACTAACCTTTCGTGTGAGACCCTATCAAAAGCTTTACTAAAGTCTCGATAAATAATGTAAGCTTTGTTTCTATCTACTGGCTGATAGACCTCCAAGAATATTTACAAGTTTGTGAGGCAGGATCGTCCTTACCTGAATCCGTTCTGACTTTCATTTATAAGATTATATCTTTCTAACTGTCCTCCAATCATATTTGCCAAAACTGACTCTTCTGTAGCATTTCTCCTACTATGGACGTTAGACTTGTCGGACCATAATTCGACGCAGATGCTTTATGACCCGTTTTGAAAATGGTCACTACGTTTGCAGCCTTCCACGCCTCTCTATCTTCTGAATTTTAAAAGTGATTAAGTAACATTAAAAGCGGGTGACATAATTCTTCTTTGATTTCTTTTATAATTTTTTCGTATATATCGTCTTGACCTGGCGATTTTTGAGGTTTTAACTCATTAATTTCTTTCAACACGTCCACCTTAGTAATGGTTATTTTATTAAGATTATTTTCCGTTTTATCATCGTACAGCTACCGCAAATTTACTTAGGACCTACCCCCACAAGGTATTAAAAAACACAAAAATCATGGTATATCACAATTTTTGTTCATGAAATGCCATTCATTAACCCGTGGACAGCGACCATGCCTCTGTAGGTACCAGGCACCAAGCGACGATTTGGCTGAAATTTCGAGTCTCACAGAATTGACTAAAACACATATCATCGTCTTCGACATGTTTGTGCGCATCTGGCAATACATATATATGACCACATAAAGTCAGGTGGCGGTGAGATAAAATGACCAGAAGATGAACAGCTGGTGGCACAAGCAACCCACCCACCACCCGGGAAAAATAGCTTATATTTACCATGGCCTTGGCAAGGATCACGTGATTACTGTATCATCAACCCTCTCTCTCTCTCTCTCACATATTACGATAAATTACATTTACCTTATGCACTGCCGACAAAGCATACGTTATTATAAAATTTAGGCCTACCCTTGACTCTCTCTCTCTCTCTCTCTCTCTCTCTCTCTCTCTCCCTCCGAGAGAGGAGGGATGGAATGGAGAATAAGAGAGAGAAGAGGGACAAATGTTTATGCCTTATCTCCTTACTCAAAGGGACACTTCTTTGCCATTCCCATATTTATTCTCTCTTTCTCTCTCTCTCTCTCTCTCTCTCTTGTGTGTGTTTGTGTGTGTGCAGATCCCGTTTCTCTCTCTCTCTCGTTCTCTCTCTCTCTCTCGTGTGTGTGTGTGTGTGTGTGTGTGTTTATCCCATAGCACCTAGTGTGGGGTTGGCGTGTCACGGGAGGAAAATTAGTGCGCGCTCCTTGATGTCCGCGCGCTCGCGCGTATTATGAGCGTGTATGGGGCAGTGCAAGCGTGGTATCGAGAGTTGCCACCTGCTCCTATTTCCCATACAAATTTCAGCCACCTACTCCTCGTGGCGCGGTTTTGGTACACCTTTGAAAATCGCGCTCATTTGAGGCCTATCGCTTTCAACTTTGATAAGTCCCAAATGAAGCCTATTGCTCTCAATGGGTTAATATGAAATCATGTTTCCCTTGTTTTTCAGGACCAGTTGGATGTGTCTTGGCATGAAATCACTTAGGTCTCTAGGGTAATTTAAGGACATTTCTTTGCACCAAACATTTATCAGTTTGTCACGAGTTGGCGCGATACTCTATCTTAAATAAACTCGTGACACTGAACTTTGGTGGGAAACCGTGAATTCTAGTGGAATCCCAGTAAGTATCACTCAGTCAACCGCCACGTATTCACCCGATCGGGAGTGTTTTCAGAACAATTTTTCACTGTTTCATAAGTGATCATCCTTGCGTGCAACATTAGCGCTTTCGCTGAGTGATTTATTATGGGTGCGTTTCGCTCACTCTCTTTCCGTTAGCCATTACCAGTTAGCGGCTGGCCTCAGCCCTCGCCTCGCTTGTTGAATTCAGTCAGGATTAGAGCGTCGTAGGTGTAGGTTGGATTGGGCCCAGTGTGTAGCAGCGCCACCATTGTCCAGCGAGTTCCTGAATCTCCATCTAGCGTGAATTGGCGAGAGGTTCAGTGTGTGTGGCAGCATCCTTCCTCAGCAACGATACCCAGTCCATTCCATTTAGCCCACTCTCTGACCAGTATTTCTTTTCGTTTTTCCTAGGTTTAAGTGTTAGCGTTTGAATGAGCGAGCGAGCATATTCTACTTGTTATTTTGAATTCATTTTGAAACATGTAACGTAAATTTAAGTCATTGTAATTAATAAATTTACAGTTCTTTTCTCTTGAGCTTAACCCGCCCTGTCCCAGAGACGTGAATTCTCGTCCTCACATGATGTGCACTCATATCCTGGAGACGTAAATTAATGCGGCAACATTGCAAGGTCCCTAATTTGCACAATTTTCAATTTTCGCTAGTGATTTTTGGCACGTATACACGGGACACCTTCCTCTACAAGATGCCAGGCAGGGACAATGCCTTGCCCAGCATGACCTCCTCCTCCCCCTGCATGCCCTTTTCTCAGCAATTCACCTGTTATCAGTGACCTGGCCAGTAAAGCCATGTCATGCCATGGTACGAAATTCAGGGCCAGAGTGATTCCCCAATCGATGACAATGTGGAGGACAAACATTAGAGGAAGAAACAGTCAGAAATGATGATCAGGTAATGTGGCAAAAAAAGGTCAGGAATGGTGATGAGTTAGTGAGTGAAACAATGCTTATAATGCCTATATTACCATTTGAAAACCAATATACTCTTGTCCTACATATAAATTCGTACCAAGTAAATAAATAAATGCCGTTTATGAGTGGTGTGGAATAGTTATCCTCCCATAGAACTCGTTTTCTTTGCAGCCAGCCTGATAGAAAACCCTGTAAGGTAAGGAGGTACTCCTACCTGGATCGAGTATTTTAAACCTCAGGTGAGTGATTTCTCTATGAATTTTCGATGTTTCTCACCAAAAGCGGATGTTTGAGCAAAAAAAAAAAAAAAGTCCAAAAATGTCGGGACTGGGGCATACCACTGTCCAGAAAGCGTCGGGATGAGGGGGGGTTAATGTAATGTAAACTCGTGTTTTATTTCTTCACATTAAGCTTATTTTAGTTATAGCTCCTAGTTTGCATAAACGCTTTGCATTGTTCATAACTGGTACTTAGGCCAGACCTTTTGTATTAGGCTTAAAATCCATTGTGCAACCAGGAGTTAATGCATCAGCAAGAACCTGCTTATCATTCATAGCATTAGTTATTGATTGTCAGGGTGGAGTCATTTTTTCATGAGGCTAGCAGTACTAACAAACAGCATTTGTGAGTTATCAGATTATGCTGTGTACTGCTGAGAAAGTAAATAAATTTTCGTCCTTAGAGAATTGGCGAAGTAAGCCGCATAAAGTAATCATTGCTTGATTTTCACAAGTCAATTCTTTGTCCCTGTTCTCAAGTAACATTATAAAGCATTCCTTTAATATAAATTCCCAAAAACCGCATGACACAGTTCTGTCTTGATGTAGTCCAGAGTGGGCGTCTTCTTCTCTGCCATGATTTTCTTCATCTTTGCCCAGCAGTTTTCTATCGGATTTAGATCCGGACCGTTACCAGGCCAGTTGAGGACCTCAATCCGATTATCTTGAAGCCATTTTGTCACCTTTCTTGACTTGTGACATGGAGCTGGATTGTGCATGAAAAAGTCTCACCCATGAATAGCAAAAAAGTTTAACAAATGATCTTTCAGAACTTGAATGTACCAGCCACCATTCATTATCAAGTTCTTAGTAAGAAAGTAGAGGCCTCCCCTTCCCATTTCACCAGAGAAACATCCCCATACCATTACTGACCGTGGGTGTTTAACAGTCGGCACTGTGTAAGCAGGGTCATATCGACTATGGGAGGCAAGACAATGAACCTTGGCAGAATGCACTTGGAACATTTGAAATGTACATTCATTGGAAAACATAACTTTTCTCCACTCGTCCGATGTCCAGTGTGCATACTTCTTGGCAAACTGAATGCGCTGCTTCTTCGTGCGGTCAGTGAGAAGCGGTTTCTTGGCTTCGGTGTGGCTTGCCAAAACCAGTTCGTTCTGGAAGTGGTGTTGGATATTTCGAATTGAGACGTCTTGTAACAGCTGGGGATGCATTCTTTTCAATTCTGCTGCTGTTAGATGAGGATTCTTGATTACCTCCCTCTTCAGAAGCGTATCTGTACCTCTGGAAGTCGTCCTCTTCTTTCCACTGCCATGCTTGTGCTGTTATGGCATCAGCCGGCAGGCCGCGCACTGCAGCAAGAAACTTCATGACGATCGACTTTGCGCATCCAGTACGATCACAGATCTTGTTTACATGGACATTATCCTGCCTCCATGCAATGATATGGACCCTCTCATCCCTCAAGCAGTACTTTCCAGGCATGACAACTCGGCTCTAGGAAAATAATAGGGCAATCAATAATGCATACGAAAAAATAGGGAGGTGCAAGCTTGGAGCGACGGGAACATATACTCTGACTCTCGCTTCTGGGCAAGCACTGACGTGCTGAGTGTTTCACCACCTCTCCCCAACACCAGAGGAGTTGCCAGTTACTTCTTGCCCCCCAAATTCACTTGGTAGGGGTGGAAACACAAAGCAAAAACAGATAACTTTATCATAGCAATTCTGTGTGTGAGTCCTAAGTCAATTTGCAGTGGGTGTAAATATTTGCTGCTTGAGGGACCAGGTCTAGAGTTTCCTTGGTAAATACTAATAAAAAAAATTATTATTTAGGATGGAGTACATTTCTTTACCTTAACTGGTCATATCACCTGATTCTGTTCTGAGAGGTCGTATCCTATCTTTATTTTTTGTACATTATATGTGATAAAAACCCTTGGAGTGTTCTTTCGATTCACTAGTAAAATGCGTGACTTACAGAACAGTGCCCCCGAAATATACCATAGTGCCCCCGACAACGGGGCAAGCAAGATACAACCCAGTATGCCCGGGAATGTGCCGACACCCCCACACGGACCCCACGGGGTAGCAGCCACCAGTCGGAACAACTCCTGGCAACAGCGACATATGTTAGCCCGGGCTGTGCGCCCCTATGTCACGCAGCCACCACGCCGTCGCCGTCGCCGTCGTAGGAGAAGGACACTACCTTCAGGGAGTGGGATTGTTGAACCAGCCAGGGGTGGAGTTGTTATAGACACTCCAGACAGCGCCCCTTCTCGTGAGATGGCCTACTGTCGCTCCAAAAGTGCTCCGGTAGAGACGGCCTATTGTCGCTCCCGCCCTCGTGAGACGGCCTATGGTCGCTCCGAAAGTGTTTCGGTAGAGACGGCCTATTGTCGCTCCGAAAGTGCTCTGGTAGAGACGGCCTATTGTTGCTCCAAAAGTGCTCCGGTAGAGACGGCCTATTGTCGCTCCCGCCCTTGTGAGATGGCCTATGGTCGCTCCGAAAGTGTTTTGGTAGAGACGGCCTATTGTCGCTCCGAAAGTGCTCTGGTAGAGACGGCCTATTGTCGCTCCGAAAGTGTTTCGGTAGAGACGGCCTATTGTCGCTCCCCTCCTCGTGAGACGGCCTATGGTCGCTCCAAAAGTGTTTCGGTAGAGATGGCCTATTGTCGCTCCCCTCCTCGTGAGACGGCCTATTGTCGCTCCGAAAGTGTTTCGGTAGAGACGGCCTATTGTCGCTCCCCTCCTCGTGAGACGGCCTATTGTCGCTCCGAAAGTGTCCCGGTAGAGACGACCTATTGTCGCTCCCGCTCTCGTGAGATGGCCTATTGTCGCTCCGAAAGTGTCCTGGTAGAGACAGCCTATTGTCGCTCCCCTCCTCGTGAGATGGCCTATTGTCGCTCCGAAAGTGTCCCAGTAGAGACGGCCTATTGTCGCTCCCCTCCTCGTGAGACGGCCTATTGTCGCTCCGAAAGTGTTTCGGTAGAGACGGCCTATTGTCGCTCCCCTCCTCGTGAGACGGCCTATTGTCGCTCCGAAAGTGTCCTGGTAGAGACGGCCTATTGTCGCTCCCCTCCTCGTGAGACGACCTATTGTCGCTCCGAGGGTGCACAGAAGGAGGCAAGGAGCGAGACGTCACCCCGGCAGGAGACAAGAGCCCAGGCCTCCCATCCCAGAGTGGCCCAGACAGGCCTCACAGCCTCCCCTGGCCTCCGCTCCCTACGTCTGGCTCTAGAGCAGACGCACCTGACGGGCCCCAGTGTAAGTCGATGCCGCAGCCCTCCTCTGTCGGCGCCCCTAGACGCTGGAGACCACAGTCCGCAGTCTCTCTCGATTCTCCCCAGGACACCCGGGCACAATCTCCATACGCCCCTACGACGTCGTAAGGCTCCCACTTCCGGCCGAGACTTACAACAGAGGTTCCTGGAGCTATTCAGCCCCAGTCCCGAGGGCCACACTCCTTAGCCCAGTCCGGGAGCCACAGGTAGCCCAGGACGCGAGAGGACGCCCTTACGAGTTGTCCCGTGCCCTCTTGGTACGCCTCCCCTTGGCGGTGCCCCTAGCCCTGCAGGATTGTCGACGGCATGTTCCCGCCTATCCCCACGATGAATACGTGTGATGTTACAGTGCGATTGATTTAGGTTAAGTGTGATTTCCCCTAGTATAGTATTGTGCAGTGACTTAATATAGCGAATATCGGAGGAAGTAAGATCACAGTGAGAGAATAAAGGACGAATGTGTGGAACAAGATCTGATGAACTGTATTTCTGAGTGACGTCCCTTATATACAATTAGTAAGCCTGCGCCGCCTGGAGATTCCTCCGTAGTGACATACCCCTACTACTGTGAGCTCTAAAGAAATATTACGAGAGATTATTAGTGATATTCCCGCACTCACGCTGCCCGTAAATCTTGTACGCCACTCTCTTGTCCCAGTATCTAGAGTAAGTGTAAATCGAGAATAAAATCAATTACCAAAGTCCCTTTGCTAGTGGAAAACGTGTAGTCCTCATTGTTAATGTTTGCCTCTCTCCAGTATTACCATAACTCCCCCCAGCCGTCACAAGTCACTCCCCGCATCCTCCCCTTTTCCCTGCCTTGTGAGACTCCCCCCCTCCCCCCGAGCCTCCCGCGCGGGCCTATATTCACTGTACCCTGAATACACTAGGATTGATCGTGTTGTCATTAATGTCAGATAAGTAAGTATCCTGCGAGATACCCATATCCTAGATAAGGTTTTATATTGCTATGTATTATGCTGTAATATCTGCTGATTTGTCCTGTGTCTGATTGTGGTAATATACGTGTAAAGGTCATTGCCTAGAGTTTTTGTGTCCTGCCTCTCTTTATTGCACTAAGCTCCGGTCTCGAAAGAGGACCCCACCCCACGTTAGGTGTAGTAGGAACGAGAAGTCGAGCCTATTTTCACCTAGCATTACAACTAGCAACCATAATTTCATAACTTCTCTTTACTTTCCGTATCTTCCTCTTTACTTCTCTATTCAGAATCGCGTACCGGTCACGTAAGTGTTCCTCTCCACGTTTTATTTTTCTACTTATTCCTTTCCTTTGGCCTATGAGAGATTTTAATCTGTTGTTTGACCATCATGGGTCTGAATTATTCGTTCTAAACGGTTTTGAAGGGAATTATCTATCTTGGCCTCCGTGTGCTATATTTACTAACTCATTATATTTTTCACACTCCGAGCAGCTACTTGGTAGTGGACCTGAGTTAATCCCCATCACCTGAACTACACTCCCACTTTTCCCAGAGACCTGGCACACTTTTCCACCCGTTTCCTTCCCCTCACCTATGACGTGTGATACCCCACTAACCTGGCTTTCCCTAAAGTAGCTGGTCTCCCTATGGAATACCGTTCTAAAATAAGCTCTTAATTCATCAAATTCTCCTACATGAAAATTAGGAACGATGGAGGGATTTTCAGTAGAACAGACATACCAAATAAATTTGAATTTAATTTCTTTATGATTGGTATTACCTAGTCGTTCAACGCAGACACTTTCCGTGCCCCTGGATACTTTAATGTCTGCTTTATTGCAACAGTTTAATGAATACTTTACATAAATAGCTACCTCGCCCCCTTTTCTTCTCAGACTCTTTGACACAAAAATATTGTAGCCCTTTTTCCGTTATTCTGCTAAAAATTCTCGAGTGTGTGTATTAATCCAAGTTTCACTAAAAAGAGCAATGTCTATTTTCTATGTAGAAATTAAAGCCCTCATCCATTTTATTACATAAACTCCTGCTGTTTGTGTAGTATGCGTTCAGGTTATTTAGAGTAGTTATACCTAACTAACTGGGAACTCTTTTCTATATTAATATAACAGTTTTTTTGTACTATCACATATCGCCGCTTTATTATCGCTTGTTCTCTTCTCAATCATCTCCTGCTCTTTTTGAGGTGCATGAGTGGATGTATGTACACTAATGGTTAAACTGCTGCATCTATCCAAACCTGATGATAATGATTTCTGAGTGTAGTTGCTGTAACTTCCTGTACATCTAATCCTCAATCTCAAAAAGAAAAAAAAACTAACTCTCTACCTATCATTCCAGCTAAAACAGTAACTCCCTGCATACTATGATGAGTCCCGTCCCAAATATACATGGCACTCCATCCATAAAACTGGTGCCAGCTGTCTATGAATAGTATTGCATTATCTTTCCAATTCCTTCCAAGGTGTCAATTAAAACCTATCATCCTGCTCAACCATTCCCTCCCAGCGCCCCTCCCACGCAAATCACCGAGTACTACAGGGGTCACTCCCCTCTCCCTAACCTTCTCCAACATAACCCTGTACTGCTGCCACAACACCTCACTCTTACGCCTACCATTGCCTCCTACACTGAGGCACACAGTGGGTTTGCCTCCTCTGTCTTTCACGATGTTTGAATTTTATTCTATCACATTACTCTTCCTGGCCCCTGGAAGTCAGACATGCTTAGTGAGTGGAGTATACATTGCTCTGTTTAGATGTCTTACCCGGAAAACTCCAACAGTGAGAACATTTTCTTACCTTTCTTGATTTATGTATACTTACTGTACTTGTACGGGAGGTCTGTCACCGTTCTTCTCCTCTACTGTACTTCCCTCTTTGCCTTCCCTTCAAATTCGTCACGTAATGTGTTGAATCCATTTGTGCTTTTTTCTCCACTTGTTTCGCAAGGATGCACCCTTCTGAACAAGTGCCCAACCTTCAGCCTTTTTTTCTCTCCAATATCTCAAACAATACCCTCATTTGAGACTTCTGCCTGAGAACTGTACTTCCCGCTTCAGTTTGGGAAGTTTTTCCTTTCACTCAAGGTAGTCCTCAAAACTTGCAGCGAGGACAAAACTCTCCGTAGAGAAAGCCACCATGCACAAATTCACACAAAGGTATCACAGGTCACTACAACACACTAGCACAACACTATCACAGGTCACTACAACACACTAGCACAACACTATCACAGGTCACTACAACACACTAGCACAACACTATCACAGGTCACTACAACACACTAGCACAACACTATCACAGGTCACTACAACACACTAGCACGACACTATCACAGGTCACTACAACACACTAGCACAACACTATCACAGGTCACTACAACACACTAGCACAACACTATCACAGGTCACTACAACACACTAGCACAACACTATCACAGGTCACTACAACACACTAGCACAACACTATCACAGGTCACTACAACACACTAGCACAACACTATCACAGGTCACTACAACACACTAGCACAACACTATCACAGGTCACTACAACACACTAGCACAACACTATCACAGGTCACTAAACTCACTGACAATTCTCACAACAGGTGAGTACAGCTAGTTAAATCAGGAACGCCAGGAGACATCTGAACAGACTGACCTCATGTGAGCGACGCTAACTGACCTCACGTGTCTCTCTCTCTCTCTCTCTCTCTCTCTCTCGCTCTTTCTGTGTATATATATATACATATATATATATATATATATATATATATATATATATATATATATATATATATATATATATATATTCATCCGGACCTCCTTTCCCACCCAAGCACAGGGTGAGGAGTAGCAATGTCCAGACAGCCCAAATTTGCCCAATCCCGTGGGCCACGCTTCTATTCACTCATCATTCAAGCCCCCGAAATCCTGGCTCTATCGGATACGCCAAAAACATTCATCACGTTCTGTAGCTTCACATAAACGAATCCGATTGAGTCAATCTGGATGCAGCCACGTTAAAAAGGGGTGCCAAAATCCCTGATCATGCACTTCTCACAACTTTCATCCACCCAGCTCGATCTCTTGTCAGTTCCCTAGCCTCACCGACTTTTAAACCTATCTTCCTCACGCACTCATCCACCATATCTCTCCACCGTCTCCTTGGCCTACCTCGCCTCCTCCCTCCTTCAAATTTGCCACACTATTTTTATCCATTCTCTCCACATGACCATACCATCTCAGTACACTCTCCTTGATTCTGGTGTCCACCGACTTCCTCAGTCCACACCTTTCACGAATCACATTATTTCGTATCCTATCCACCCTCTGTACTCCACATACATTCCTCAGCAGTCCCATTTCCACTGCCGTCACTCTTGACGTAATTTTCATGCCACACCATAGTCTCACATCCATATGTTAAAGTTGGCACTAGTACTCCCTTATGTAAGCCTCGTGCAGCTGCAACATTCAAGCCTCTGTTTCTTATCAAGGCCTTCATTACACCAGCTACTTTTCTTCCTTGTGTCACTCTACTTTCAACTTCTTTTGCACATTTTCCTCTCTTTTCTATCACTGTACCCAGGTATTTGAACTCTCTCACCAATTCCAGTCTCTCTCCATTCACTGTAACATCACACTGGGAGTCACCTTTTCTCACAATAACCATCACTTTACTCTTTTCTACATTTACTCTCACGGCACGATGCTCACGGACATCAGCAGTTCTCTACACTAGCTTACCAAGTTCTTGTCCGGTACTTGGAATCAGTACTGCATCATCAGCATACAACAAATTTGAGATATTCCATCCACTATCATTCATTACCAGCGCCATCCCTCTCTCCGTTACTCGTGTTTTTGCTTCTCTCATCACCCCATCCATATATATATATATATATATATATATATATATATATATATATATATATATATATATATATATATATATATATATATATATATATATATATATATATATATATATATATATATATATATATATATATATATATATATATATATATATATATATATATATATATATATATATATATATATATATATATATATATATATATATATATATATATATGGGAATATCACATAACCTTGTTGCACACCCTCGCCGATCGTGAACTATTCACTTAGATGTCCATTAACCCTTAAACATGCTTTGCTACCATCATAAAAAACAGCACCTACCAGCTTATCATCTACTCCATTCATGCACATATCTTTCCACAATCCCTCTCTGTCTACTTTGTTGTATGCCTTTTCCAGATCCATGAATGCTATAAACACCTAATGGTCCTTCCCACAAGCCTTCTCTGCTATCTGTCTCACTGCAAATACTTGATCCACACATCCTCTGCCACTCCTAAAACCACCCTGTTCATAACTCGCTGGGACTTCTGATATGTCTCTTACTTTCTCTATAATAATTCTTCCTTATACCTTCCCTACCACACTCAATAAACTTATGCCACGATAATTCTTGCACTCACTTCGTTCACCCCCTGTGGCGGGGAGGACACAGTCTGGCCGCACTATGGGGTGGTACTACTACTCTGCGGCCAGGTTGTGTTAGGAAGAATACTGCCACCGTATTCCCTGCGTGTCGTAAAAGGCGACTAAAAGGGGCGAGGTGAGGAGACTAGGGACCCTCTCCTAAGTTTTATAGTTCTTATAAAGAGACAGGCCAGAGAAAGGGATGGGGGATTGAGTTATCCCCGTACCCTGAAGATTGGGTCTATGAATGTGCGTGTAAGTAGTATGACTGAGGCTAAAAGGCAGGAGATTTAGAGAAGAAAGTTGGATGTGTTAGCTTTGAGTGAACGAAGATGAAAGGGAAGAGTGAGTCTATGTTTGGAAGTGTGAATGGAAGATTGTCAGGTGTTGATAGAGGAAGGGAAAGAGAAGGTGTGGCCTTGTTAGTGAGTCCGGAAGTACAGCAGTGTGTGACTGAATGGAAGGATGTGTCATCGAGACTGATGTGGGTGAAAGTGAAATTTGAAAGTGAGTTGTGGGTGTTTGTGAGTGCATATGGGCCTGGTAGTGAAAGGGATGAAGAAGAGAGGGAGTCTTTCTGGAATGATCTTGAAGAGTGTCTGCAGAGTTTTGGAGCAAAGGTGAATGTGGTAATGATGGGTGATCTGAATGCTAGAGTGGGAAATGTAGCAGTTGAAGGTGTAGTTGGTATGTATGGTGTGTCTGGAAGAAATGAAAATGGAGAACAAATGAGAGATGTGTGTTGAGCGGGAGATGCTGATTGGAAATACGCTGTTCGAGAAGAAAGATATTTATAAGTGTACATGGGTGAGACAGGAGGGTGGAATGGTTGTGGATAAAGCATTGATGGACTATGTGGTTGTGTAAAGGAATGTAATAGGAAGATTGTTGGATGTGAGAATTCTGAGAGGGGAGGGTGGAGGTATGTCTAACCACTAGCTGGTGGAGGGAAAGTTAAGAGTAGGTAAGAGCTAGGTGAGAGCTAGGAGGGTTAAGTGTGGCAGGGAGGTTTTGAAAGTGAGTGAACTGGATAAAAGAGAGAAAATGATAGAGTATCAGGAGAAATTGAAAGATGAGTGGAACGGAGTGAAAGATCAGGAAAATGGCAGTGTGGAGGAGGAATGGCAGTTGTTTCAGAGTGCTGTAGTGGGGCATGCAGAAGAGGTGTGTGGTGTGAGACGTGTGGGTGGTTGTGTAAGGAAAGGAAGTGAATGGTGGTGCGAGGAAGTAAGTATGGTTGTGGCTGAGAAGAGACGTGCATATGAAGTGTGGCTGCAGAGGAAAGATGAGGTGTCATATGAGAGGTATAAGGAAATGAGGAATAGGGCGAGAAGGGCAGTGCTTGATGCTAAAGTGGCAGCAGATGAGAGGAGGGGTAGGTGGCTCTCTGAGAATTTTCAACAGAATAAGAAAATGTTCTGGAAGAAGGAGAAAAGGGTGCGAAAGGGAGAGTCTAGGAAGGAAGAGCGAGTAAAAGCAGAGAATGGAAGGATGTTAACTGAGATGGATGCAGTAAGGAAGAGATGGGCAGAGTATTTTGAAAAATTGTTAAATGAAGTGGAGGAAAAGGTGGCTGAGATTGTGGCAGATGGACGGATGCAAGGAATAAATATGTTGGGAGAGTTGAATGGTTCTTTGATCACGAAGGAGGAAATGAAAACGGCAGTAAAGGAGATGAAAACAGGGAAAGCTGCAGGTATGGATGGGTGTGCTGTGGAATGCCTGAAGGGTGGTGGAGTGACTATTGTTGACTGGTTAGTAAGATTGTTGAATGTGTGCTTTGTGAAAGGTATGGTGCCAATTGACTGGGGAAGTGCTTGTGTGGTCCCGTTGTAAAAAGGCAAGGGTGATAAGTATGAATGTACTAGCTTTAGGGCTATAAGTCTGTTGAGTGTTGTAGGTAAGGTGTATGGTACAGTGTTAGTTATGAGAGTTAGAGAGGGTACAGAGGAAGTGATTGGTGATGAGCAGTGTCGCTTTAGGAGAGGGAGGGGATGCGTGGATCAGGTGTTTGCTGTGAGACAAATGGGTGAAAAGTATTTAGCGAAAGGCAAGGATGCGTTTTGGGCATTTATGGATTTAGAGAAAGTGTATGATAGAATTGATAGGGAGGCTTTGTGGACTGTTTTAAGATTGTTTGGACTTGATGGTAGATTATTAAAAGGGGTGAAAAGTTTTTATGTAAATAGTAGGGCACGTGTAAGAGTGGGAAATGCTGTGAGTGATTGGTTTCCCGTGAGAGTGGGGCTGTGACAGGGATCTGTGATGTCGCCTTGGTTGTTTAATATTTATATGGATGGTGTTGTAAGGGAGGTGAATGCAAGAGTTTTAGGTGGAGCTTTAAGTCTGGTGAATGTTGATGGTGGAGAGTGGAATCTGAAGCAGTTGCTGTTTGCAGATGCTGCTGCACTGGTGGCTGATTCAGAGGAGAGATTGAGATAGTTGGCAGAGGAGTTTGGAAGGGTGCGTGAAAGGATGAATTTGAAAGCAAATGAGAATAAGAGTAAAGTGATGAAGTGTATGAGGTTGGTAGATGGTAGGGGGATGAATAAAGTTTTGAATGGTGAGTTGCTTGAGGAGGTAGAGTGTTTTAAATATTTAGGATCACATGTAGCTGTAGATGGAAGAATAGATGCAGAAGTGAAGTTTAGAATGAATGAAGTAGGTAAGGTGCTGGGAGATATGAAAAGAGTGTTTAGATGTCGTTCGCTTAAAATGGATATAAAGAGAAGGCTGTGTGAGGGTGTCGTAGTACCGACCGCGTTATATGGGGCTGAAACATGGAATATGGGTGTAGCAGAGAGGAAAGGTTGAACGTAATGGAGATGAGGTGTCTGAGGAGTATGTGTGGAGTGACGCATATGGATCGGGTGCGAAATGATGAAGTGCGAAGGAGAACTGGAGTTGTTCGGGAGATGGCTGGTAGAGTTGAGCAGAGGGTGTTGCGATGGTTTGGGCATATGGAGAGAATGGATAATGAGCGATTGGTGAAAAAGATAACTAGATCTGATGTGAGAGGTGCAAGGCTGAGAGGGAGACCACGAATAGGATGGACGGACAGTGTGAAGAGAGCGCTGGATGCGAGAGGGATGTCTGTTGAGCAAGGAAGAGTGGCTGTGCGTGACAGATATAAATGGAGAGAAATTGTGAATGAATAAATGATGACGCAGCCCTGAGGGGATATTCTCCCGCATTTAGTTTGATCAGCTAGTCAGGTCAGGTGAGGGTAAGGGGATGTGTCTATTATGATGTGGCTGGGGTAAACCAGCTCTGCTGTCGGGCCCTGCTGCGGATGTCACTGATTGCACAACCAGTTGACCCTTGTACTGTGAGGTGCTGTGAGGATCTGTCCCTTCTCCCCTTTGGGGCTAATATGCAAATGAATGTGTTTGAATGGATGAGTAAATGGGGAGTGTGTCGTCATGTCTCGGCTACTTCCCTTTCCTTGGGGGAAGCAGCCTAGGTATATAGATAGATGGATAGACCACACAAGCACTTGCCCAGTCAATTGGCACCATACCTTTCACAAAGCACTCATTCAACAATCTTACTAACCATCCAGCGATAGTCACTCCACCACCCTTAAGGCATTCCACAGCACACCCATCCATACCTGCAGCTTTCCCTTATTTCATCTCCTTTACTGCCTCCTCCACTTCCTCCTTCGTGATCAAAGAATCATTCAACTCCCCCAACACATTTATTTCTTGCACCCTTCCATCCGCCACAATCTCAGCCACCTTCTACTCCTCTGCATTTAACAATCTATCAAAATACTCTGCCCATCTCTTCCTTACTGCATCCATCTCAGTTAACATCCTTCCATTCGCTGCTTTTACTCGCTCTTCCTTCCCAGACTCTCCCTTTCGCACCATTTTCACCTCCTTCCAGAAGATTTTCTTATTCTGTTGAAAATTCTCAAAGAGCCGCCTACCCCACCTCTCATCTGCTGCCACTTTAGCATCACGCACAGCCCTTCTCGTCCTAGTCCTCTTTTCGTTATACCTATCATATGACACCTCATCCTTCCTCTGCAGCAACGCTTCATATGCACGTCTCTTCTCAGCCACAGCCATACTTACTTTCACCAACATTCACTTCCTTTTCTTACACCACCGCCCACACATCTCACACCACACATCTCTTCTGCATGCCCCACTACAGCACTCTTAAACAACTGCCATTCCTCCTCCACACTACCATTTTCCTGATATTTCACTGCGTTCCACTCATCTTTCAAATTCTCCTGATACTCTATCATTTTCTCTCTTTTATCCAGTTCACTCACTTTCAAAACCTTCCTGCCACACCTAACCCTCCTAGCTCTCACCCATCTTTTACCTACTCATAACTTTCCCTCCACCAGGTAGTGGTCAGACATACCTCCACCCTCCCCTCTCAGAACTCTCACATCCAACAATCTTCCTATTACATTCCTGGACACAACCACATAGTCCATCAATGCTCCATCAACAACCCTTCCACCCTCCTGTCTCACCTATGTATACTTATATCATTCTTCTCAAACAGGGTATTTCCAGTCACCATCTCTCACTCAATGCACATCCCTATCATTCGTTCCCCATTTTCATTTCTTCCAGGCACACCATACATACCAACTACTCCTTTAACTGCTACACTTCCCACTCTAGGATTCAAATCTCCCATCCTTACCACATTCACACTCGCTCCAAAACTCTGCAGACACTCATCAACACAATTCCAGAAAGACTCCCTCTCTTCTTCATCCCTTTCACTACCATGCCCATATGCACTCACAAACACCCACAACTCACAGCTCACGTTCAAATTTCACTTTCACCCACATCAGTCTCGATGACACCTCCTTCCATTCGATCACACACTGCTGTACTTCCGGACTCATCGACAAGGCCACACCTTCTCTTCCCCTTCCTTTATCAACACCTGACAATCTTCCATTCACACTTCCAAACATAGACTCACCCTTTGCATTCATCTTCGTTTCACTCAAACTAACACATCCAACTTTCTTCTCACAAGCATTCTCCCAGTCTCCTCCCTTTTAGCCTCAATCGTACTACATCCACGCACATTCATAGACCCAGTCTTCAGGGTACGGGGATAACTCAACCCCACATCCCTTTCTCTGGCCTGTCTCTTTTTAGGAACTAAATAACAGAGGAGGGGGTCCCTAGTTCCCTCACCCCTCCCCTATTAGTCACCTTTTACGACACGCAGGGAATACGGTGGCAGTATTCTTCCTAACACAACCTGGCCGCAGAGTAGTAGTACCACCCCATAGTGCGGCCAGGTTGTGTCCCCCCCACACCACAGGGGGGGACACAACTTCTCTCTCTCTCTCTCTCTCTCTCTCTGTATCTATCTATCTATCTATCTATTGCCAGACGCCTCAATCCCGTTTGGGGTGGCCACAAACAAATCGCCTCCAAGTCGCCCTGTCCCCCACCATTTCACTGCCCTGCTCCCAACTCACACCCCCTTCTCTCATATACCTCTCCACCCCGTCCTTCCATCTCATCCTCGGCCTCCCCCTCCCTCTTCCCCCCTCCACCTCACTCACATACACTCTCTTCGTCAGTCTTTCACCCTCCATCCTCTCCACATGGCCAAACCACCTCAGCGTGTTCCTCATAACGCTTCCTATCACATCCACATCAACACCACAACGCTCCTTTATATCCTCATTCGTCAACCTGTCTCTCCATGTGACTCCACAGGCTCCTCTTAAATAACTCATTTCCACTGCTCTCACTCTTGACTTGTGTCCTTCCAACAACGTCCAACCTTCACTTCCGTACGTTAGAGTGGGTATCACAATACTGTCATGTAGTAACTTTTTCACTTCCATGCTCACTTCCCTGTTTCTTATCACTGCTTTCAAAGAACCAGCAACCTTTCTTCCCTGTGTACCCTTTCAAGCACTTCACCCTCCAAACCTCCATCCTTACTCATCACACTACCCAAGTACTTAAACGTACTCACATTTTCCAATTCCTCACCATCTAAACTCGCTGTACATTCACTGACTTCACCTCTCTCAAAGACCATCACTTTACTCTTCCCTACATTCACCTTTAGATTCCGTTTCTTGCACACTCTCTCAAACTTATCTACCAAGCCTTGCAGCTCCCCTTCGTCTTCACTCAACAACGCAGTATCATCTGCAAACAACTGTACAGGGAGTTTCCAAACACTATCCTCTCTCACCAGGGCCACTCCAACATCCACTACTCTACCTTGTACCTCTTTTATTACCCCATCCATGTACAGATTGAACAACCGTGGAGACATGACACATCCCTGTTTCAAGCCAACTTTCAAAGAGAAAAATTCACTTAGTTCACCATCCACACGCACTGCAGCCTTCGCACCATCGTACATACTCTTCACAGCATTCAACAACTTCCCATCTACTCCATATATTCTTAACACTTTCCACAATCCTTGTCTATCCACCCAGTCATATGCTTTCTCCAAATCCATGAAAGCCGCATACAACTTCTTTCCCTTCTCTAGAAACTTTTTCACTAAAGATCTAAGAATGAATATCTGATCAACACAACCTCTTCCCTTCCTAAAGCCTCCCTGTTCTTCTCCAACTAATTCCTCTGTTCTTTCTCTAACTCTGTCAATAAGTATCGTACCATACACTTTTCCTATTATACTAAGAAGACAAATGCCCCTATGATTACCACACACTTCTTTTTCCCCTTTCCCTTTGTACAAGGGAATAATTATACCTGACTTCCAATCCTCCTGGACTCTACCTTCCTCCCAGGCCAATCTGCACATCTTCCACACCCATTCTACTACTATCTCTCTCCCATGCTTCAGCATTTCACCACACACTCCATCAATTACTGGTGCTTTCCCCGATTTAACTTTCTTCATTGCTTCCACAACTTCTATCCTACTGATTTCTTCCTGTCTTCTCACCTCCCTCCTTCTCCCAGCCATTCCCCAGCCACTTATACTCGCATTACTTCCATCCTCTACGTTCAACAATTCCCTAAAGTGTTCTCTCCATCTGCTCACTTTTTCTCCCTTCTCCACTAGTAATCTACCATTTTTATCTTTCATTCCCCTGCTAACTTCACTTCCACCCTGTCTTACTCTTTTCACCTCTCTCCAGAACATTTTCTTACAGTCCCTCCACTTTACACTCAAATTCCTTCCAAATTCCTCATCCACTCTCTTCTTACTCTCTCTTACTAATCTTTTCACCTCTCTCTTTCTTTCTACATATAACTCTCTCTTCCGCCTCTCAACTTCTTCCACGCCCCTATTTCTCATCCATTCATTGTATGCTTTCTTCTTTTGTGCCACAGCCTGTTTCACCTCTTCAGTCCACCACGCTGTTCCTTGCACCCCCCTCCGTCTTCTCTTCCTTCCACACACCACATCACATGCTGCACATATTCTGTATATATCCTGCACACACCTTCCACGTCCCCCATTCATATTTGCCCAATCGTTCCTCCACTTCTCTCTTATGCTCTGCCTTTTTCTCATCCTCTTGTAATCTTTCCACTCTCCTTGCAACTACTCCTTCCTCTCGTCTTTCCCTTCTTCTATTCCTCCATCTTACTTGTATCCTAATTCTGGCTACCACCAAGTAGTGGTCAGAAAGTCCACTCCCCCAATCTCTATAAGCTCTTGCATCCATTACACATCTTCGCATCCTTTCATCCACACACGCAATCAATCATTGCCTTCCTTTCATTCAGTTCACCACCCACCCTTCTCATCACTCGCCATGTATACCTGTGGATCATTTTATGCCTGATGAGGGTATTGGCTATCACCAACCCCCTCCCAGCACAAATGTCCACTAATGCACTGCCATTCTTATCTCATTACCCTGAAAGTAATACAAGTATATGCCCCAACTTGTCAGAGCTCAGATGAAGAAATTGAAATATTCTATGATGACATCCCCCAGATTATGGTAGAGGAAAAGACCACCTACACTATACTCATGGGAGACTTCAATGCAAAAGTTGGAAAATCAAAAAAACGGAGAAGCATGTATGGGAAAATTTGGAGTGGGAGAAAGGAATGAAAGAGGAGTAATGCTGGTAAACTTTGCAGAAATGTTTAACATGAGAATAATGACCACATTCTTCCACAAAAGAACAGGGAGAAAGTGGACTTGGAGAAGCCCAAATGGAGAAACAAAGAACGAAATCGACTTCATTATAGCAGATAAGAATAACACGATCAGAAATGTTACAGTTATCAACAAAGTAAATATCTGAAGTGACCATCGAATGGTGAGTTACACAGCAAGATTCAATTTCAAAAGTGAAAGAAAGAAAATGATTAAAGATAAAAAGATATGCCCTATAAAAGTAAACGAAAACAAAGCAGCCTTTCAATTGGAATTAAGGAACAGATTTCAAGCTCTCAGTAATGCTGAATGTGACACTGATGACCTGAATGACAGACTAACAAAAATGCTAAAAGAATCAGTGGAGGTAGTAAGAAAACCTAATACAACCAAAGCCAAGAAATATTCAGAAAAGACTCTTAGCTTATGAAAAAAAATAAAGGAAACGAAAGTGAAAACAAAGAAAGATGAAATAGAACGAGCAGAATTAAATAAGCTTATCAACAAAAGACAAAGAGAAGGAAAAAGAAAGAGAAACATGGATCAAATCAGAGAAACCATGACAATAGGAAAAACTCTGAAACAGGTCCGTAGTAAAATGGCACTTGGAAAACAACAAAATACATCACTAAAAGACAAAAACGGTGAAGTCATTAAATGCAGAGATAAGATGGTGAAGAGAGTTAAAGAAATTTACAGAGAACTGTATGCATCAAAGACCGTACTACTGTCACGAGTCGGCTCGTGACATCATTTGGTGGGAAACCACGAACTCTAGTGGAATCCCAGTGTTATCGTTCAGTTAACTGCTCACCCGGTCGTGAGTGTTTTCAAAACATTTTTCCATTGTCATAAGTGATCATCTTTGTGCAAGACATTGGCACTTCCCCTGAGCGATTTGTTTTAGGCATGTTTCGCTCATTCTAGCCGTTAGTAATGCGGCCACAGCACTTGCCTCTTTCCCACGATTTAGTCAGTCAAGATTTGTGCGCCGTGGAGGCAGGTTGTGTGTGGCAGTGTCCTTCCTCAACGACACCTAGTTCCCACTGCCGCCGTATTCCCACTTAGCTGTGATTGGCGAGAGACAGCGAGTGCAGTGTCCTTCCAGTAACGATGCCCAGTCATCCGCTTAGTCCACTCTTTGACTAGTATTTCTTTTCGTTTTTTTTCCTAGGTTTAAGAGTTAGCTTTTGAGTGAGTGAGTGAGTGCGATCTCCTTATTTGAATTCACTTTGAAATGTAACGTAAATTTATTCCTTTGTAATCAATAAATTTAACAGCTCTTTTTCTTTGAGCTTAATGTAATGTAAACTCGTGTTTCATTTCTCTATAATTAAGCTTATTTCCCTTATAGCTCCTAGCTTGCATAAATGCTTTGCTATTCATAACTGGTACTTAGGCCAGTCTTGTTGTATTAAGCTTAAAATCCGTTGTGCCATCTAGGAGTTAATGCATCAGCAAGAATCTGTTATTAATAGTATTAGTTATTGATTGTCAGGGGTGAAGTCACTTTCTCCAGAGGCCAACAGTACTAATAAACAGCATTTGTGAGTAATTAGTCTCTGCTGTGTACTGTTGAGAAAGTTTATAAATTCTCGTCCTGAGATAATCGGTGAAGCAAGCCAGGATAAAGTAATCATCGCTTGATTTTTAGCAAGACAATTCATTGTCCCTACTCTTCAGTATTATTGAATATTATCTCTTAATATCATATTCTTAAAAACCCCGTGACAATTGGCGACCTCATTCCAGGATATTAACTCCTAGCTCTAAAGCTATTCATGAAATAATACTCACTCGTTCATACTTAGGTATTTATCTTTAAAGTCTATAGGCACTATCTGACTGGTGATTATTAATTCATTTTTATTAATTTACATAATAGTTTTCACTGTCAGTTGTTTGTTTAATTTTCTTTCTTTACCAGTTTAATTAGATAAAACTGGTTACCACTAACCTGTGCCTATATTCTTTATTCTCGATTATTGACATCTTTCTCTGAAAAAATCGCAGTCAGTACTGAGTCGCTAGTTATTTAAATTGAGTTAGCATCATGTCCACCAGCGTCTATGTACAGGAATCCAAAGATATGGGTCTTACGGACCCAACTGAAATTAAGGAGTACATCCTCTCACAGTTTAATTACGAGCAAGAACGTGAGAAAGATGCTCATGAAGAGCGTAGAATCCAACGCAAACACGAGCAAGAACAGCACGAATACGAGCGAGAACAGCGCAAACACGAACAAAAACAACGTGAACTCGAGTTTGAACAAGAGCGACAACAACGCGAACACGAGCAAAAACAACGCGAACTCGAGTTAGAACAAGAGCGACAACAACGCGAACACGAGCAGAAACAACGTGAACTCGAGTTAGAACAATGCGAGAGAGAACGTCAACACGAGTTAGAACAACGTGAGAGAGAACGTGAATACGAGCGTGAACAACGAGAACATGAACGTGGCGAGTGAGAAGCATACGAAAAACACTATTTTGAAATGTTGAAGCTCAAGGGAGATTCCTTGGCTTCAGACACGTCTGGTGCAGCTGGTCAAAGCTCCACGAGCGTTCTCCCTGCACATGTTATGGCAACCTCATACATCAAGCTTCCCCCATACAAAGATGGCGAGCGAATCGAGCCATACATAGCTCGTTTTGAAGACATGGCTCAACTGTACCAGCTGGATGATGCACCTAAGCGTCTTCAGTTTCTTAGCCGTTTGAGGGCCCTGCCCTCGATATTCTCCACAGAATTCGTGGAGACAATCTCACGTATGAGATGATGAAGGCTGCACTCGTCAAAGCGTATGGTCTCACAGCTGACGATGCCAAGAGTCAGTTCATGAGGGCACGTTTACAGGATAAAGAGACTGCCGTTCAGTTTCTTGACCGGCTTACTGCTTACTTAGATGAGTGGATGGAGAAAGATGAAACTCCTTCCACGCTTGAGGGGAAAATTGACCTTATGCTGCGCACACAGCTAGAAAACTTGTGGCCTACTGAACTTATGTCTCAACTTAAGATCTGCCAGGTAAGAGATATCAGCCAAATGATGAAGAAGGCTGACGCATTCTTTACTGCATACGGGTATCAAACTCGCAAGCAGTATACCTGGAACAGGAAACCTGATAAATCTGGGAAACCGTCTCAGACTGAACCCCAGCAACAAGGCCGTTCTCAGAATAATGGCCAAGGTCCAAAACCGCAGAAGAAGGACCAAGGGCAAAACACTCAGAAACCTGAGTGGAAGTGGTACGATAAGCAGAACCCTAACCAGCAGCAGTACCAGTAGTTCAAGCAGCAGCAGGGCAAGGACAAGCCACGTAACCCTCAGTCAGGACAATCGACTTTAGTGTATCGGAGGCAGGATGCAAATGCTGCCCTTATGCCACAACAAGCGTACAGTGGTGCCAACCCCACCAGGACAGGTACTTCCCCGCAGTTCACTAGTTACCCAGCGACAGTGAACCCTCCTCCACAGGTGGTCAATGCTCCAGCTCCTCATATGGTGAGCACGATCCCACAGATATCAAGTTCTCAGGGCACCACATTTGCTGCATCGTTTGTTCCGCAGTCTCACCAATGACTGGCTGCTACCTCCTCAGACCCTTCCACCAGTAACACTGCCTTTCTTGTTCAGCCAGGGTTTGTGGGAGGTGTTTCTGTAAATGTTCTGAGAGATAATGGTTCCTCAGGTTGCTCTGTCAAGCAAAGTTTAGTTAGGCCTGACGAGTACACAGGTAAGCAGATCCAAGTTAGACTTATTGATGGGTCAGTGAAATTGTTCCCTGAGGCACGTATCCAGGTGGCATCTCCTTTCTACACTGGCTTGACAGCTGCCGTTGTCATGCCAGAACCCTTGTTTGACCTCATTATCGGCAACATACCAGGCGTCAAAAACAGTTGCACCGTAGACGTTGCTACTCAGACTTCGGCTGTTGCAGTAACACGAGCCACGGCCAAGGCTCCAAATTATGTCACCCCGTTGACCGTCGCAACGCCGCAAGATTTGATTCGTAGTCAAGACGTTGTCCAAGAACAACAGTCTGACCCGACACTTGCCTCAGTGCTTAAGAAGCTGGAGGGTAAAGTGATTAAGTATTCACAGGGAGGTCAAGCCAGGTTCCTTCGCAAGTGAGGACAGCTGTACCGTGAGTCACGAACACCCCAGGGTGAGGTTCGACTGCAGTTTGTCGTTCCCAGAAAGTATCGCCAGGCAGTGTTCGAACTGGGTCATTTTCAGTCATGGGAGGTCACATGGGCCAAAAGAGAACCTGTCACCGCATCGATGCTGACTTTTTCTGGCCAGGAATGGGACAGGAAATAAAAAGGCTTGTGCGTTCCTGCAACGTGTGTCAGTGTACCACTGACCGGGGATGTGTCCGTCCTGCGCCATTGAAACCAATGCCTGTAATCTCTGAACCGTTCGAGAGAGTAGCAGTTGACATTGTTGGGCCAATCTCTCCTAGGGCAAGTGATGGATCAAAGTATATCCTCACTATTGTTGATTTCAGCACACGGTGGCCTGAAACCGTGGCCCTTAAGAATATAGAGGCCGTCACTGTTGCTGAGGCATTGATCGAAGTGTTTTGTTGCGTAGGTATCCCCAAAGAGGTCTTATGTGACCGGGGTTCGCAGTTCACCTCTGCAATGATGAACGAAGCATTCAGGTTGTTGTCCATCCGAGGCCTGTGAACTACGCCTTATCATCCCATGTGTAACGGGTTATGTGAGAGGTTCAATGGGACTCTCAAGAAGATGTTAAAGCACATGGCCACCGAACAGCCAAAGGAATGGCCGCGGTTCATTGCTCCTCTTCTGTTTGCTTATCGAGAAGCCCCACAGCACTCCTTGAAGTTCTCACCCTTTGAACTGGTGTATGGAAGGTCGGACCGTGGACCACTTCAAGTCCTTCACAAGTTATGGGACGATGAAGAACCCGACCCTGAAGTCAAGACCACCTGCACCTACGTCCTTGATCTAGCTGACCGCCTCCAGTCGACGTGCGAGTTAGCTAAGGAAGAATTGATCAAGGCACGTGAAGTTCAGAAAGCCTATTATGATAAGAAGGCAAAACTTTGGAAGTTTAGTCCAGGCGATAAGTGCCTGGTATTACTCCCCACTGCCCAGAACAAGTTGTTGGCGCAGTGGAAGGGTCCATTTGATGTAGTAGAGCGCATTTCAGACCTCAACTACATAATTCAAATGGGTAATCTTTGCAAAAGGTTCCACATTAACATGTTAAAGGCTTATCATGAGTCAGACCCCGAGGAGACTGGCCTACGAGTAGCTGATGATAGTGACCAGCCACAGGAAGAAACCGGGGCAGCCGCGGTGATCTTAGCTGATGACCATGATGATGAGCCCTTAACCGCTCAGTCCCATCAGGAAGAGACTGTCGGAGATGTTTTACTTAACGCTGACTTAGCATTAGGTGATCAGAATGCCATAAGGTCACTGCTCTGTCAGTATGCTGATGTCTTCTCTGACCAACCTAGACTTGCTAAGGTTGATTGTCACAAGACTGAGTTGACCAGCGATACTCCCATAAAGGTTAAGCCATATCCGATTCCCATGCGACTACTGGGCGCAGTAGACAACGAAATTGCCGACATGGAGATTGCAGGTACTATTGAGAAGTCCTCATCTCCTTACTGCAGTCCAATGGTAGTAGTTCGCAAGAAAGATGATGGAGTCAGGATATGTGGCGACTATAGGAGGCTCAATGCAATCACCAAAGTGGATGCTGAGCCGATGGGTGACCACATTGCCATCTTCTCCAAGCTGGCAGGGTCACAATATTTTACGAAGCTCGATTTGGCAAAGGGATTCTTCCAGATTCTCCTTCACCCCGAGAGCCGTCAGTTCACTGCCTTTGCTACTCCTAGAGGGTTGTACCAGTATAAAGTCCTCCCATTTGGACTTGCCAATTCCCCAGCAGTATTCAATCGTGCCAAGTGCTCCATGGTATTGTAGGAGTAGAGATGTTCGTTGATGATGTCCTCGTTCATTCTGCCACGTTGGAGGAGCACCTCAGACTCTTGGAAATTGTCTTCAGTAGACTCCAGAGTTTCAACATGACTGTGAAGCCTAGCAAATGTAAGATTGCTCACAGTGAGGTGGAGTTCCTCGGACACATTGTTGGCAACAATCACTGCAGGTGTCAGGGTGGCAAGATCAGGAAAGTTAGAGAAGCCCCGAGACCCGTGACCAAGAAACTGGTTAGGGCATTCCTTGGCCTAGTGGGGTATTATAGGAGTTTTATCCCCAACTTTGCTCTCATTGCCCAACCGTTGTACGAGGTGCTACGGAAATATGCTCCAAACACCATTGAATGGGGAGAAGCGCAAGAGAGATCTTTTATTCCTCTTAAGAACATGTTGTGCAAGGAGCCTATCTTGCAGTTGCCTGATTCCAACAAATCTTTCATACTGCGCACTGATGCTTCACAAGATGGAGTAGGTGCCGTATGGATGCAGGAATCGGAAGGTGGAATCTTCCCAGTGGCATACCACAGCCATAAGCTAAAACAGTACTGTTGAGAAGGAACTCTTGGCCGTGGTTGATGGTGTTAAAAAATATTATTATTATTTATTTGGGGCACCATTCACTCTGGAAACTGATCATATGCTACTCACTAGTCTCAGCACGACCAAGACGGCTAATGCAAGACTGACACGCTGGACACTGTATTTACAGCAGTTTAACCTTGTTGTGAGATAGATCAAGGGAAGTGATAATGTAGGTGCAGACCTGATGTCTCGCCTGCTAACTGCTGACTAACAGGGCAACTGTTGTATGCTGGGTTCCGTAAGATAGGCACCTCAGAGATTTGAGTAATCCAAGGACCAGCCTGGTTCCCAGTTAAAAGTGTACCAGTAAGACTTGACATCTCGCCCATTGGCCCTACAGGACACAGTATGTCCAGGGCCTGTAGATACATGTATACCATAAGTTAAGGGGGAAGTTTGAGAACCCTGCAGAGACAGTCCGAGACTGTGTGTGAATTACCTTGTGGAATGTCTCGAGCTGTGGGCCTCTCTGAGGATTCCTGGAGAATGTACAATATCCACACGAGTGTTCACACCCACGGTGGGTGTTAAAACGTGACCTGCCCGAGATTGCGTAGCGATTCTCAGCTTCCTGTATTAGTCGTAAGTGTAGAGTTAGGTTAACCAGTAAACTGCCCGTTCTAAGAAATTTGAGCAATTCAAGAACTGGCACGTTTCCTGGTTAATAATGTTAGGTTAACTAATAAACCGCCCGTTGTAAGAGATTTGAGTAATTCAAGAACTGGCACGTTTCCTAGTTAATAAGCGTTAACCAGTAAACTATAAGGGTTCTAAGCAATTTGTGAATTCAAGAATTATGTTTCCTGGTTAATAATGACATAAGTACTGATTGCTAGGCAGAGAGAGAGAGAGAAATAACAGTTTTGATGCTCCACCTTAATTCCTTTCGCAGGTGCAGCTGGTGGGTGCAGTATTGCCGTGCAGATCAGCTGGTCGTCCCTGTCACATGCTGCCACCCCTTCTCTTCTGCCTCGTCATCATTATTTACTATAAATTTGCATTACATGATTTTACATGTAGGTACAGTTACACCACAACTGTCACACCTACACCGTGTATTACATACATTACGCTACTTAACAATTAGTTGTTAATGTAAATGTAGCGAACTTTTCACTCAGTTTGACCTGAGTATAGGATTTTTCACCGTCGTCAAGGAGTTTTTCCCTCAAGCTTGCTTCTATTAACGTAAATACGAGGTTTTTTCGCTCACTGGCGACTATGACTTTCTCCTGTAGCAGGATAGCACACACACACTGCAGTGTGAATCTTGTGTGATTGAGTAGGATTTATTTATATGTATGTATATTGAAATTTTTTTTCCTGGAAAAAAAAATTTCAACTTTTGATGGGGCATAATGTCACGAGTCAGCTCGTGACATCATTTGGTGGGAAACTGCGAACTCTAGTGGAATCCCAGTGTTATCGTTCAGTTAACCACTCACCTGGTCGGGAGTGTTTTCAAAACATCTTTTCACTCTCATAAGTGATTGTCTTTGTGCAAGACATTGGTGCTTCCGCTGAGCGATTTGTTTTGGGCATGTTTCACTCATTCTAGCCGTTAGTAATGCAGCCACAGCCCTTGCCTCTTCCCCACGATTTAGTTATCCAAGATTTGTGCGCCGTGGAGGCAGGTTGTGTGTGGCAGTGTCCTTCCTCAACGACACCTAGTTCCCACCACCGCCATATTCCCACTTAGCTGTGATTGGTGAGAGACAGCGAGCGCAGTGTCCTTCAAGTAACGAAGCCCAGTCATCTGCTTAGTCCACTTTTTGACCAATATTTCTTTTCGTTTTTTTTCCTAGGTTTAAGAGTTAGCTTTTGAGTGAGCGAGTGAGTGCGATCTCCTTATTTGAATTCACTTTGAAATGTAACATAAATTTATTCCTTTGTAATCAATAAATTTAACAGTTCTTTTTCTTTGAGCTTAACCCACGGCATCCCGTCAACATCCTTTAATGTCCACACGTTTTGTCACTGCCAATCCCATCGACGTACATAAATGCGAATCAATTGCAAGGTCCCTAATTTGCACAATTTTCAATTTTCGCGAGTGATTTTGGTACGTATACACGTGACACTTTCCTCTACAAGATGCCAGGCAGGGACAATGCCTTACCCAGCATGAACTCCTCCTCCCCCTGCACGCCATTGTCTCAGCAATTCACCTGTTATCAGTGACCTGGCCAGTAAAGCCATGTCATGCCACGGTACGAAATTCAGGGCCAGAGTGATTCCCCAATCATTGACAATGTGGAGGACAAACTTTACATAGCATTAGAGGAAAAACAGTCAGAAATGATGATCAGGTAATGTGGGAAAAAAAAGGTCAGGTATGGTGATGAGTTAGTGAGTGAAACAATGCTTATAATGCCTATATTACTGCTTGAAAACCAATATACTCATGTACTACATATAAATTCGTACCAAGTAAATAAATAAATACCGTTTATGAGTGGTGTGAAATAGTTATCCTCCCATAGAACTCGTTTTCTTTGGTGCCAGCCTGTTAGAAAACCAAGTAAGGTAAGGAGGTACTCCTAGCTGTATCAAGTATTTTAAACCTCAGGTGAGCGATTTCTCTAATAATTTTCGATGTTTCTCACCAAAAGCGGATGTTTGAGCCAAAAAAAAAAAAAAAATCCAAAAATGGTCGGGATTGGGGGGAGTCAGTGGTGGAAGAGTGATTGGGATGGGGCGGGTTAATGTAATGTAAACTTGTGTTTCAATTCTCCATAATTAAGCTTATTTCCCTTATAGCTCCTAGCTTGCATAAACGCTTAGCTATTCATAACTGGTGCTTAGGCCAGTTTTGTTGTATTAAGCTTAAAATCCGTTGTGCCATCTAGGAGTTAATGCATCAGCAAGAATCTGTTATTATTAATAGTATTAGTTATTGATTGTCAGGGTGAAATCACTTTCTCCAGAGGCCAATAGTACTACTAAACAGCATTTGTGAGTAATTAGTCTCTGCCGTGTACTGTTGAGAAAGTTTATAAATTCTCGTCCTGAGAGAATCGGCGAAGCAAGCCAGAGTAAAGTAATCATTGCTTGATTTTTAGCAAGGCAATTCATTGTCCCTGCTCTTCAGTATTATTGAACATTATCTCTTAATATCATATTCTTAAAAACCCCGTGAGAACTACCAATAGCTAACTTTTCAGTTGACACAAGTGAAATACCTGAGGTAACACCAGACGAAGTAAATAATTCTCTCCAAAATATGAAAAGAGGGAAAGATCCGGGAGACGACGGAATAGTAGCAGATTTACTGTTGGATGCAGGGGCAGAAGTACAAAATAGGCTTGCTCATTTATTTACTCAATGTATAGAAAAGAAGAAAATTCCCAAAACATGGTGTAATGCAATAGTTGTTTTGCTTTACTGTCACTCTCGATTTCTTGTAGTAGGAATTAAAGACGAATACAGTGAGTTGATCTTAATTTATTATCTTCAGAGAAAATCTAAATTGAGCAGGGTATGTCTTACAGAGACAATATAATAAGTAAGTCTAGTCGAGCCCCTCTTTCTTGTTCACTCTCTCCACTACCTGTCGGTTCTATGGCCTGCCTCCTTCTGAGCTCTGCTTCCTAAATTCTGGTGAAACAGGGGTCGTGTTACGTGTGTTACACTGTGGTTGGAAAGTTCCAGAAATTTGTGTGTGAGTATGTGTGTATGGTCACTAGGCTTTGTTCGCATGTTATCTCGCTGACACACTAACTACATCATCCCCTGACTTGCTACTTCCTGTGTATGGTCAACATTTCCTCAGTTAACTTGCAAGATCATTTCCCTTTCCCAGGCTTGCATGGAGCTGTCTATGTATCTATTTATCTATCTATCTATTATGATTTGTAATTATAATATGGACTCATAACATTGCTCGGCCACGCCGCTGAAGGTCCTCCGACAGCAACCATCATTGACATATGTTAATCTATTAGTACATAATATTTATTATAATATTGTATACATATAATATTCATAGTAAATTGCAATGATCCAGTAATATTACATTTTAAACAAGTTGTATACATATTTGAATAAATGCACTAAAGGTAAACTATTTAATTGTAATACAGTATGTACATGGGTTTTTGTAGTGAAATGCATACATGCAAGAAAAAAAAAATAGTTTAAAATTAAGATTATGGTAAGAGTTATTGATATTTCATTTAAAGATAATGGTACTGGTATACCATACTTCTATATCATGGGTTATTCTTCTTTGTATTATATATATATATATATATATATATATATATATATATATATATATATATATATATATATATATATATATATATATATATATATATATATATATATATATATGCACAAAATATGTACACTTCATTCAGGGGGGTTAACTTTGATGTTAACTCTCCCCCCACTAAATACTGACTCCAAATTTGCAATTCTTGCATGCATTCTCTGCATTGCGAACAGCAGTACTGCAAATACAATGCAGAAGAATATAAAGACAGTAGGTGCTGGGCTATACACATAATATGGGTTGAACATACTCAAACTCAAATCTTCCCAGGGCTTCATTGTTTCATTGATCAGTTGCATAGTTTCAGACTTAGGTGAAGTCAACTTAATACTTGTGCTCATGTTTAAGTCCATATCAGGCAGTGGGTGGAAATGTTTGTGTGTATGATTGAGGATGGCGTAGTGATTGATGGTGGATAAAGTAGACATGGCTGGTGTAAATACCGCACAGTAGTCAGGCGCTATTTATAATCCTGAGTCTGAAGTATGAGATGGTGGTATATCTGGACAGACTATGTAAACTGATGTGTTATGAGTGAAATAAAAAAACTGTTAGTGTCCGATGCGTTGATGGTGTACAAGTTTATCTGGAGCAAAAGTGAAGTTGCAATGATTAGGAATATTGTCATTTCTGATGATAGCCATTTCACAAGGGACTGTATCAGTAGGCTGAAATGTGAAGATGTACGCAGGACAAAGATGAACAGCATGTAAGGATGTGCGGCACTTTCGTTGAATCGTTGATTCACTTGCGAAAGTGACAGTGTTCCATCTCTTGGAGACCATGATGAGTTCGGTGTCTGTGTTGATTTTATTGGAACAGTTGCACCTATGTTTGATTGTTTGGTATATGACCTTAATTTCTATTTGTAATCATTGTTCTTTTCTTGCTTGGTTTCTTGAGGTACGTTCGCCTGTTCAGTTGTATCCGATGCTGAATAATTTTTGGATAATTCCCTTGAAACTCGTTTTAAATGGTCAATATGAACTTGTTTCTCTTCGCCAGTTGACAGTGACTTAATTAACCCGCCCCGTCCCGGCCACTTTTCGACCACTGGTACCCCCCAATCCCGGGCAATTTTCGACCTTTTTTTTTTTTGCTTAAACTTTCGCTTTTGGTCAGAAACAATGGCCGGTGGCAAAGAAAGTGGTCCCTGGGGTCCCTAATTAGCTTAACCAGGTATGCCTTGGTCCCACCTGGCCCCGTGTTCTCCCTATGCGGTGTGAGCATCAAACGTTTTCTATGGTATTATAAGTTTAGGAAACCAATGAAAGTAAGTAGAAATGAATTTATTACAAAAATAAAAACATGTGATAAAAGAGTATATTGGATTTTATACAAAAACAGAGCAGAAATAACCATTGTACCATCGTGAGAAACGAGCAAAATCGGCCAACTTGGTTCCCATGAATCGCTAACATTCTAAAATCATGATACATATAATTTTTTTTACTTACATAATACTTCTACAATAACATTATACCATTTTACATTATATTGAACTGTTTTTACGTATTCACAGGCCTTTTGATAACATTTAGCGTAATGCTAGCGCTAATTTACGTAGTGAGTGAACTTGCTGTGACTGATGTTTCAACTCGTATTGTGCTTTTTCTACTAACATAATACCTTTCTAATATTATTATACACTTTTCAACTTTATAGAACTGTTTTGAGATTATTTCAGGCCTTACGTAAATATATAGCGTAATAATAGCGCATAGTAACACACACGGTGAAGTCGCTATGACAACTAATTCAACTTACAACCTATTTTTTTACTTATATAATAATTCTACACTAACATTGCACATGTAAACACTTGATATAATTGATATTACATCATTTCTGAACGTACGATGGAACTTAGCGTCATATTTGCGCGTACTTACACAGGGAGTGTTATCGCGATATCATTTGTTTCATCTTACACAAGTAATCAACTTATAAAATACCTTACTACTAACATTACAACATCATCCACTGTATATAATTCCTATCACATACTTACTGACCAGAATGTGGGTGTACTCGTGACATCAATTATGACAACTTACAGTAATGTTCAACTTATACGTTTTATTCATGCTAACATTACACCCGTTTCCACTTTATTTCCTTGCTATCACATATTTACTGACCAAATTTACACAGTGGGTGTAGTTTTGATAACAATTCTTTCCACTTACACTAATTCTCATCTTATACATTACTTTTCTGAAAAAATAACACCCGTTTCAACTTTATATTTGACTTAGCACCTACTGACTGGCCTTACCATTATCATGAGCGTCATTTCGCCTTCCCACACAGTTTCAGAAGTGTAGGAGGTTATGATATTCCTTGAAACAAGGCTGAAGGCACAACGCAACATTGCACTCGACACACTCGTATCTTGTGTCTTTTCTCTGCATTGATGGTCTGACTGTCGAGTGCTTACATACATGGCAGCGACACTGGGGTTTACGACGGTTTGGTTCGGAAGGGATTGCGCTGGGGTAGTGGCGGGCTGCAAGACGTAGGGGAGTCTGAGCAGCACGGGGGGCGCGGGGGCGGTGTGGGGGTCTTTCCTGGGCATGCTTGGCGATTATTTCACGTGCCAGCTCCCTCACAAACCCCTCAAAGGTCTCGGATACTCCGGTGGTCATTGCGTACAGGTAGTAGGCGTTCAGGACCGTGATGTCGAGCAAGTGGAAAAAGAGTTTCTTGTACCACTTCATCGTTGTCCTGGCACAGTCAACACTTGAAATCATCGAGTCTGACTGATCAACTTGCCTCATGTTCAGATTATAGGCAAGTACAGACTCTGGTTTCCATACGTTGCGCCTCCTCTCGCTACGGTGATCCACGGAGTCTGTGCGGTGCATCAGGGGGCTGTGAACAGTTGATAGGAGGCAAACTTCCCTGTTGTGGTTCCACAGGGTTGCAAGGATGTTATTGGCCTGGAAGAAAACCACCTCATTCTTGTAAAGTTTCCTCCCTATCTTGACCATATGGCGACGGTTTCTCTTGACTGTACCACAGACTCCGGTGTCGTGTTGGTGGAGGAACCTAGCGAGAAGAGGGCTAGTGTACCAGTTGTCCAGGTACAAAACATGACCACGATGAAGGTACTCTTCTATCATTGTCTTCACCACGGCCCCAGAGAGTCCTATACTCCGATCTTCTATTATATCTGTCTGTGCGCCCGTGTACAAGACTATGTCTTGCACATAACCAGTCTTACAGTCACACATAACAAAGATCTTGAACCCGAAACGGTGTCTCTTGCTGGGTATATACTGCCTAAAGGAAATATTGCCTCTCCACAACACAAGACTCTCGTCTATGACGAGGTCTCTGTAGGGATAAAATGAGGAGCGGAACATTTCCCATAAATGATCAAATACCAGCCTAATTCTCCTCATTTTATCGGTGTTATTTGCATTGGCTGGATCATCTGCATCAAAAAAGTGAAGGCGGCCGAGAATAAACTGAAATCTATTACGACCCATCACCTTTCCAAAGAAAGGTGTTAGGATGATTGGGTCCGTTGTCCAGTAGGCAGGAATTTGATTTTTCCTCACCACACCCATCAAGATTACCAGGGCAAAAAATAGGAACATCTCTGATATAGTCACGGGAAAGTCACACTGTTCTGCATGCTTGCTTGTGGTTCCTAGGCGTTCACTTTCAAGGCGCTGGGATTGTGAAAATATATTTGTCTGTTCTACTATGCGCCCAACAAACGCCTCATCAAAAAACAAGTTGAAAAAATCTAAACGTGATGACCCAGCATTTATACCTGGAGCCGTGCAACCTGACCGCCACTCCTCAGTGAACTGGTGAATGATGGGAGTAAAATTACTCCCATCCTCCCAGTTCCACGTGACACCACCGTCTCCAGCCACGTCACCATCGTCCCCTTCGTCAGGGTGGGGAGGTGAGGGTGGTGGGGGAGGTTGGGGAGGTGGAGAGCGGCGCCTCTCATCACTCGCACTTCTCTTCCCTCTCCCTTTTCCTTTGCCCTTTCCCTTCCCTTTCTTTCCTTTCCCCACATCCTGGGGCTGTGGGGAGGAAGTTTGTGAATATTCAGGGGCGAAAGAAGTGCTGGGGAGTGACTCAACCTCCTCTCTCCTAGGCCTACGAGCACCACGTGCTCGTGCTGCCTCCCTCACACCACTGGCCCCTTCACCCCGCACTACCCCACACCACTCTCACTTTCACCCCGCGCTGCCGCCACAACACTTTCCCTTTCTCCCAGCAATCCCACCACACCACTTGCTACTTCCCCAGACAAAGTACTTGAACCATACCTTAGGTGTCGTCTCGCCCCACCTTCTGATCCACGTGGTGATATTTTCTCCTTTCCCAACCACTCGGCGATATCACGTCCTAGGCCTCCGTCATCCTCATCGTCCTCATCCTCGTCCTGATCAGATTCGGGATGGAGAGATAGCTGTGCACGTGGTTGGGGAGCAGGCTGGCCTTCCCTTGCCTTACGGTATGTCACATACCGCGTTTTTCGGGGCGAAGGGACCTCCTCATCACTGCTACTTATTTCTTCCTCTGGCTGGACGTAATCGCGATCCACCACATCATCATCGAGTGGAGAATCACTGTCTCCAGTGAAGGCTTCCAGGACGGATGCAATTTGCTCATCTGAGAGACCTTTCCACGCCATGTCTGACCTGGGTCACTGCTGGCAGGTGAGTGACCGAGACAAGGGCGAGCGCGGGTCACGCGGGGTCTAGGACGCTGCCCGCCTGGTGGCAGGTAGGGGAGGCTTGGGTACCCGGGCGAAATGAAAATCTCCCGCGAATTTTGAAAATTGTGGAAATTATGAACCTTGCAATTTCAGGACGTTGAAGTACGTCCTCGGGACTGGCTGTGACAAAACGTGAGGACGTGGAAGTACGTCCTCGGGACGGCGCGGGTTAAAACTTTGTTTGCTTTTATGTTAATTACTCTGTATGGGCCCTCAAATTTTGGGGATAATTTATGGTCTCTCGTATGAATGATACCGTAAACAATGTCTCCTAAGCTGATAGGTGAATCTCTTGCCTTCTTGTTAAATGCCTCCGTCATTTCTTCCTTGGACATCGATAATTGTTTTTTGACTCTTTTGTGTATGTCCTGGAATTCACGTAAACGGAGTTTAGAGTAATCATCGTAATTGTATATGGGCAGACTGTCAACTTCTAGGAGCTCATATGGTAGTTTTTTATCTGTCCCATATATAATGAAATGTGATGTGTCACCTATGGATTTATTTATAGATCCATTAATTGAGGCTTCTACTCTGGGAACCCAATCATCCCAGCTTGCATAATTTTCACTGAGAATGTGTCGTAGCACATCTAATACTTTTTTGTTTTGTCTCTCTACTAACCCATTCGATGCTGGGTAATAGGCTCAAACGTTAACCTTTTTGATGTTGTATCTTTACATATTTCTTGTAAGATCTCAGAATTAAATTCTCCTCCATTATCACTTATTAGTACCTTTGGGGTAGTAAAGCGACATATTACATTATCTGTTATTGCCTTTGCTACTGTCTCTGCTGTCTTATCTTTAATTGGAGCTAAAATGACATAACGAGAAAAATGATCCATTGCTACGAATAGGTATAGGTTATTATTGTATGATAATGGCATCTTGAGTAAATCAACAGTGACAACGTCCCATGGTTGATGTGGTACAGGGTAATTACCCATCGGTGCAGGTGTGACTGGGTATCCTTTGTGTTTCGCACATGATTCGCATCTGTCTATATGATTTTTTATATCTTTTCATAATGAAGGCCAGTAATATAACACCTGGGCTTGTTTGAATGTCTTATCCTTTCCAGGATGTCCTGCATGAGGACTATCGTGTATCGTTCATAATACTTGGGGTATCATGTCATTAGGTACTACCAACTGGTTAGTATTTCTTTGGCGTTTTGATTGTTTAGAGTTAATCTTGTATAATGTATTATTAACCATTGTGAATTGTTCGAGTGGTACATGCAGTTTGAGTAATTGTATGTCATCTCCACTTTCTAACTTGTATATAACTTTAGACCATATTGGGTCAAGTCTTTGTGCCTTTGCGATATCATCGTGGTTTGGGATATTTCCTTTGAGATCTAATGCCACGACCTGAATTGTGTTTGGGTTCCTAGATAATGCGTAAGCTACTATGTTCATTTTACCTTGTATATAATGAATTTGTACATTGTAGTTTTCAACTGTACATTTCCATCTTGCTCTCCTCCCAGAAAGGAGTTTTTCTTTAAACATACCCACTAGTGGTTTATGGTCGGTGAATAAGTGGATTTCGTAACTATATACCAAATCTCGAAACTTTTGTAATGCAAAAACCACTGCAAGTGCCTCTAAGTCTGTAGTACAATAATTTTTCTCTGCAACTTTTGTTTGTCTGCTAGTAAATGCAGTTGGTTGATTCTTTCCTCTTTTATCTTCCTGCATCAGTACAGCCCCTAATCCTTTAACTGATGCATCTGTACAAATAAGAAATGATTTTGTGTAATCCGGATATGCTAAACAAGGTGCATTTGTTAGTTTAATTTGTAGATTGTTAAATGCCCTTTTTTGTTCTTCTTCCCATTGGCATATAGCATCTTTTTTGAGTAGTTGGAATAGAGGAAAGGCTATATGAGAGAATTGTGGTACGAATGACCTATAGTACCCAGCTAGACCTAAAAATTGTCTAACTTCGTCAGACGTAGTGGGTTCAGGAAAATCTCTCACTGCCAGTATTATGTCATCAGTGGTGTGAATACCATTAGAACTTAAATTGTGGCCTAAGAAATTTATTTCCTTAAAGCAAAATATGCATTTAGAAAGCTTAATTTTTTAACCAGCATCACTAAGCTTTTGTAAGAGTAAGTCTAATTTCTTGAGATGATCCGTAATATTCATTGTTGCGATAATAATATCGTCATGATAAACAAATATTCCTTGTCCTAAAATTCCGGACAATACGTAATTCATAAGACGCTGGAATGTGCCTGGGGCTGTCCTCAGTCCCATCGGCATCCATGTATATTGGTAATGGTCTCTGTTTGTGGAAAAGGCAGTGTATTTACGTGACTCCTCTGAAACCGGTATCTGATAATAGCCACTTAGGAGATCGATGGTTGAGAATATGTTATTCTCAGGTCCAATATTCTGTAGGACGTCGCTTAGCAATGACATGGGAAATCGGTCTGGGATTGTGTGATTGTTTAGTTTACGGTAATCTACTACCGCACGCATTTCTCCATTTCGTTTGGGCATGAAGAATAATGGGGCATTCCACGGGGAGACTGAAGGCTCAATAATTCCAAGTTTTAACATTTCATCGACATACTGATTTGCAAGTGTACATTGGGAGTGTGGGATGCGGTAGGCTGGTACGAAAATTGGTGGTGTTTCTGGGTGCACATTAATCTTGTGATTAATCGGGTTGGTACACCCTAATTGTTCTCCGGGTAATGCTACGGTGTCCCTGTGTGTTTCCAGCAGGGTTAACAAATCACTTTCTTCATCAAATCTACCTGAGTGAATTAAATTCTCTTTTATGCTTTCTCTATCCGTAGATTTGATCTCACTTGTCACTCCAGCTATAACTATTTCCTTCACAGGGGCGGGACATTTTTCAATATTAACTATGAAAGTCCCCTTTTTCAACTGAACTTTCCCATTCATGTGATTAATTATGAATATCTGAGTTTGCCCTTCATCGTTCATCTGACATAATGCGTTTTCTACTGACAATCCCTTTGCTTTACATAATTCTTCTAAGACAAGAACAGTACTATTCCGTAATTTGCTCTTTATGGTAACTTTCATGTAGGAATTAGGTGGTATAACTAAATCATTGGTGAGGTGGGCTGGAAAAACTGATAAATCAGTACTGTTATCTGGGTCACTAATTCTGGAGGCTGGGACAGGTGGTGGGAGTGGATCTATATACTCATCTGTTTGTGTATGTTTGTTTAAGCCTTTAATATTACCAATTCTTTTTGGTTCTCTTTTACTAATAGGTGAGGGCTCTGATGGTATTGCCTCTATGAATTCATTGTCAAAGTCTATTCCATTCATTTGTGGGAGTATAGTTATGTTCTCTGCTCTCATGGATCTTAAGCCCAGTAACATATGAGCTTTAATTGCTAAGTTTTCAACGATATAGAAAAATGCAGAGAATGGTCTTGTAGTCTCTGTGAAACTAATATTTAACCTTATCATACCTTTCACTGTAATTTTTTTCCCATCTACTGTATATAAATCTAAATCAGCTTCTTCCAGAAAAGTTACTTTCTTCTTATTTCTAAGAATTCTATTTATTTCTTCATGTGTTATTAAGTTCACTGGAGAGCCTGTATCTAAAAATAAGGAAACGTTTTGATCCTCCCATACAACTGGTATCAAGATACACTCATTTCCCAACATACCTCCTATGTAAGTTTTAGACTTGCTTTTCTTTACGTTTGTTCGTTTTTTGTCATGACTTGGTCTTCCCCCGATTTGAACATAGACACAATTTTTTCTACTGTTTTTCAGTCACTGGTCCAGTGCCCTTGGTATCTATGATGCCTACAGTAAGGACCAAATCCTTGTGTCTTTTGTCTATCCTCTTTTGCTTTGATAAAGCATTCATACCTTGTGTGTCCTGGTTTTGCACAATAATGACATAGAATGGACCTATCTCTTGACCGTGACCTACGAGGTGACTTCCCACAGGTAGTGTTGTTTATGGCGCAAGACCTGCTTGGGCTGCGCGAAAACTTATGAAACTGCCTGTACTCTGGTGTTTGTGATCGAACCCTCATCACGTTTGGTTGTTCGTTCTGCCTGCTTTCGGGTCGCGATCGATTTTGTTCTCTGTTTGGGGTCGGTGTAGATGTTTTCACAGCTGATACTGTCTCAGGTACTCTCATTCTACTAGAATGTGTGGGTGTGTCGACCATACCTGCTTTACTGCACTGCATCTCTACCTCGTCCATTAAGTCTAGGAAGCATATGCCTGGGGTGTACGCGATCATCTTGGCGATCTTAAGGGTCCCATCAGGTAATTAACACAAGGCTGCTACATAACCAATGATGTCCACGACGAGGTCTGGGGACATCTTTCCATCATCTGTTATCCAATTTGAGTTTTCCAAAGTAACTAACAATGTTCTTTTGATTGTGTTATTTCACTGAGCACATGGTTTGTAGTGTGCTCCCTTACAAGATCTACAATCTTATGTAATTCTGGAATTATACCTGGCAAGAAGTTCATACCTCCAGAAAATTTCTTCAAAAATTCAGTTTTAAATTCATCATATGTCCTAGCCTTGAGGAGCTTGCCTGATCACAATAAATTGCTTGCTGGACATCTTTCCTGGCTTATGCAAGATGAAAAAATAGCAATTTTCTCTTGTTCATCGAGTATGTGGCACTTGATGAACATTTGTTTGCACTGACTGACCAATGAAATGACGTCAGTGCGATCTTTTTCTGTGCCAGAGAATTTTGGGGCAGTTTTATCTTCAGGGTAAACGTAAACATGAGGTGGGGAAGTTTGATCCACGGTATTTGTTTCGTGATTCATTTTCACTGTTGCTCTGTTAATTTAACTTGGACTTGTTTATCGTTGTGTGAGGGAATGGTGGAATAGGATTCGCCTGCACGTTGCACTATATCAAGTATATTCTGATAGGTATGCAAGGCAGAAACTAAGTCCTCACTTGCTACGTCAAGGGGGTTTCCCACTCATCATCTGGAACTGACATATTTGTTTCTTGGTCTTTAGTTTGTGGTGTGGTTTGTACAATGGGTGTGTTGCCTTGGTGCTCTCCTAATTGTGAATCTTTTGTTGGAGCTAATTGTGTTTCATCTGGTATTAACGTGGGTGGTGGCAAAAATATCCCTGTCATTATGATATGGTGTAATGAAATACGCGTTTTGTTTTATGTCTTAACTAAATAGATGAGTAAATGAGTTGTAATAAACGAGAGATAGTGAGTGTATAAGTGTATATATAGAAATAAGTAAAGGAGTTGAATATACCTAATTTTAGCACTGAGAAGAAAAGAGTAAGTATAATTTCACCCACTTGATAGAGATCGTAGAGGCGTGTCGATGCAACTGTCGATCTCGGAAGAAAAATACAGGGTTGATTGAAGATCTCTTGATAATTCTAGTGCTCTGTTGATGGACGATATTACTCAGGAAATTCCATGGCCTGGTGCTTGTGGTGGTTAACAGCTGTCACAGGCAAACCTCAGCATAGAACGTCGAATTTCCAACTCAATACTGTGGAAATAAATGAGTATGAGTAGGCGCTATGTGAATAATGAGTAATGAGTAGTGGGTGAGAAGTGCCTGGTGTCAGTCACACGTTGCTTGGCATGGCCCTAAGTCAGCAAACTCGCGTTGTGATGTCATCTTAGCACATGGTGACGTCGGCTTCCCACACTGGTAGCTGTCGTGAATGCTGAGTAGTGATGCGTAACCTGGGTGAAGAAAGGTGAGTAAGACGCGTTATAAATGTGGCTCTGGTGTTTTGCTGCGTGTCTTGACCTCTGCGTCAGCGATGGAGATAGGCGGGAGAGAGTTGTGGAGGTTTGTGTGCTTGTTGCTTTGGTCTTTCCTCTTCTTTACTTGCTTTGTTTTATATTCTTCTTGCTGCTGCTTGAAGTTACGTGAAGATTATAGAGTTGTTTTGTAGACTTGTAGGCTATTTGCATTGTAGGCTATATTTTGTAGGAATTCACTGTAGAACTGAAGCTAATCTTGTAGAGTCTTGCCTGCTTTTGTAGAAATTCGCTTTTGATTCGGAGACGATGTCTGTAGATTCGCTTGCCACCAATATGTCACTCTCGATTTCTTGTAGTAGGAATTAAAGATGAGTACAGTGAGTTGATCTTAATTTATTATCTTCAGAGAAAATCTAAGTTGAGCAGGGTATGTCTTACAGAGACAATATAATAAGTAAGTCTAGTCGAGCCCCTCTTTCTTGTTCACTCTCTCCACTACCTGTCGGTTCTATGGCCTGCCTCCTTCTGAGCTCTGCTTCCTAAATTCTGGTGAAACAGGGGTCGTGGCACGTGTATTACACTGTGGTTGGAAAGTTCCAGAGATCTGTGTGTGAGTATGTGTGTATGTCACTAGGCTTTGTTCGCATGCTATCTCGCTGATGCACTACCTACATCATCCCCTGACTTGCTACTTCCTGTGTATGGTCAACATTTCCTCAGTTAACTTGCAAGATCACTTCCCTTTCCCAGGCTTGCATGGAGCTGTCTATCTATCTATTTATCTATCTATCTATTATGATTTGTAATTATAATATGGACTCATAACATTACAAAAAGGGTGACTCAAAAGACCTTAGTAACTATCGATCCATTAGCTTGCTATCAGTCATTTACAAACTCTTCACTAAAGTCCTTACAAACAGAATAACTAAAAATTTGGAGGAAAACCAACCTCGTGAACAGGCAGGATTCCGAAGTGGGTACTCGACTACTGATCATCTACACACAAAGAATCAGCTAATTGAGAAAACTACAGAATATAATAAACCACTGTGCTTAGGTTTTGTTGATTACGAAAAGGCTTTCGACTCAGTGGAGCACAGAGCAATTATAAATTCATTGCGAGAACAAGGAGTGGATGAGAATATTGTAAAACTGCTCGAAAACATATATAAAGAGGGAACTGCTACAGTTTAATTACATAAGGACTCTGAGAAAATTAAGATTGAGAAGGGCATGCGTCAGGCAGATGCGATGTCACCAAAGTTATTTACAGCATGCCTAGAAAGTATTTTCAGAAGGCTAGACTGGGAAAACAAAGGAGTGAACATAGATGGAGAGAAGCTAAACCATTTAAGATTTGCAGATGACATTGTCCTAATCTCAGAAACAGCAGAGACATTGCAAGAAATGTTAAATGACCTGAACATAGAAAGTCTCAAAGTAGGGCTAAAGATGAACCGGATTAAAACTAAAGTAATGTTTAATCTTCAAACACTACAGAGCATCATAAGAAGAAGTGGAGAAATTCTTGAAGAAGTCGAGGAGTACAATTACCTGGGACAAATACTAAAATTAACGAAAGATAATGATAGCAGAATAAAAAAAACGCATGACAGTTGGATGGAAAGCTTTCGTTAAACATAGGGACATTATGAAAAGTAGCTTGCCAATTTGTATGAAACGAAAAGTATATAATGTATAATTCCAGCTATGACGTATGGTTGTGAGACTAGAAACTGACAAAATTGATGGAAATTAAATTAATTCGTTCTCAGAGAGCAATGGAAAGGTCAATGTTGGGAATATCTTTAAGAGACAGGAAAAGATCAACTTGGGTGAGAGAGCAGACTAAAGTAAAAGATATTATAGAAGTTATAAAAGAACAGAAATTGAGGTGGGCAGGCCATGTAGCAAGAATAAGGCATAATCGATGGAGCAAGAGGTTGACTGACTGGACACCAAGAGATTGTAAGCATAGCAGAAAAAGGCCAGACAGGAGGTGGAGGGATGAGATAGAGAAATTTTCAGGGAAAATGTGGCAAAGATCGGCTCAGTCAAGGAATTCGTGAAGGTTGGGAGGCCTTTGTTCAGCAGTGGACTTGTAATGGCTGATGATGATGATGATGATCATCATCATCATCATTATATATATATATATATATATATATATATATATATATATATATATATATATATATATATATAATGGCCGCGCGTGCGAGTTTGAACCAAGTGACATTTTTAAAAAAAGCCAGAAATCGCGTTTAAAGTTTGTGAATATTGAAACGATCATAACTCCGTTGTTTTTAAAGCTAGAGACTTCATTCAAAGACCAAAATGAAGAGTATAGTATGTCGAATATGCCTATATTGTTAGTCATTGAAAATAATATACGCAAATATACGAAATTATAGAGTTTTTCGAAATGCCGAAAATCGGCAATTTTTAGTATACAACTTCAACGAAGTATAACTCCGTTATTAATAATGTTAGAGACTCCATTAAAAAACATAGTAAAGAGGAAAGGATGCAGATTATGAATATATAGACAGATTTTGGATAAATCAATTAGTGCAAGAGAAAACACCTGTTTTCCAAGTGCGACAGAATTTTCACTCAAAGTTCATGATCACAAAACCATTCAGTACATAGACGTTAATGGACATAAAGACATCAAATATGCACTAAGGGGTGGTGATAATGCACTAGGCCACCACGTGCATTATCACCACCTCCATTACCCTCAGGTAGTGCCACACATCCACCATTATCACCAGCGTCATCACTACTATCACCACCATCACCACCAACCCCATCACTTTCACCACTACGAACTATGGCACCAGGAGCCGTATCACCATTGCCAGCATTCTCACATAACGCCACACTAACTGCACCATTTTCACCATCATCACTATGACTCTCACCGTTCTCCAAAGCAGCCACACTGACACCACGTGCTTTATCCCTAAAACCAAGACGAGCTTTGTGGGTATAGAAAACAGCCACTTTAAAAGACTTGGAGCCTTGAGCAGGGCCGCTCTCTTGCACCCCTGAAGGCCCAGAGGTAGGGTCATCAACATAGTATCAGAAGACATTAAGAGCACAATCAACACATTAAAAAAAAAAAGAAAAGTGTAGCTTTTGTACACGGAGAATGACACGCAAGGCAAAACCGGGCCTTCGCAGTACCACCAACAGCATGCGCTGGAAACGCTGAAAATAGCACGTAGCCACATCATTAGCATAAGAGTTTCAGGGTTAAAGAGAAACAATATTGACCTTAATTAACATGTCAGAGCATTGGCAAAATTTACTTAATAATCTGGTACATAAATTAAAATTATATTCATAGCAATTGTTAGATGCTAACAATAACTAACAATGTACAGCAAGTGGATTGACAGTGACTCACCCTGTCGGTGTCCCTTGGTACAAACTCGCTCGCGCTGGCGGTCTGTCACTCACCTTCACCTCACAAATCAATTTCAGTGCTATATTTTGGAGGACTTTCAACCTTATGTCTAGTTCAAAATTGTACCAAGCAACATGCTTGGAATATAAAAGAAGGGTCAAAATAGTGATATAACATGAACACGCATGATCGGCTTGGGTGGCGCTTGGTAGCCTACAAACTCGCATGCGCGGCCTCCTATATATATATATATATATATATATTGTTACATAGCCTATGATTTCATCATCCTTTGTGTAATTCTAACGTACAGTATGCTGCATGTTTGATCTCGAGCGTGTTCTACCTCACTCCCCCCTTCTACCGTTATAGTAGAGTAAGTCGTTCTTTCTGTTGTTCAGAGCAGGATTGTCAACTCTTTGTCCCCATGGCTTCATTTGCGCGTCCTTCTTACAAGTTATATCAAGCTCTGCCGGCCCTTATATAATGAGCTCTGTCTCTGCATTATTGCCACTTAGATCTACTCCTCATTTTGTTCACATCTCTGTCCTCCCCTGTACGGTTATTATTGTGAGTGCTCAGGAAGTCTCCAACCATCTAGCAGCTGTGTAATTTGAGTATAAGTGTTATTGCATTTTGTTCTTGTACTGTATAGTATAAGGTGTTAATTCGTAGGCCTTGTGAGGTTTTTGTAATTCATGTAAGGCTCTTATTGTCAGCCATCATTAATAATATTTTGTATCTGTAATAATATATCTTGCATTCACTGAGTATTATCTGGTATTGTCATTTTATCAGGGCTGACTTAGATAAATTTACACTTGCTAATTTCGTGTTAATAGAGGCTATTGCAGTTAACCATATATTTAACCTGTTTTTTGACATTACATTATCCTTATGAGTCCTGAATGATTTGTTGTTAGTTTGAGCATTAAACTTTAACTTGTAATTTTACCTAACTCTTTGTTTTGAACCTGGAACTCTGCAGGACAGTTTTCTCTGTTCCGTAACAATATATATATATATATATATATATATATATATATATATATATATATTGTTACATAGCCTATGATTTCATCATCCTTTGTATAATTCTAACGTACAGGATGCTGCACTCCCCCCTTCTCCCCTTCTGTTGTTCAGAGCAGGAGTGTCTACTCTTTATCCCCTATGGCTTCATTTGCTCGTCCTTCTTACAAGTTGTATCAAGCTCTGCCGGCCCCTATATAATGAGCTCAGTCTCTGCATTAATTGCCACTTAGATCTACTCCTCATTTTGTTCACATCTCTGTCCTCCCTTGTACAGTTGTTATTATTTTTTTGAGTGCTCAGGAAGTCTCCAACCATCTAGCAGCTGTGTAGTTTGAGTATAAGTGTTATTACATTTTTTCTTGTACTGTATAGCATAAGGTGTTAAATCGTAGGCCTAGTGAGGTTTTTGTGATTAATGTAAAGTTTTTACTGTCAGCCAGTAGTAATAATAGTTTGTATCTGTAATGATATATCTTGCATTAACTGAGCATTATCCGGTTTTCTCATTTTATCAGGGCTGACTTAAATAAATTTACTCTTGCTAATTTCGTGTTAATAGAGGCTATTGCAGTTAACCATATATTTAACCTGTTTTTTGCCATTACATTATCCTTATGAGTCCTGAATGTTTTGTTGTTAGTTTCAGCATTAAACTTTAACTTGTAATTTTACCTAACTCTTTTGTCTTGAACCTGGAACTTTGCGGGACAGTAGTGATTTGGTGTTCTCACTTGAAGTGTTCATTTTCTATCTCTGTTCCGTAACATACATTTGGCGACCTCTTACCAGGATATTCAGGATATAATCATAAGGATTATGCTTGATATTTTGTGACTGTGATTTATTCATGATGTCTACTATTACTACGCTTGATGAAGCCAAAGATTTTTTGTCAAATGTGCAAACAGTGTGTGTGATGTAGAAAACACAACAAAGAATGAACTTAAGCTTGTTGCTCAATAATTGGGAATTGTTGTTCGCTCTCATCATTCTAAAGATCAAATTGTTGACATGATTAATGAAAGCTTGTTTAATGTAACTCCTCCAAATGAGCAAACGCAGATTGAATTAGTTAAGTTACAGCTAGCCCTGCAGGAGGCTCGTGTTAAGGAGGCTGAGGCACAAGTTGAAATTGCTAGGATTCAGGCAGACCATGAGTATCGCATGAAACAATGTGGAACTGGATCATCTAGCTCTGATGATTTTGATGTGGCAAAAAATGTTAAACTTGTCCCTCTTTTTAATGAATCTGATCTAACAAAGTATTTTCAGTTGTTTGAAAGGGTAGCTACAGGTTTTAATTGGCCCAAAAAGTATTGGCCAGTACACCTTCAAACTGTTCTCACCGGTAAAGCTCAAGTAACTTATGCATCTTTGCCTCAGGATCAATCTGATAATTATGATGTAGTTAAGAGCTTGATTCTTAAGGCCTATGAGCTTGTTCCTGAAACCTATAGAGTAAAATTTAGGACAACTTATAAGCAAGATAAGCAATCCCATGTTGAGTATGCAAAAATCAAAGAAGATCTGTTAGAGCAGTGGTTAGATTCTAAGAATGTGGATTCTGATTTTGATAAATTTAAGCAGATGATTTTGCTGGAGGACTTCAAAAGGTGTATTAATAAAGATGTAAGCCTATATCTTGATGAGAGAAGAATAGATAATTTGTCTGATGCTGCAGTTTTAGCTGATGAATATGTTCTCACTCACAAGAGATATTCTAGAGAAAGAAGGAAATCTGAGAGTAAGTACGTTGCCTCTACTCAGAGTACAGGTAACAGGAAAGAGAATAAGGATGATGTTTCTCAGGAAGTAAATACCAGCTCCACCTCTAGATTTCAGAAAAGTAAATGTACTTATTGTAGTAAGCTTGGTCATACTACGGAGAAATGTTTCAGGAGACAGCGTGATGTGAACAAAAAGGAGTCATTAAATATTCAGTCAATTGGTCTAGTGTCCACCCTTGAGAGTTCCCAGAATTCTTTAACTGAGTTAACTGAACCTGCTTTGAGGGGTAAATTAAATTCTCATGATGAAGCTCCTCTTTTGAGCAGTAACGTGGGTGACACTCTCAAGAGTTCATGTGCTAATTTCCTGTCTGATGGTTTTGTCAGTCCTCTAGACAGTAATGACAGGAAATCAATCAATCAATCAATCATTTCCTGTGGCACCCTCGGGGATGCATAGGCCCTCGATGAACTCACACCACCACATCCTATCTTGTGCTAACTCCTCAAGATCTTCCCAACACTCATCTCCAGCTTCCCGTCTCATTGTCCTCACCCACGTCTCTTTTGGCCTTCCTCTACCTCTCCTACCAAGTACCACCCACCCTGGTGTACCACGTACTATTCCCTGTCTCCTATACACATGTCCTAGCCACTTCCATCGTGAGAACCTATCATATTCATCGACCGGCTGCACTCCCGTTATTTCTCTAATTCTACTATTTGGTATCCTTTCCCACCACTTAACTCCTAATATTCTTCTAAGTGCTTTTTTTTCAAGCACCAAGAATTTATTTTCCATAGTCACTGTGCTGTACCAAGACTCGTGTCCAAAAAATTAAGATACTCCTAACCATTACCTTATAAAGTTTGATTTTTGTATGCACAGAAAAATTGTTATTATTCCAAATATTTTTGAGCATTCCCATTGCCTGATTAGCCTTCTTTAACCTTTCCTCGAATTCAAAGTTCAAAGAACCATCCTTGGCTAAGTTAGTACCTAAATATTTAAACCTATCAACTTGCTTTACAACCATACCTCCAATTACACATTCCTGCGCATTTTCCATATTCATATTGATTATTTCAGTTTTTCCAAAATTAATAACCAAACCCGCCTTGCGACCTTCACTCACCAAACAGTCCAACACTCTCTGTATCTCTTCTGGCCCATCACAAATCAAAAGTATATCATCTGCATAATCTAAATCCAAAAGTTTCCTGTTCTCTCCCCAAAGTATACCTGCACCGGTTTCTGTTCCAACGCGTTTCATAATGTAATCAATGACCAATATAAATAGTAAAGGCGATAGAACACCACCTTGAATTACTCCGGACTTGACTTCAAACGAATCACTCAGACAACCATCAACCATCACTTTACAAAATGTGTCCTCATGCATGTTCATAATGACCCTCACAAACTCCTCTGGTATTCCATAATGTCTCATGATCTTCCCCATAGTATCTCTCGAAACACTATCAAAAGCCTTTTCAAAATCAACAAAACAAAGACTTAACGGTACTCTCATTTCATGAACTTGCTGCATCAAATGCCTAACTATAAAGATCTGATCATTGCAACCACGTCCCTTTCTAAAACCAGCCTGTTCATCCCTCAGAATACCCTCAACCACCGGCTCCAACCTATTTAACAACACTCTACTGAAAACTTTCAAAGCTATCGGTGACAAAGAGATTCCCCTCCAATTACCACATTCACTCAGGTCTCCCTTCTTCGAAACTTTGACAATTACACCATTCTTCCAAACTGATGGTAGTAACCCCGTCACCCATATCTTACTGAATAGCTTGGTCAAGATGATTATTAATCTATCCCCCTCCACTTTAAACATTTCCGGAAATAAACCATCCTCCCCTGGTGCCTTATTATTCTTTAACTGTTTTACTGCTTTCTCCACTTCTGCAGGCCTCAGCTCTCCTGTTTCTATATTTAAATCTTCCTGAGCAAACGGTATATCCTCCTCTGGTGGTATTGGTCTATTAAGAACTGTCTCAAAATGCTCTTTCCATCTATTTTTAATATCTCCATCTTTGGTCAATAAATTTCCTTCCCTGTCTCTAACTGGTATTTCCTTGCGTTTACCTGCATTACCACTCAGTTCTCTAATCGATTCATATGCTATTCTTTGACTCTGTCCATCATTTTTGTTTATTAAGATTTCAGTCTCTACAACCTTTTCATCCACACATCTTTTATCTCTCCTAGCTAACCTTCTTACTTCTGAATTCAAACTCCAGTACGCAGCTCTTGCTAATTCAATCTCTCGTTCATCAACGCATTGCATCTCACTCCTCAATTTAGCCTCACCTCTCTTTTTTATCATATCCCACGTTTCCTCTGATATCCATTTCTTTCTCCTGAATCTATGTCTCCTTCCAATCGTACATTCAGCAGTCTCATGCAAAACTTTGTTCACATCCTCCCACATCTCATCTACACTTCTCCTCCCCTCTTCCAACGTTTCCAGCACCAAAAATCTATTTCTGCATTCTAATCTGAATTCCTCCTTTTCTTCTCCTTCCCTTCTAAGCTTAACAATATCGTATCTACCAACACCAGATTTTTCCTTCTTCTGATTTTTAAGTTTAAACCTTATTTTTGCAATGCTGAGTTGATGGACACTACCAATATCCGCTCCCCGTTTAACATGAACATCTAGCAGAGAACTTCTATGCCTCCTACTGATAGCGATGTGATCAATCTGATTTTTATATTTTCCACACGGCGACACCCAAGTTGTCTTGTGTATATTGCAATACTGAAAGAGTGTGCCCCCGATGGCTAAGTCATTTGCTAGACAGAAGCTTCCCAACCTCACTCCGTTTTCACTCATCCTACTACCAACTCCCATCTTACCCATACATGCCTCAAATCCCTCATTACTGCATTAAAGTCTCCAACGCAGATCAAAACATCATGTCTAGGTACCCTTCCTACTCCTTGCAACTTTTCATAAAATGTGTCTTTCCCTTCATCGAGTGCATCATTAGTAGGTGCATAACACACAAACAGACTGATGTTGCCATGATTTGATTTAAACCGTGCGTATAACAATCGCTCATCTATAGGATCCCACTCACACAAAGCCTTATTTGCCTTACAACCCAGCAACAATCCTACTCCCTGATAATGCATTCCGTCCTGTCGGCCAGATATCAATAAACGTATACAATCCTCCAAATCCAACTTATCGACTCCAGTTAATCTAGTTTCTGTCAGAGCACAAATATCAAGTCCGTAATTTTGAAAAACTTTCACTAACTCATCGATTTTACCGTCATGATTTAGCGTTCTCACATTCCAGTTACCAATTTTAATTGTATTTTTTGCATTAACAAAGGAATTAGATTGTAATTGAGGCAACCGTGAGATTCTTAGCACCCCCTGCCCATTTAAGGGCTGCACGGGACTGGGGGCCATTATTGTTCTTTCAGAGTCCATCAAGGTTTCTTTGGCTAACTTCATGAACATCTCGCCATTGTGTTGCAGTCGCAGTAGGCAGCTAACTTGCCTGATTGCCCACACCCGAAAGACCCAGCTATGCTGTAGCCAGTCACGTGCCGGCATGCTTCCCAGCCATTTCACTCTCAAGGAGTTCCTCTGCCTGAGAAAGCAACCACCCCCCTCCTCCCGAGGGCTTTTGATCTGTGTAGGTAGAGGGCGATCACTCCCTCACTAGCCATATACAGTGTATATACAGTATATAGGCTACACTCACACCAAATCAGTTAAAATATATCGTGATACAGGTGCTTGCCAATCCCTTATGCTGACTAGTGTTCTAGGCTCTAATGTTAATTCCTCTGATGAAACTGTAATCTTACATGGTGTAGGGAATAATTACTTCTCTGTCCCTCTGTGCAGAGTGAATTTAGAGCCTGGTTTTGTTAATGGTTCCGTTATGGTTGGGTTGGTTGAGACACTCCCAATGTCAGGTGTAACTTTCTTATTTGGAAATGATATTGGTGGAAGTCAAGTGTGTCCAGCTCCTCAGTTGTCTAGTGAACCAGTGACTGCGACCCAGGATTGTGATATCCCTGATGTGTTCTCTGCATGTGCTGTCACTAGGGCTAAGTCTAAAGTTACTGGTGACTTAGAGGATAATGATGATGATGATGGTATCCTATCTGACACTTTTCTTGTTAATTTGGACCACTCACCAGATGAGGCAGTACCCCGTAGTGTTGATAATTTGTCTCGTCAAGAGTTGGTTGAGTTGCAGGTTGCTGACCCTGAGTTGAAAGGTCTAGCTAACTCTGCTTGCAGTGAGGAAGAGTCAGCTGGTGCTTCTACTTGTTATTATATAAAGTCAGGAGTACTTATGAGAAAGTGGAGACCCCCAACAGCATCAGCTGACTGTGAATGGGAGGTTGTACATCAAGTTGTCATCCCTCGTGTTTGTAGGCAGGATATCATTAGAGTGGCTCATGATTCCAGTTTGGCAGGACACCTTGGAGTGAGGAAGACTGTGGCATGCATGCCACAGGTATCTTCCGAGATGTTTCCTGGTATTGTAAGTCTTGTCACACCTGTCAAGTTGTGGGGAAGCGTAATCAGACCGAAAAGGTTGCACCTCTAGTTCCCATTCCTCCTTTTGAGGCGCCATTCACACGTGTGTTGGTGGATATTGTGGGCCCTCTTCCTAAGACTTCTTCAGGATTTTCTGATGTGTTGACCCTGATTGATATGGCTACTCGTTATCCTGAAGCCATTCCACTTAGAAATATCTCAGCAAAGAACGTGGTTAAGGAAATGCTAGGGTTCTTCACAAACTTTGGTCTGCCCAAGGAAGTACAGTCAGACCGGGGAAGTAATTTCATGTCAAATGTTTTCAAGCAGTCTCTGAAAGAGTTGGGCATCACCCAGATCACGTCTTCAGCTTACCATCCCCAGACCCAAGGAGCGTTGGAGAGATATCATCAAACACTCAAATCGATGCTCAAGAAATACTGTTTGGAACATCAGAAAGACTAGGATAAAGGTCTCCCATTCGTTGTATTTCCCGCAAGAGAATCTCCAAATGAATCACTGGGCTTCTCACCCTTTGAACTACTGTTTGGCCATGAAGTAAGAGGACCCCTTAAGCTACTCAAGGAATGTTGGCTGTCGGAGGAAGATGACGTCAACCTGCTGGAGTATGTGATGAAGTTCAAAGAACGGCTGTCCACTGCTTTACAGCTGGCGAGAGAGAATTTAGGAGCTGCTCAGGAGAAGATGAAGACTTGGTATGATAAGAAGTCCAGGTTACGCCACTTTCAGCCAGGAGATCAGGTTTTGATTCTGCTACCGGTGCGTGGGCAACCTCTTCAAGCCAAGTTTAGTGGTCCTTATTTCGTGGAGAAGAAACTCAGTGATATCAACTATGTCATCGCCACACCAGATCGAAGAAAGAACAAGCAACTTTGTCACATCAACATGCTAAAGTTATATCACAGGCGGGATGAAAATAACACAGTCTGCGCTGTAGCTGTTCCACACGAGTCTGCAAGTGAAGTTCTCCCATGCAGCATGAGCCTGAGTGATAGTTTGGGGAAGAATCCTGATATCATGAATGATCTCCAGACTAAGCTTTCTCATCTACCTCCCGAGGAAAGGCAGGAGTTTTCGGCATTACTGCAGGAGTACCCGCAAGTGTTCCGTGCCACTCCAGGAAGAACCACTGCATTGATGCATGATGTCGATGTTGGAGACGCAAAGCCGATTAAACTGCCTCCTTACCGTGTGAACCCAGTGAAAGTTCCTCTCATCCAGAAGGAGCTTGGCTACCTGTTGGACCACAAGATGATTGAGCCCTGTCAGAGCGAGTGGAGTTCTCTTATCACTCTAGTCCCTAAGCCAGGTGGGTCACAGCGGCTTTGCATCGACTACAGACGTGTTACTCAGATAACCAAAACAGACACTTACCCTCTCCCTCGTGTGGAAGATTGCATAGACAAGATCAGAAAGGCTAGGTACATCAGTAAGTTTGATTTGTTGAAGGGATACTGGCAAGTACCTATGACTGAACGTGCTAGGGAGATCTCATGTTTTGTAACACTAGGAAAGACTTTTGCATGTTCTGTAATGCCATATGGTATGAAGAATGCACCAGCCACATTCCAGAAGCTCATGAATGTTGCAACAGAGGGTTTGGCAGGGTGTGTTGTTTATATTGATGATGTATTAATCTTCAGTGACAACTGGAAAGATCACCTATGCCATGTCAGTAAATTTCTTGAGCGTTTGGTTCAGGCTAATCTTGTAGCTAATTTATCAACGTGTGAGCTTGGTCAAGCTAAAGTTCAGTACCTTGAGTACGTAATTGGTGTTGGACATGCTGCACCACCAGGAGCTAAGGTTCAGGTTATAAGTGATCTTCCCAGACCTAAAAGTAAGAAAGAGCTACAAAGATTTTTGGAAATGGTAGGTTATTACAGGAGATTTGTTCTTAACTTTTCAATTCTTGTATCACCACTTACAGACCTACTGAAAAAGGGAGTTAAATTTGTCTGGACCGATAACTGTGAATCCTCTTTCAGCAAACTTAAAGCTATCCTATTAAGTCAGCCAGTGCTCGCTACTCCAAATTTTGCTAAGCCTTTTAAGATGGCTGTTGACGCAAGTGATACAGGAGCTGGGGCTGTTTTGTTGCAAGAGGATGATCAGGGTATTGAACACCCTGTATCTTATTACAGTAAGAAGTTCACTCCACCTCAAAAGAACTGCTCAACTATTGAGAAAGAGCTTTTGGCCTTGATTTTGGGTTTACAGCATTTTTCATTTTATTTGTGTTTTGGTTTTGACCCCATAGTCATTTATACCGATCATAACCCACTGAAATTATTTAGTAAGTTTAAAGATAAAAATCAGAGATTGAGAAGATGGAGTCTACTTCTTCAGGATTATTCATTAGACATACAACATTTCAAGGGAAAAGAAAATGTTATTGCAGATTGCTTATCTAGACTTTAGACAGATTGTTTTAGAGTAATAAGAAATTTCCTTTGTAAATTTCTTTTTCCTTGTGGGGAGGTGTTACATAGCCTATGATTTCATCATCCTTTGTATAATTCTAACGTACAGTATGCTGCATTTTTGATCATGAGCGTGTTCTACCTCACTCCCCCCTTCTCCCCTTATAGTAGAGTAAGCCGTTCTTTCTGTTGTTCAGAGCAGGAGTGTCAACTCTTTATCCCCTATGGCTTCATTTGCACATCCTTCTTACAAGTTGTATCAAGCTCTGCCGGCCCTTATATAATAAGTTCAGTCTCTGCATTAATTGCCACTTAGATCTACTCCTCATTTTGTCCACATCTCTGTCCTCCCCTGTACAGTTGTTATTATTTTTGTGAGTACTCAGGAAGTCTCCAACCATCTAGCAGCTGTGTAATTTGAGTATAAGTGTTACTACATTTTTTCTTGTACTGTATAGCATAAGGTGTTAATTCGTAGGCCTAGTGAGGTGTTTGTGATTAATGTAAAGTTTTTACTGTCACCCAGTAGTAATAATAGTTTGTATCTGTAATAATATATCTTGCATTAACTGAGCATTATCCGGTTTTCTCATTTTATCAGGGCTGACTTAGATAAATTTACTCTTGCTAATATCGTGTTAATAGAGGCTATTGCAGTTAGTCATATATTTAACCTGTTTTTTGCCATTACATTATCCTTATGAGTCCTCAATGTTTTGGTGTTAGTTTGAGCATTAAAATTTAACTTGTAGTTTTACCAAACTCTTTTGTTTTGAACCTGGAACTTTGCGGGACAGTAGTGATTTTGGTGTTCTGACTTGAAGTGTTCATTATCTATCTCTGTTCCGCAACACAATATATATATATATATATATATATATATATATATATATATATATATATATATATCAGGGGAGTGAAAGATAAAAATGGTAGATTACTGGTGGAGAAGGGAGAAAAAGTGAGCAGATGGAGAGAAGAATTTAAGGAATTATTGAACATAGAGGATGGAAGTAATGCGAGTATAAGTGGCTGGGGAATGGCTGGGAGGATGAGGGAGGTGACGAGACAGGAAGAAATCAGTAGGATAGAAGTTGTGGAAGCAATGAAGAAAGTTAAATTGGGGAAAGCCCCAGGAATTGATGGAGTGTGTGGTGAAATGCTGAAGTATGGAGGAGAGATAGTAGTAGAATGGATGTGGACAATGTGCAGATTGGCCTGGGAGGAAGGTAGAGTCCCGGAGGATTGGAAATCAGGTATAATTATTCCCTTGTACAGAGAAGGAAAAGGGGAAAAAGAAGCGTATGGTAATCATTGGGGCATCTGTCTTCTTAGTATAATAGGAAAAATGTATGGTAGGATACTTATTGACAGAGTCAGAGAAAGGACAGAGGAATTAGTTGGAGAAGAACAGGGAGGCTTTAGGAAGGGAAAAGGTTGTGTAGATCAGATATTCATTCTTAGATCTTTAGTGGAAACGTTTCTAGAGAAGGGAAAGAAGTTGTATGCGGCTTTCATGAATTTGGAGAAAGCATATGGCAGGGTGGATAGACAAGGATTGTGGAAAGTATAAAGAATATATAGAGCAAATGGGAAGTTGCTGAATGTTATGAAGAGTATGTGTGATGGTGCTAAGGCTGCAGTGCGTGTGGATGGTGAACTGAATGAATTTTTCTCTTTGAAGGTTGGGTTGAAACAGAGATATGTCATGTCTTCATGGTTGTTCAATCTGTACATGGATGGGGTAATAAAAGAGGTACAAGGTAGGGTAGTGGATGTTGGAGTGGCCCTAGTGAGAGAGGGTAGTGTTTGAAAACTCCCTGTACTGTTGTTTGCAGATGATACTGTGTTGTTCAGTAAAGACGAAGGAGAACTGAAAGGCTTCGTGGATGAGTTTGGGAGAGTGTGTAAGAAACGGAATCTAAAGGTGAATGTAGGGAAGAGTAAAGTGATGGTCTTTGAGAGAGGTGAAGTCAGTGAATGTACAGCGAGGTTGGATGGTGAGGAATTGGAAAATGTGAGTACGTTTAAGTACTTGGGTAGTGTGATGAGTAAGGATGGAGGTTTGGAGGGTTAAGTGCTTGAAAGGGTACAGCAAGGAATTAAGGTTGCTGGTTCCTTGAAAGCAGTGATAAGAAACAGGGAAGTGAGCATGGAAGTGAAAAAGTTACTACATGACAGGATTGTTATACCAACTCTAACGTATGGAAGTGAAGCTTGGACGTTGCTGGAAGGACACAAGTTAAGAGTGAGAGCAGTGGAAATGAGTTATTTAAGAGGAACCTGTGGAGTCACATGGAGAGACATGCTGACAAATGAGAACATAAGGATGCTTTGTGGTGTGAATGTGGATGTGATAGGAAACGTTAGGAGGAATACACTGAGGTGGTTTGGCCATGTGGAGAGGATGGAGGGTGAAAGACTGACGAAGACAGTGTATGTGAGTGAGGTGGAGGAGGGAAGAGAGAGGGAGAGGCCGAGGATGAGATGGAGGGATGGGGTGGAGAGGTATATGAGAGAGGGGGGTGTGAGTTGGGAGCGGGGCAGTGAAATGGCGGGGGACCGGGTGACGTGGAGGCGATTTGTTTGTGGCCACCCTGAACGGGATTCAGGCGTCTGGCAATATATATATATATATATATATATATATATATATATATATAGTATATATATATATATATATATATATATATATATATATATATATATATACCCCTGGGGGTAGGGTTTTTTTTCAAGAATACTCCCCCAGTATCCCTGCTTGTCGTAAAAGGCGACTTAAAGGGTTGGCGGAGGGTTAGTGCCCCTCCCCAGAAAACAACTAACTAAAAAAACAAATAAGAAGCCTCGGACAAGGACTGACCAAACGTTGACGACCAAGGACCGGACAAAGGACATTGCAATTGGAACTTGGAATGTAAGGGGAGCAAATGATGAGGTGAAAGAGAGAGAGATTGTCCAGGTGCTTGAGAATGCGAAAGTGGATGTATGTGGAATAACTGAAACAAAATGGAGAGGAGAAAGTGTGAGAGAATGGGAGTGTGGATGGGGTATATGTGCAGGAGTAGGTGAGAATGAGAGGGCAAAGGAAGGAGTATGTATAGTTGTGAGTAAAAAATGGAAGAGGAGCATAAGACAGTATGGATCAGTTGGATCAAGGATTGTGTGGGTAAAGTTGAAAGTTGGAATACAAATGTGGGCGATTGTGTGTGTGTATGCGCCAACGCAAGATCGTGCTAGAAGAGTGAGAGAAGAGTTCTGGACAAATGTAGAAGTGTGCATGGAAAAGTTTGGAAGGAATGAGAGAGTGTTTTTGATTGGTGATATGAATGGTAAAGTTGGGAATGTGAAGGTGGATGGAATAGTTGGTGAGTGAGGTGTGCCTGCTGAGGTAGATGAGAATGGGAGTGCGTTAGTGGACATTTGTGCTGGGAGGGGGTTGGTGATAGCCAATACCCTCTTCAGGCATAAAATGATCCACAGGTATACATGGCGAGTGATGAGACGGGTGGGTGGTGAACTGAGTGAAAGGAAGGCAATGATTGATTATGTGTGTGTGGATGAAAGGATGCGAAGATGTATATTGGATGCAAGAGTTTATAGAGGTTGGGGGAGTGGACTTTCTGACCACTACTTGGTGGTGGCCAGAATTAAAGTTCAAGTAAGATGGAGGAATAGAAGAAGGGAAAGACGAGAGGAAGGAGTAGTTGCAAGGAGAGTGGAAAGGTTACAAGAGGATGAGAAAAAGGCAGAGTATAAGAGAGAAGTGGAGGAACGATTGGGCAAATATGAATTGGAGCAGATGGGGGACGTGGAAGGTGTGTGTAGAATATTTACAGAAGAAATATGTGCAGCATGTGATGTGGAGTGTGGAAGGAAGAGAAGACGGAGGGGGGTGCAAGGAACAGCGTGGTGGACTGAAGAGGTGAAACGGGCTGTGGCACAAAAGAAGAAAGCATACAATGAATGGATGAGAAATAGGGGCGTGGAAGAAGTTGAGAGGCGGAAGAGAGAGTTATATGTAGAAAGAAAGAGAGAGGTGAAAAGATTAGTAAGAGAGAGTAAGAAGGGAGTGGATGAGGAATTTGGAAGGAATTTGAGTGTAAAGTGGAGGGACTGTAAGAAAATGTTCTGGAAAGAGGTGAAAAGAGTAAGACATTGTGGAAGTGAAGTTAGCAGGGGAGTGAAAGATAAAAATGGTAGATTACTAGTGGAGAAGAGAGAAAAAGTGAGCAGATGGAGAGAACACTTTAAGGAATTGTTGAACGTGGAGGATGGAAGTAATGCGAGTATAAGTGGCTGGGGAATGGCTGGGAGAAGGAGGGAGGTGAGAAGACAGGAAGAAATCAGTAGGATAGAAGCTGTGGAAGCAATGAAGAAAGTTAAATCAGGGAAAGCCCCAGGAATTGATGGAGTGTGTGGTGAAATGCTGAAGCATGGGGGAGAGATAGTAGTAGAATGGATGTGGAAGATGTGCAGATTGGCCTGGGAGGAAGGTAGAGTCCCGGAGGATTGGAAGTCAGGTATAATTATTCCCTTGTACAAAGGAAAAGGGGAAAAAGAAGTGTGTGGTAATCATAGGGGCATTTGTCTTCTTAGTATAATAGGAAAAGTGTATGGTAGGATACTTATTGACAGAGTTAGAGAAAGAACAGAGAAATTAGTTGGAGAAGAACAGGGAGGCTTTAGGAAGGGAAGAGGTTGTGTAGATCAGATATTCATTCTCAGATCTTTAGTGGAAAAGTTTCTAGAGAAGGGAAAGAAGTTGTACGCGGCTTTCATGGATTTGGAGAAAGCATATAACAGGGTGGATAGACTAGGATTGTGGAAAGTGTTAAGAATATATGGAGTAGATGGGAAGTTGTTGAATGCTGTGAAGAGTATGTACGATGGTGCGAAGGCTGCAGTGCGTGTGGATGGTGAACTAAGTGAATTTTTCTCTTTGAAAGTTGGGTTGAAACAGGGATGTGTCATGTCTCCATGGTTGTTCAATCTGTACATGGATGGGGTAATAAAAGAGGTACAAGGTAGGGTAGTGGATGTTGGACTGGCCCTGGTGAGAGAGGATAGTGTTTGGAAACTCCCTGTACTGTTGTTTGCAGATGATACTGTGTTGTTGAGTGAAGACGAAGGGGAGCTGCAAGGCTTCGTGGATGAGTTTGAGAGAGTGTGTAAGAAACGGAATCTAAAGGTGAATGTAGGGAAGAGTAAAGTGATGGCCTTTGAGAGAGGTGAAGTCAGTGAATGTACAGCGAGGTTGGATGATGAGGAATTGGAAAATGTGAGTACGTTTAAGTACTTGGGTAGTGTGATGAGTGAGGATGTAGGTTTGGAGGGTGAAGTGCTTGAAAGAGTACAGCAGGGAAGAAAGGTTGCTGGTTCTTTGAAAGCAGTGATAAGAAACAGGGAAGTGAGCATGGAAGTGAAAAAGTTACTACATGACAGTATTGTGATACCAACTCTAACGTACGGAAGTGAAGCTTGGACGTTGTTGGAAGGACACAAGTCAAGAGTGAGAGCAGTGGAAATGAGTTATTTAAAAGGAGCCTGTGGAGTCACATGGAGAGACAGGCTGACGAATGAGGATATAAAGGAGCGTTGTGGTGTTGATGTGGATGTGATAGGAAGCGTTATGAGGAACACACTGAGGTGGTTTGGCCATGTGGAGAGGATGGAGGGTGAAAGACTGACGAAGAGAGTGTATGTGAGTGAGGTGGAGGGGGAAAGAGGGAGGGGGAGGCCGAGGATGAGATGGAGGGATGGGGTGGAGAGGTATATGAGAGAGGGGGGTTTGAGTTGGGAGCAGGGGAGTGAACTGGTGGGGGACAGGGCGACTTGGAGGCGATTTGTTTGTGGCCACCCCAAACGGGATTGAGGCGTCTGGCAATAGATAGATAGATAGATAGATTTATATAGTATACACACACACATATATATATATATATATATATATATATATATATATATATATATATATATATATATATATATATAATTATAGGTGGCTTTACATTGAGTGACAAGCCAAATGGTTTCCTGTAAGGCAAAAATACATTTACAACGCTGGGTGGTATCCATATAACCAAATCATACGTGCTCCCTACTTGTCAACAAGTGGGTTGGTGGAGGGTTAGTGCCCGTCCCCGAGAAACAGATTCCTCAGAGTCAAATGGCCACCCCTTAAGGACTTATGGCGTCTGGTAATCTCTCTCTCTCTCTCTCTCTCTCTCTCTCTCTCTACATAAATATATATATATATATATATATATATATATATATATATATATATATATATATATGTGTGTGTGTGTGTGTGTGTGTGTGTGTGTGTGTGTGAATGTGATAGGAATCGTTATGAGGAACATACTGAGGTGGTTTGGCCATGTGGAGAGGATAGTGAGTGAAAGACTGACGAAGAGAGTATGTGAGTGAGGTGGTGGGGGGAAGTGGGTGGGGGAGGCCGAGGATGAGATGGAGGGATGGGGTGGAGATGTATATGAGACAGGGGGGAGTGAGTTGGGAGCAGGGCAGTGAAATCGCGGGGGACAGGGCGACTTGGAGGCGATTTGTTTGTTGCCACCCCAAAAGGGATTGAGGCGTCTGGAAATATATATATATATATATATATATATATATATATATATATATATATATATATATATATATATATATATATATATATATATATATATATATATATATATATATATATTGTTACGGAACAGAGAAAGATAATGTACACTTTAAGTGAGAATACTAAAATCACTACTGTCCCGTAAAGTTCCATGTTCAAAACAAAAGAGTTAGGTAATATTACAAGTTAAAGTTTAATGCTCAATCTAACAACAAAACATTCAGGACTCATAAGGATAATGTAATGGCAAAAACAGGTTAAATATATGGTTAACTGCAATAGCCTCTATTAACACGAAATTAGCAAGAGTAAATTTATCTAAGTCAGCCTTGATAAAATAAGAAAACCAGATAATACTCAGTGAATGCAAGGTATATTATTACAGATACAAAATATTATTACCACTGGCTGAAAATATGAATTACAAAAACTTTACTAGGCCTACGAATCAACACCTTATGCTATACAGCACAAGAACAAAATGTAATAACACTCATAGTCAAATTACACAGCTGCTAGATGGTTGGAGACTTCCTGAGCACTCACAATAATAACAACTGTACAGGGTAGGACAGAGATGTGAGCAAAATGAGGAGTAGATCTAAGTGGCAATTAATGCAGAGACTGAGCTCATTATATAGGGGCCGGCAGAGCTTGATACAACTTCTAAGAAGGACGCGCAAATGAAGCCAGAGGGGACAAAGAGTTGACACTCCTGCTCCGAACAACAGAAAGAACGACTTACTCTACTATAAGGGAGGAGGGGGGGAGTGAGGTAGAACACGCTCGTGATCAAACATGCAGCATACTGTACGTTAGAATTACACAAAGGATGATGAAATCATAGGCTATGTAACAGCTCCCCACAAAGAAAAAGAAATTTACAAAGGAAATTTCTTATTACTCTAAAACAATCTGTCTAAAGTCTAGATAAGCAATCTGCAATAACATTTTCTTTCCCCTTGACATGTTGTTTGTCTAATGAATTCTCCTGAAGAAGTAAACTCCATCTTGTCAATCTCGGATTTTTATCTTTAAACTTACTAAGGAATTTCAGTGGGTTATGATCGGTATAAATGACTATGGGGTCAAAACCAGAATGAAATATGCTGTAAACCCAAAATCAAGGCCAAAAGCTCTTTCTCAATAGTTGACTAGTTCTTTTGAGGTGGAGTGAACTTCTTACTGTAATAAAATACAGGGTGTTCAATACCCTGATCATCCTCTTGCAGCAAAACAGCCCCAGCTCCTGTATCACTTGAGTCAACAGCCATCTTAAAAGACTTAGCAAAATTTGGAGTAGCGAGCACTGGCTGACTTAATAGGATAGCTTTAAGTTTGCTGAAAGAGGATTCACAGTTATCGGTCCAGACAAATTTAACTCCCTTTTTCAGTAGGTCTGTAAGTGGTGATACAAGAATTGAAAACTTAAGAACAAATCTCCCGTAACAACCCACCACTCCCAAAAATCCCTGCAGCTCCCTCCCACTCCTAGGTCTGGGAAGATCACTTACAACCTGAACCCCAGCTCTTGGTGGTGCAACATGTCCATCACCAACTACGCACCCAAGGCACCGAACTCCAGCTTGACCAAACTCACACTTTGATAAATTAGCTACAAGATTAGCATGAACCAAACGCTCAAGAAATTTACTGACATGGCATAAGTGATCTTTCCAGTTGTCACTGAAGATTAATACATCATCAATATAAGCAACACACCCTGCCAAACCCTCTGTTACTACATTCATGAGCTTCTGAAATGTGGCTGGTGCATTCTTCAAACCATATGGCATTACAGAACATGCAAAAGTCTTTCCTAGTGTTACAAAACATGAGATCTCCCTAGCACGTTCAGTCATAGGTACTTGCCAGTATCCCTTTAACAAATCAAACTTACTTATGTACCTAGCCTTTCCGATCTTGTCTATGCAATCTTCCACGCGAGGGAGAGGGTAAGTGTCTGTTTTGGTTATCTGATTAACACGTCTGTAGTCGATGCAAAGCCTCTGTGACCCACCTGGCTTAGGGACTAGAGTGACAGGAGAACTCCACTCGCTCTGACAGGGCTCAATCATCTTGTGGTCCAACAGGTAGCCAAGCTCCTTCTGGATGAGAGGAACTTTCACTGGGTTCACACGGTAAGGAGGCAATTTAATCGGCTTTGCGTCTCCAACATCGACATCATGGATCAACACAGTGGTTCTTCCTGGAGTGGCACGGAACACTTGCGGGTACTCCTGGAGTAATGCCGAAAACTCCTGCCTTTCCTCGGGAGGTAGATGAGAAAGCTTAGTCTGGAGATCATTCATGATATCAGGATTCTTCCCCAGACTTTCACTCAGGCTCATGCTGCATGGGAGAACTTCACTTGCAGACTCGGGTGGAACAGCTACAGTGCAGGCTGTGTTATTTTCGTCCCGCCTGTGATATAACTTTAGCATGTTGATGTGACAAAGTTGCTTGTTTTTTCTACGATCTGGCGTGGTGATGACATAGTTGACATCCCTGAGTTTCTTCTCCACGAAATAAGGACCACTAAACTTAGCTTGAAGAGGTTGCCCATGCACTGGTAGCAGAATCAAAACCTGATCTCCTGGCTGAAAGTGGCGTAACCTGGACTTCTTATCATACCAAGTCTTCATCTTCTCCTGAGCAGCTCCTAAATTCTCTCTCGCCAGCTGTAAAGCAGTGGACAGCCGTTTTTTGAACTTCATCACATACTCCAGCAGGTTGACGTCATCTTCCTCCGACAGCCAACATTCCTTGAGTAACTTAAGGGGTCCTCTTACTTCATGGCCAAACAGTAGTTCAAAAGGTAAGAAGCCCAGTGATTCATTTGGAGATTCTCTTGCGGCAAATACAACGAATGGAAGACCTTTATCCCAGTCTTTCTGATGTTCCAAACAGTATTTCTTGAGCATCGATTTGAGTGTTTGATGATATCTCTCCAACGCTCCTTGGGTCTGGGGATGGTAAGCTGAAGACGTGATCTGGGTGATGCCCAACTCTTTCAGAGACTGCCTGAAAACATTTGACATGAAATTACTTCCCCGGTCTGACTGTACCTCCTTGGGCAGACCAAACTTTGTGAAGAACCCTAGCATTTCCTTAACCACGTTCTTTGCTGAGATATTTCTAAGAGGAATGGCTTCAGGATAACGAGTAGCCATATCAATCAGGGTTAACACATAAGAAAATCCTGAAGAAGTCTTAGGAAGAGGGCCCACAATATCCACCAACACACGGGTGAATGGCGCCTCAAAAGGAGGAATGGGAACTAGAGGCTCAACCTTTTTGGTATGATTACACTTCCCCACAACTTGACAGGTGTGACAAGACTTACAATACCAGGAAACATCCCTGAAGATACCTGGCCAGTAGAATGTTTCAAAATGCGTGCCACAGTCTTCCTCACTCCTAGGTGTCCTGCCAAACTGGAATCATGAGCCACTCTAATGATATCTTGCCTACAAACACGAGGGATGACAACTTGATGTACAACCTCCCATTCACAGTCGGCTGATGCTGTTGGGGTCTCCACTTCCTCATAAGTACTCCTGACTTTATATAATAACAAGTAGAAGCACCGGCTGACTCTTCCTCACTACAAGCAGAGTTAGCTAGACCTTTCAACTCAGGGTCAGCAACCTGCAACTCAACCAACTCTTGACGAGACAAATTATCAACATTACGGGGTACTGCCTCATCTGGTGAGTGGTCCAAATTAACAAGAAAAGTGTCAGCTAGGATAACATCATCATCATCATTATCCTCTAAGTCACCAGTAACTTTAGACTTAGCCCTAGTGACAGCACATGCAGAGAACACATCAGGGACATCACAATCCTGGGCCGCAGCCACTGGCTCACTAGACAACTGAGGAGCTGGACACACTTGACTTCCACCAATATCATTTCCAAGTAAGAAAGTTACACCTGACATTGGGAGTGTCTCAACCAACCCAACCATAACGGAACCATTAACAAAACCAGACTCTAAATTCACTCTGCACAGAGGGACAGAGAAGTAATTATTCCCTACACCTTGTAAGATTACAGTTTCATCAGAGGAATTAACATTAGAGCCTAGAACACTGGTCAGCATAAGGGATTGGCAAGCACCTGTATCACGATATATTTTAACTGATTTCCTGTCATTACTGTCCAGAGGACTGACAAAACCATCAGACAGGAAATTAGCACATGAACTCTTGAGAGTGTCACCCACGTTACTGCTCAAAAGAGGAGCTTCATCATGAGGATTTAATTTACCTCTCAAAGCAGGTTCAGTTAACTCAGTTAAAGAATTCTGGGAACTCTCAGGGGTGGATACTAGACCAACTGACTGAATATTTAAAGACTCCTTTTTGTTCACATCACGTTGTGTCCTGAAACATTTCTCTGTAGTATGACCAAGCTTACTTCAATAAGTACATTTACTTTTCTGAAATCTAGAGGTGAAGCTGGTATTTACTTCCTGAGAAACATCATCCTTATTCTCTTTCCTGTTACCTGTACTCTGAGTAGAGGCAACGTACTTACTCTCAGCTTTCCTTTTTTCTCTAGAATATCTCTTGTGAGTGAGAACATATTCATCAGCTAAAACTGCAGCATTAGACAAATTATCTATTCTTTTCTCATCAAGATATAGGCTTACATCTTTATTAATACACCTTTTGAAGTCCTCCAGCAAAATCATCTGCTTAAATTTACCAAAATCAGAATCCACATTCTTAGAATTTAACCACTGCTCTAACAGATCTTCTTTGATTTTTGCATACTCAACATGGGATTGCTTATCTTGCTTATAAGGTGTCCTAAATTTTACTCTATAGGCTTCAGGAACAAGCTCATAGGCCTTAAGAATCAAGCACTTAACTACATCATAATTATCAGATTGATCCTGAGGCAAAGATGCATAAGTTACTTGAGCTTTACCGGTGAGAACAGTTTGAAGGTGTACTGGCCAATACTTTTTGGGCCAATTAAAACCTGTAGCTACCCTCTCAAACAACTGAAAATACTTTGTTAAATCAGATTCATTAAAAGGAGGGACAAGTTTAACATTTTTAGCCACATCAAAATCATCAGAGCTAGATGATCCAGTTCCACATTGTTTCATGCGATACTCATGGTCTGCCTAAATCCTAGCAAGTTCAATTTGTGCCTGAGCCTGTACCTGTGCCTCCTGAATACGAGCATTTGCCTGAAATTCAGCCTCCATAGTACGAGCCTCCTGCAGGGCTAGCTGTAACTTAGCTAATTCAATCTGCGTTTGCTCATTTGGAGGAGTTACATTAAAGAAGCTTTCATTAATCATGTCAACAATTTGATCTTTAGAATGATGAGAGCGAACAGCCATTCCCAATTGTTGAGCAACAAGCTTAAGTTCATTCTTTGTTCTGTTTTCTACATCACACACAGTTTGCACATTTGACAAAAAATCTTTGGCTTCATCAACCGTAGTAATAGTAGACATCATGAATAAATCACAGTCACAAAATATCAAGCAATATCCTTATGATAATATCCTGATAAGAGGTAGCCAAATTTATGTTACGGAATAGAGAAAGATAATGTACACTTTAAGTGAGAATACTAAAATCACTACTGTCCCGTAAAGTTCCAGGTTCAAAACAAAAGAGTTAGGTAAAATTACAAGTTAAAGTTTAATGCTCAAACTAACAAAACATTCAGGACTCATAAGGATAATGTAATGGCAAAAACAGGTTAAATATATGGTTAACTGCAATAGCCTCTATTAACACGAAATTAGCAAGAGTAAATTTATCTAAGTCAGTCTTGATAAAATGAGAAAACCAGATAATACTCAGTGAATGCAAGATATATTATTACAGATACAAAATATTATTACCACTGGCTGACAATATGAATTACAAAAACTTTACTAGGCCTACGAATCAAAACCTTACGCTATACAGCACAAGAACAAAATGTAATAACACTCATACTCAAATTACACAGCTGCTAGATGGTTGGAGACTTCCTGAGCACTCACAATAATAACAACTGTACAGGGGAGGACAGAGATGTGAGCAAAATGAGGAGTAGATCTAAGTGGCAATTAATGCAGAGACTGAGCTCATTATATAGGGGCCGGCAGAGCTTGATACAACTTGTAAGAAGGACGCGCAAATGAAGCCAGAGGGGACAAAGAGTTGACACTCCTGTTCTGAACAACAGAAAGAACGACTTACTCTACTATAAGGGAGGAGGGGGGGAGTGAGGTAGAACACGCTCGTGATCAAACATGCAGCATACTGTACATTAGAATTACACAAAGGATGATGAAATCATAGGCTATGTAACAATATATATATATATATATATATATATATACATAGGCTGCTTCCCCCAAGGAAAGGGAGGTAGCCGAGACGGGACGACACACTCTCCATTTACTCATCCATTCAAACACATTCATTCACATCTTAGCCCCAAAGGGGAGAACGGACAGATCCTCACCGCACCACACCGCACAAGGGTCAACTGTGCAATGCAATCAGTGACATCCGCAGCAGGGTCCGACAGCAGAACTGGTTTACCCCTGCCACATCATAACAGACCCATCCCCTTACCCGCACCTGACCTGACTAGCTGATCAGACCAAATGCGGGAGAATATCCCCTCAGGGCTGTGTCATCACTTATTCATTCACAACTTCTCTCCATTTATTTCTGTCACGCACAGCCACTCTTCCTTGCTCAACAGACATCCCTCTTGCATCCAGCGCTCTCTTCACACTGTCCATCCATCCTATTCGTGGTCTTCCTGTCAGCCTTACACCTCTCACATCAGATCTAGTTATCTTTTTCACCAACCGCTCATTATCCATTCTCTCCATATGCCCAAACCATCGCAACACCCTCTGCTCAACTCTACCAGCCATCTCCCGAACAACTCCAGTTCTCCTTCGCACTTCATCATTTCGCACCCGATCCATACGCGTCACTCCACACATACTTCTCAGACACCTCATCTCCATTACATTCAAACTTTTCCTCTCTGCTACACCCATATTCCATGTTTCAGCCCCATATAATGCAGTTGGTACCACAACACCCTCATACAGCCTTATCTCTACATCCATTCTAAGCGAACGACATTTAAACACTTTTTTCATTCCTCCCAGCACCTTTCCTACTTCATTTATTCTAAACTTCACTTCTGCATCTATTCTTCCATCCACAGCAACATGTGACCCTAGATACTTAAAACAATCTACCTCCTCAAGCAACTCACCATTCAAAACTATATTCATCCCCCTACCATCTATCAACCTCGTACACTTCATCACTTTACTCTTATTCTCATTTACTTTCAATTTCCTCCTTTCACACACCCTTCCAAACTCCTCTACCAACTGTCTTAATCTCTCCTCTGAATCAGTCACCAGTGCAGTATCATCTGCAAACAGCAGCTGCTTCAGATTCCACTCTCCACCATCAACATTTACCAGACTCAGACCACCTAAAACTCTTGCTTTCACCTCCCTTACAACACCATCCATGTAAATATTAAACAACCAAGGCGACATCACACATCCCTGTCGCAGCCCCACTTTCACGGGAAACCAATCACTCACAGCATTTCCCCCTCTTACACATGCTCTACTATTTACATAAAAACTTTTCACCCCTTTTAGTAACCTACCATCAAGTCCATACAATCTTAAAACAGTCCACAAAGCCTCCCTATCAATTCTATCATACGCTTTCTCTAAATCCATAAATGCCCAAAACACATCCTTGCCTTTTGCTAAATACTTTTCACACACTTGTCTCACAGCAAACACCTGATCCATGCATCCCCTCCCTCTCCTAAAGCCACATTGCTCATCACTAATCACTCCCTCTGTACCCTCTCTAACTCTCATAATTAACACTCTACCATACACCTTACCTACAACACTCAACCGACTTATACCCCTAAAGCTAGTATATTCATACTTATCACCCTTGCCTTTATACAACGGGACCACACAAGCACTTGCCCAGTCAATTGGCACCATACCTTTCTCAAAGCACACATTCAACAATCTTAATAACCAGTCAACAATAGTCACTCCACCACCCTTCAGGCATTCCACAGCACACCCATCCATACCTGCATATATATATATATATATATATATATATATATATATATATATATATATATATATATATATATATATATTAGGAGTAGACTGTAGCACCAGTCGAGCAGGGCAGTACTCCCAAGGTGGATGGAAAGCTGATGACAGGGAGTACTGGAGCTCCCGTTTCATCAGCCCTCAGGACTAGTTCCTGACCATCCCCCTTTGCTGAACTTTTTCAGTGTCTCAGTTACACAGAGTAGGCCAGCATGTTCTCCAGCACAAGTTTCTCTAACTATCTACACCAGTCTACATGCACAGTACACACTACACTTCCTTTTCCCATATTCAGAAAAAAAAAACATAGCGTCTCATCACCCAGCCTCGGAGTCCCCGGGGGGGGACCATAAATGCTCCCACATTCCGCCCCTCTCCCAGTGACGACTCGAGGTGCCTGGAACCACTGTCTGACTCTCTTCTTCATCATTTCTGCAAGATTCGCAACCTTTCCTCTTCGCTCTGTTGAGCACCACCTCTCCTTCTCTAAACCTCACCTTCTTTTTCTAACTGAGACTCAGCTGTCTGAGGCAACTGACAGCAAACCCTTTTCTGTATCCTCCTACTTTCTCTATGCTCATTTCAAAGCCAAAGCTGGCTGTTGTGTATATATATATGCAACAACTTATCTTGCTCTCGTGTTCCTGAACTCAATTCTTCAGAATTCTCTACACTCTGGCTTCGGCTTTCCTGTCATTCTCTGACTAAATATATCTGTGCTGTTTACTTATCCCCTAATTCTACTGACTATCAAATATTCTTCGACTATCTTACTTCTACGATGGAACACATTCTATCCATTTCTCCTTTCTCTGAAATTTCCATTCTAGGAGATTTCAATGTTTACCACCACCTTTGGCTCTCCTCTCCTTTCACTGATCCACCTGGTGAACAAGCTGACATCTCTATCCTTAATGACCTACAGCAGCTTGTACAGCACCCTACCCATATCCCAGACCGCCTTGGAGAGAGCTCCAACATACTTGACCGCTACCTTACAACTAATCCTTCTGCTTACACCCCCCACTGTAGGGGGTCACCTTGTCGTGGTGGTGGGGCTTGAAGCATGGTTGGCAGTGCCACCTACTTGGGAGGCATGCCCACCTTTGTAGGGTTCGGCATTTGTCAGCCTCGTGGACCAAGCACCCCCTACATCACTGGTAGAGGAGGCCTACTGGTGATGTCAGTCCCTGCCCATTTGCCATCTAGGGCGGGACTGTTGCCTCCCCACGTGTTGCCATGCGTGGCGTCCCGTAATGCTGGGAGACGGGAGTCCTGGAGGTTGAGCGACGCTGCATGGTGTGCCCTGCAGCTAGCAATACACCTCTTTGGTCCCTTATTCTGGCTAGACGGGTGGCCTGGTTGGGCCCGACCAGGTCAATCGGCTGGTCACTGGCTAGCCATCCAGGCTTGTCACCTAGTGGCTCTAGGGTCAAGCGGGTACTGGGGGACCTGGTGGCTCCTATCGTCCTGGAGTCACCCTTGTCAGGGTCCCTTGGTGGTTACCTGAGTATACTTTCCCACTACCTCTGGGGTCGCCAGTGGTGTTTTCCCTGGCATATGGCCTCCCCTTGTTGAGCTCCATGGTGGGTGGAGGGGTGTGAGAATGAAGGTGGTTATTATTATAAATGGCTTCAAACACTATGCTTGTAGCTGACGACCCTGGTTCCGTCCCTGATCATCCTTCACAGTCTCCCTCCTGTGCACCACCTGTGCCTCTGGCTGGTGAGGCCCATATTGCCACCCTGGAACCATACCTGCCTGGTTCCAGTGGTTTGCAGTCAGTGGCCACTACAAAGAAGAAGAGCCGGCAACAGACAACAACATCTAGTGGACATGCCCGTGAGGTCCTGCCGGGTGTCTTTGAGAGGGTTGATTTCCCAAGGTACTACACCATTTGTACTTTAGATGGTCAGCCTATTGGGAATTTGGACATTTTTACTGTTCATCGGCGCATTATGTCAATCTGTGGGAGAGAGCCAAAGATTTCACCTCTGGGGATGGTAAACTCCTAGTGGAGGTTACATCCCCTAAAGAGGGTTCCCGACTGGCTGCCCAGTGTAAGGACCCGGATGCACTGTTCACTTGTGTTCCTCATGCCTTTTTCAATCATAGTCAAGGTGTTGTTTTATCCAAAGACTTACTGCGTTACAGTGAAGAGAAGCTGCTTGAAGAACTTCAGGCCCACAGGGTTGTTAAAGTGGAGAGGTTTCAGAAGAAGGTTGATGGTGTTCTTACCCCAACTCCATCCTTGTTGCTGACGTTCGATTGTACTGTTCTCCCTTCATCCATCAAGGTGGCTTGGTTGTCCCTTAGGGTCAAACCCTTTGTACCAAATCCATGACGCTGCTACCACTGTCAGATGTACGGGCATGTTGGGCGAGTCTGTCGTCGTTTGCAACAGGGCCTCCCAGTGGTGTGTGTCAGTTGTGGAGCATCCACTCATGCAGGACAGGACTGTCCTGGACCTGTTTGTTGTTTGCACTGTGGCGAGGCACATCCTGCTTCATCTAAAGACTGTGCCCGGTTTTGCTTGGAGAAGGAGATCCTCCTCATCCATAATCGTGATAAAATAAGCTTTGCTGAGGCCAGGAGTAGAGCCATGTCATCTGTTTTCCGTAACGGAGTGTCTTATGCGTCAGTTTTGTCCGGTCGAAGCCGTCCTCGTCGTCCTGTCCAGCAGCAGACCCGAGTTCCTCCTGTTGTGTCAGCTCCTATGCCTTCATCTGTTGATTCCATGTCAGTGCAACAATCTCCCGCACTTGAGACGGTTGCCGCTACAGTTCAAGACTCGACCTCTACATCTATGGTATCCCCTGGTAGTTACGGTGCACATTCTTCATTCGCTATAAGTCATTGTGGTTCCTCAGTGTCTTTGAGTCTTGAAGATCCTCCAAGCAAGGTGTCGGTCGTGGAGTCCACATCCTCTGTAGTTAGTCCATCTGTGCAACAGCCCTCGGACCCTGCTTCTGGGTCTTCGGGAGCTTCTGGGGTGTCAGGTCAGTCTGGCACCTCTTCCTCCGGGGTATCGAATATTCCTCTTGCTGTTACCTCGGAGGATCCTGTCCTGCCTCCTGCACGTTTGGAGGCCAGGACCCCAATCCCTCCTGCTCGACCTCTTGGTTCACTGGGGGCCCCGGGCAGGATTCGGAGTAGCACTTCCTCTCCTGCTGGGCAGCGACGGGTGTCTGTGAAGTCTCCCAACACTTCGCAGACCCCAGGCCCTCGTTCTAGCCATGCTGCTGCCCGTGACAAGCCCCTTCGTGGGCATATCCGCATTCCCAAGAAGATTGTCTCCCAGGGTCGACCAGTGGTTTCCACTGAGTGACCCTTTCTTTTGTGTATATAGTTCCTCCATTTTAATATTTTTAGTATTTTTTTTAATGGTTTTCTGTTTGTCCCTCTCCCCTGCCCCTTTTTATTTCAATAGTTTTAATGGCTAATATTATTCAATGGAACTGCCGTGGTTTACGAGCCAACTGGGAGGAACTCCGTTGGCTTCTGGCTGAGTATTCACCTGTGTGTGTTTGCCTACAAGAGACAATGGTTGGTGATGCTGCACCTCCCAGTCCACCTGGTTACCAGGTTTTTTATTTAGATCCTCTTCCTGGACAGGGTCATGGTGGGGGTGTGGCTATTCTAGTATGCAGTGACATACCTTTCACTGCTGTGAGTCTTAACACTCCACTGCAGGCTGTTGCTCTTCAGATTTTCCTTCCCCGTCGTTATACTGTGTGCTCTTTGTACCTCCTTCCTAGTGCCACTATTGAGAGGGTTGATCTTGAAAATCTTATTCGTGCACTTTCCTCACCCTATTTCTTGCTGGCCGACATGAACAGTCATCATCACCTGTGGGGTGGCTCCACAGCTGATGCTAGAGGTACTATGTTAGCCTCCTTTGTGGAAAATGTGGATCTGTACATTTTAAATTCTGGTGAAGTTACTTACTTCCATAGTCAAACGGGTATTTTCACTGCTATTGATTTGTCTCTGTGCTCTGCAGGGGTAGCCCTGAATTTTACATGGGCTGTGTTACCGGACTTACATGGCAGTGACCACTTCCCTATTTTAGTAAGATCGACATAGAGTAAGCCTCGGCGTCGTCTTCCCCGCTGGCGCTTGGATAGGGCGGTCTGGCCGATTTTTGAGGAGCTGTGTTACCCGAACCGATGTGTGGAGGATTTTGTCAGCACTGATGCTGCTGTTGAGTATTTCACAGACTTACTACACTCGGCGGCACTGCAGAGTATTCCGAGAACAGCTGGACACTTTCCTTGCCGTCCAGTTCCCTGGTGGACTGATGAGTGTGCTTCTGCTGTTCGGGCTAAACGTGCTGCTTTCTCCCGACTTCGTCATCACTGAGGTGACCCTGGTTACTTAGCAGCATATAGGAGGGCCCGAGCTCGTGCCCGGCGGGTTATGAAGGAGGCTAGGAGGAAGTCTTGGGCATCATTTGTTTCTTCAATTTCTTCACAGACTCCTCTCACAAAAGTGTGGAAACGGGTGAGGAAGATTTCAGGGAAATTTCCCGTTCCCTCTCCTCCTGTTTTATCTCATGCAGGTGTGGTGGTGGCTCATTCTTCGTCTGTTGCCGAGATATTTGCAGCTCATTTTGCTAATGTCTCTAGGAAGGACACCTCATCCCCGTCGGCACGCCGCCGACGGCACGTGGAATCTTTGGGCATTAGTTTTCCATAGTGGACGAGTTGCTTTTTCTGCTTCTGAACTTCAGACGGCATTGTCGCAGTGTCGCGACTCGTCTCCAGGCTTGGATGATGTCCCATATGCCTTCTTACACCACTTGCCTGATGCAGCCCTTCATTTTCTGTTGTCACTGTATAACAGAATTTGGTGCACTGGTGGGTTTTCGACCTCATGGGGTGTTGCTGTGGTTCTCTCCATCCCTAAGCCGGGTAAGGATCACTTGCAGGCCACTAATTATCACCCTATCTCGCTGACATCTTGCCTTTGTAAGGTCCTCGAAAAGATGGTGAATAGTCGGCTCATGTGGTACTTAGAGAAGGGTGGTTACTTGTCTCTAGTCCAGTGTGGGTTTCGGAAGATGCGGTCGACCACAGATGCTCTCCTTTCTTTAGAATCTTCCATCTGCCAGGCTTTTGCAACTAACCAGCATCATATCACAGTGTTCTTTGATTTGGAGAAGGCGTACGACACTTCCTGGTGTCATGGTATATTACAATCTCTTTATGAGTTTGGTCTCCATGGGCGACTCCCCACTTTTATCCGGGAGTTTTTATCTAATCGTTTTATTCGGGTCCGAGTCGGGAGTGAGCTGTATACGGCACGTCCCCTTGAGGATGGTGTGCCACAAGGGAGCATACTAAGTGTTATCCTTTTCGCAGTGGCAATTAACAGTGTTATTTCTGTGCTCCCTGATGGTGTTCGTGGCTCTCTCTATGTTGACGATTTATCAATCTCTGTCACTGCCTCAAGGATGTCAATGGCAGAAAGGAGGATGCAGATGGTTCTCAACCGTGTCTCTAGATGGGCTGATGAACGAGGTTTTCGATTTTCCTTCAAGAAGACCGTTGCCAAGCATTTTTGCCGCGTTCGTGGAGTCCACCCCTGACCCAAACCTTTTTTTAGACGGGCATCGTATTTCGTGTTTAAAGGAAACCCGGTTTTTAGGGCTGATTTTTGACAACTGGTTGACTTGGGTCCCTCACTTGAAGTACGTAAAAGCTAACTGTCTCAGAGCATTGGGTCTCTTGAAAGTTTTAGCGCACACATACTGGGGAGCTGATCGCAAGACCCTCCTCCTCTTGCATCAGTCTCTGATTTTATCCAAACTTCATTATGGATGTGAAGTTTATTCCTCTGCCTCAGAAGCCCGGCTTCGTATTTTAGATTCCATACATCATGCTGGTGTTCGTCTCGCCACTGGGGCATTCCGATCTTCCATGATTTCGAGTTTGTTGGCTGAAGCTGGTGTCCTTCCTCTAGACTTGCTCCGCTCTTCCCTTTTGATGCGATGTTGGTATCGCTTATCTCGTCTCCCAGACTCTGTGCCCTTTGTCAAGGTCTCTCAAGATTCTCGGTCACCTATTTTTGCCACTCGGCCATCCTTTCCAAAGCCCTTTGGTTTCAGGGTGCAGTCAGTTATGTCTAGCTTCTCTGTTCCTTCTGTGCCGATCACTCCCCACCGTGTCCCGAGGGTGGGCTACTGGCTTCTCCCCAGGGTGACATTATGTCGTTTCTTCTCATCCAGTAAGGCCTCCCTTCCTTCTCAGGTTTTATTTTCTCTGTTTTAAGAGCATGCCTCTTCTCATGGGGACTCCATACCAGTTTATACTGATGGATCTAAGTCTGATGCGGGTGTGGGCTTTGGTGTGGTGTTTCCCACCTTCTGTCGAGGTGGGAGGCTCCCTGTGACTGCTTCTGTTTTTACGGCTGAGCTGACTGCTATTTTATTTGCCCTTCAGATTCTCTTCACTCTCCCCCACACTGCTTTTACTGTTTTTAGTGACTCACGAAGTGCTCTTTCTGCAATGGAGTCTTTTAATCCCTCTCATCCTTTGGTTTTATCCATTTTAGAGTGGCTTTTCCTTTTAGGGCGTCATGGACGTCGTGTAGATATCTGTTGGGTTCCAGCTCATGTAGGAGTGGCAGGGAATGAACGAGCTGATCAGCTGGCCAAGGCGGCAGCGGCTCGTCCCCCTCTTGCACAGTCCCCTCTGTATCGTCTGGCTGCTGCAGATATGCACTCCTTTATTGCCTTCAGGGTTTGGTGCTGTTGGCAGGAGCATTGGGATGCTGTGGGTGCCACTAAGTTGCCCTCGATTTGCCAGAAGGTGGGCTCATTCATTTACCAGGGCTTCATTTGTCAATGGGAGACTGCTTTGTGCCACCTCCGCATTGGCCACACCCATTTCTCTCAAGGTTTTTTAATCGAGAGGGCTCCTCCTCCATTCTGTGATGACTGTCTGGTTACCTTGACTGTTCGGCACCTGTTGGTGGAGTGCCCTAGTCTTGAGGATTTGGGGCGCCGGTTCCTCTCTGACCACCAAATGGATGGTGGTGTGTATCATATTTCCTCCGTGCTTGGGGAGAATGCCTGTGTCTTGGGAGGGGCAACCCTCTCCTTTGCGAAGGAGGCAGGACTTCTTAAGGATATTTAGAATTTCTCCTTTTTGATTGTGTGGCTTATCCCCTGTTTTTTGTTTTTGCTTTTTACTTCTTTGTTATACGGCTGCATATGACCCTGGCAGTTGCGCCGCCATGATTATTATGAAAAAAAAAAAAAATTCTGCTTACACTGTTAATCTTTTCTCTCTGTTGGGCTCCTGCAATCACAGCCTTATCACCTTAACCTGTCCTATCACCCCGGTGCGGCCTGTGGACCCTCCAGGGAAATATCGCCTGTGGCATTTTGGAGCCGCGGATTGGGAGGGCCTCAGGCAGTACTTCTTTGATTTTCCCTGGAATGATTATTGCTTCCATGGCCGGGAGCCATCTGAGTGTGCCTTGCGCATTACGGAAGTTATTCTCTCGGGCATGGAAGCATACATTCCTTTCTAATATCCTTTGACTAACGCAAGAAAGCCTTGGTTTAATCACGCTTGTTCTAATGCTGTCCGCAACAAGGAGAGGGCCTACAAAAGGTACCGGAGCCAACCCACCCCTGAATCACATCATCTTTACGTTTCTGCCTGGAATCATGCTAAGTCTGTTCTTCGCTCTGCTAAAAATAATTTCATCCGTACTAAATGCTTTCAACTCTCCAACTCCAATTCTTCCAGCTCCTTCTGGCACCTTGCCAAAAACCTTTCTAACAACTTTACATCATCATCCTTCCCTCCTCTTTTCTACTCTGATGGTTCTGTAGCTATTTCTTCTACTGATAAAGCAGATCTCTTCGCACAGACATTCTCCTCCAATTCCACCTTAGACGATTCCAGTGCTGTTCCTCCATCACTTCCCGCCTCTGACTTCCTCATGGCTGACATTAAAATTTCTTCAGCTGATGTATTTTCTGCCATCACTGGCCTCATTACTAACAAGGGATATGGGCCTGATTGAGTCCCTCTTGTTGTTCTCAAGAACTGTGCTTCTGTTCTTACACCCTGCCTAGGCAAACACTTTCGCCTTTGTCTATCAACTTGTACCTTTCTTTCTTGCTGGAAGTTTGCTTTCATTCAGCCAGTCACAAAGAAGGGTGACCACTCCCAACCCTCCAACTATCGTCCAATTGCTTTAACGTCCTGTATTTCAAAAGTTTTGGAGTCATTTCTCAATAGAAAAATTTTAAAGCATCTTTCCTATCACAACCTTCCTTCTGATCGTCAGTACGGGTTCCGTCAGGGACACTCCACTGGCGATCTTCTCACCTATCTTTCAGACTCCTGGTCATCCTCCTTTCGGGACTTTGACGAAAGCTTTGCCATTGCACTTGACATCTCAAATGCTTTCGATCGAGTCTGGCATAAATCTTTAATTTCCAAAATGCCCTCTTACGGTTTCTATCCTTCTATCTGTGCCTTCATCACTAGCTTCCTCTCTGGTCGTTGTATATCTGCTGTTGTAGACGGCCATCGTTCTTCTCCTAGATCTATCAACAGTGGTGTTCCTCAGGGCTCTATCCTATCACCAACTCTCTTCCTTTTATTCATCAATGACTTTCTAAGCTGTACATCTAACCCTATCCACTCATACGCTGATGACTCCATCCTTCACCTTTCCATTCGGTTCCTGCAATGCCCATCTCAGAAGTTACTTCAACAAACAAGGGATGAGGCTATGGCACACCCAATGTCTGACTTGGCTCGTATCTCTGACGGGTAAAAATAATCTTGTTGTTTTTAATGCATCTAAGACTCAGTACTTACACCTATCAACCCGTCAAAATCTTCCACAGGTATACCCACCAATGTTTAATAATATTCAGCTTAATCCTGCGTCATCATTGAACATGCTTGGGGCTTCATTTACTCGGGACTTTTTTTGGAAAGATCATATTACATCTCTTGTAAAATCTGCTTCCAAGAGATTGGGTGTGCTAAGCCTATTCCGTTCTTTCTTTACCCCTGCACAATTGTTGACTCTATACAGGGGTTTTATCCGCCCCTGTGTGGAGTACAACTCTCATGTGTGGGGAGGCTCCCCACATACAGCTCTTCTCAATAGGGTGGAATCAAAGGCTTTTCGTCTCATTAACTCTCCTCCTCTTACTGACTCCCTTCAACCTCTGTCTCTTCGTCGCACTGTTGCATCTTTATCTCTTTTCAATCGCTACTTTAATGGTCACTGCTCCTCTGAACTGTCTACATGCATTCCTCCACCTCTACGACGGGTGCGCAGCACCCGTCTTGCAGCAAACTCTCATCCCTTTTCTGTCCAACTCTCTAATGCAAGGGTTAACCATTACTCCCAGTCCTTTATTTATGCAACAGGTCAACTCTGGAACTGTCTGCCTCTTTCTGTATTTCCTGCTGCCTATCATCTCCAGTCTTTCAAACCCAGTGTGTCCAGGTATATCGAAATGAATGGATCTTGAATTAGGCTCTCTCTTGTATTTTGTTTTTCTCTTGGAGGGAACTCTTATTGCGGGCTCATGGCGTTTGGTTCCTTCTTCCTCGCATAATATATATATATATATATATATATATATATATATATATATATATATATATATATATATATATATATATATATATATATATATCATCATTAGCCATTACAAGTCCACTGCTGAACAAAGGCCTCCCAACCTTCTCCAAGAATTCCTTGACTGTGCCAATCTTTGCCACGTTTTCCCTGAAAATTTCTCTATCTCATCCCTCCACCTCCTGTCTGGCCTTTTTCTGCTATGCTTACAATCTCTTGGTGTCCAGTCAGTCAACCTCTTGCTCCATCGATTATGCCTTATTCTTGCTACATGGCCTGCCAACCTCAATTTTTGTTTTTTTATAACTTCTTTAATATCTTTGCCTTTAGTCTGCTCGCTCAACCAAGTTGATCTTTTCCTGTCTCTTAAAGATGTTCCCAACATTGACCTTTCCATTGCTCTCTGAGAAGGAATTAATTTATTTTCCATCGATTTTGTCAGTTTCGAAGTCTCACAACCATACGTCATAGCTGGAATAATGCATTTATTTTATACATTTCGTTTCATACAAATTGGCAAGATACTTTTCATAATGTCCCTATCTTTACCGACTGCTTTCCATCCAACTGTTATGCGTTCTTTTTTTTTTTTTTTTTTTTTTTTGCTATTATTATCTTTTGTTAATTTTAGTATTTGTCCCAGGTAATTGTACTCCTCGACTTCTTCAAAAATTTCTCCACTTATTCTTTTGACCCTGTTTGGTGTTTGAGGATTAAACATTACTTTAGTTTAACTCCGGTTCTTCTTTAGCCCTACTTTGAGACTTTCTATGTTCAGGTCATTTAACATTTCTTGCAATGTCTCTGCTGTTCCTGAGATTAGGACAATGTCATCTGCAAATCTTAAATGGTTGAGCTTCTCTCCATCTATGTTCACTCCTTTGTTTTCCCAGTCTAGCCTTCTGAAAATACTTTCTAGGCATGCTGTAAATAACTTTGGTGAAATTGTATCTCCGTGGCGCACACCCTTCTCAATATTAATTTTCTCAGAGTCCTTATATAATTTAACTGTAGCAGTTCCCTTTTTATATATGTTTTCGAGCAGTTTGACAATATTCTCATCTACTCCTTGTTCTCGCAATGATGTATATATATATATATATATATATATATATATATATATATATATATATATATATATATATATATATATATATATATATATATATATATATATTATGTTAAGAAGAAGGAACCAAAGGCCACGAGCCCGCAAACTGTTCCTTCCAAGAGAAAAAGAAGATACAAGAGAGAGCCAGATTCAAGATCCTAACATTTTGAGATACCTGGACACACTGCGTTTGAAACACTGGAGATCATAGCTAGCAGGAAATACAGCCACAGGGAGACAGTTCCAGAGTTGACCTGTTGCATAAATGAAGGACTGGGAGTAACAGTAACTCTTGCATTAGAGATTTGGACAGAAAAGGGATGCGAGTTTGCTTCTAGACAGGTGCTACGCTTCCGTGGCAGAGGTGAAGGAATTCAAGCAGACAGTTGAGAGAAGCAGTGACTATTGAAGTAGCGGCAGAAAAGAGAAAAAGATGGAACAGTGCGGCGAAGAGAAAGAGGTTGAAGGGAGCCAGTAAGAGGAGGAGAGTTGCTGAGATGAAAAGCCTGTGATCTCCACCCTATTGAGAAGAGCTGTATGTGGGGAGCGTCCCCACACATGCAAGTTGTACTCCACACAGAGGCGTGTAAAACCCATGTTTAGAGTCAAGAATTGTGCAGGGGTAAAGAAGGAATGGACTCGGCTTAGCACATCCAATCCCTTGGAAGTAGATTTTACAAGAGATGTAATATGATCTTTCCAAGATAAGTCCCGAGTGAATGAAACCACAACCATGTTCAAGGATGATGCAGGATTGAGCTGCATATTATTAAACGTTAGTGGGTACACCTGTGGAAGATTTTCCCGGGTTGAGCGGTCTAAGAACTGAGTCTCTGATGCATTAAAAACAACAAGATTATTTTTACCCCAGTCAGAGATACGAGCCAAGTCAGACATTAGGTGTGCCATAGCCTCATCCCTTGTCTGTTAAAGTAGCCTAACTGCTGAGATTGACGTTGCGGGAACTGAATGGGAAGGTGAAGGGTGGAATCATCAGTGTACGAGTGGATAGGGTTGGATGTACAGCTTAGAAGGTCATTGATGAATAAAAGGAAGAGAGTTGGTGATAAGAGAGAACCCTGAGGAACACCATTGTTGATAGGTCTAGGAGAAGATCGATGGCCGTCTACAACAGCGGCTACTGAACGACCAGAAAGGAAGCTAGAGATGAAGGCACAGATTGAAGGATAGAAACCGTTAGAGGGCAGTTTGGAAATTAAAGATTTATGCCAGACTCGATCGAAAGAATTTGATAGAGAGAGAGAGAGAGAGAGAGAGAGAGAGAGAGACAGACAGACAGAGACAGAGACAGAGACAGAGAGACAGAGACAGACAGACAGACAGATATGTAAATTTGGTATAGTCGGTAATAGGATCGTGGATAAATGCTCCGTTGCTGGAACTGGCTCATGAAGTAATAGGTTTTGGGGTAATTAGGCCCAAATGCAAACATAAGTCTATAAAATATGAAAGATAGATCCCGGTGGCAAATGATTTTTATCAAGACTTTCCACAACCCTGTGGAAAGTTTTATTTTTCTAGTGATTATTATTATTGTCACTTTAGTGGAAAGTCGGTATTTCAAATTCTGTTTGGCCTAGAGTCTTGTAGCTTGGTCAGCTTAAAGAGCTGTGCACTTGTTTTGAGCAAAAACCGCGGCAATCCGTCAACTGGCTCTCCGGATGTTACCCCGAACATAGAACAGTGATTTAGCCATCCTATCTCAAGAACCGCTTAAGCCAGGAAGCTAAAATTTTACTGAAACACAGACTGAAGGCAGGCACTGTGCAGAAAGAAATATGGTGCTACTTGATTGATTATTCTCTGAGATCTGCTGGAGTAAAAAAACAAAACAAAAACAAAAACGGAGTTTTCACCTACATTTTCCATGTCACCTGATTTTTGATCAGGGATTATAGCTACAGCCACCAAACTTGGTCGACTAATAGACTATAATGCCTAAGGTAACATGCAATATATCAATGACCTTGACATCAAGGTCCCTTTATAATAAAGTTCAGCTTCTAGTAGGTAATGGTCATGGGAAGTTATTCTTTACCAAAATATTCCTTGGACAATTTTGCCGTGTTCCAGTTATTATTATTAATATTATCATTATTATGTGCGTTTTAGTACTTGAGTAGTGTGATGGGTAAGGATGGAAGCTTAGAGGGTTAAGTGCTTGAAAAGGTGCAACAAGGAAGAAAGGTTGCTGGTTCCTTGAAAGCAGTGATAAGAAACAGGGAAGTGATCGTGGAGGTGAAAAAGTTACTACATGACAGTATTGTGATACGAACTCTAATGTATGAAAGTGATGCTTGGATCTTTTTGGAGAGACAGTAGTCAACAGAGAGAGCAATGGAAATGAGTTATTTGAGAGGAGCATGTGGACTCACATGGAGAGACAGACTGAAAAATGAGAAAGTGAAGGAGCGTTGTGGTGTGGATGTGGATGTGATAAGAAGCATTAGGAGAAACACAATGAAGTGGTTTGGACGTGGAGAGGATGGAGAGCGTGAGACTGACAAGGAGAGTGTGTGTGAGTGAGGCGGAGGGGGGAGAGGGAGGGGGACGCCAAGGATGAGATGGAGAGATGGAGTGGAGAGGTATATGAGAGAGGGGGGTGTGAGCTGGGAGTAGGGCAATGAAATGGAGGGGGAAAGGGCGACATGGAGGTGATTTGTTTGTGCGCAACCCTTACGGGATTAAGGCGTTTGACAATAGATAGATAGCTAGAAAGAAAATTATTATTATTATTATTCATTATTATTATTATTGTTATTATTATTATTATTATTATTATTATCATCATCAGGACCTCCTTTCCCACCCAAGGGCAGGGTGAGGAGTAGCAACGTCCAGACAGCACAAACTTGCCCAAATCAAATAGGCCACACTTCCATTCACTCATCATTCAAGCCCCCGGAATCCTGGCTCTACTGGATATGCCAAAATCATTCACCACATTCTACAGTTTCATACCGACATATCCGGTCGAGTCAATCCGGACGCTGCCATGCTCACAAGGGGTGCCAAAATCCATAATTATGCACTTCTCACAACATTCATCCAGCCAGCTCGATCTCCTGTCAGTGCCCTAGCCTCACCGACTTCCAAGCCTCTCTTCCTCAAACACTCATCCATCATATCTCTCCATCGTCTCCTTGGCCTACCTCACCTCCTCCCTCCTTCAAAATATTCACTCAGGTATACCTTTTTCACCATTCTAATGTTATCCATTCTTTCCACATGACCATACCATCTCAGGATACTCTCTTCGATTCTGGTGTCCACCGACTTCCTCACTCTGCACCTTCCACGAATCACATTATTTCGTATCCTATCCACCCTCTGTACTCCACATACATTCCTCAGCAGTCCCATCTCCACTGCTCTTACTCTTGACTTTTCATTTTCATGCCACACCATAGTCTCACACCCATATGTTAAAGTTGGCACCAACACTCCCTCAGGTAAGTCTCGTGCAGCTGCAACACTCAAGCCTCTGTTTCTTATCAAGGCCTTCATTGCACCTGCTACTTTTCTTCCTTGTATCACTCTACTTTCAACTTCTTTTCCACATTTTCCTCTCTTTTCTATCACTGTACCTAAGTGTTTGAACTCTCTCACCAATTCCAGTCTCTCTTCATTCACTGTGACATCATACTGGGAGTCACCTTCTCTCTCAATAATCATCACTTTTCTCTACATTTACTCTCAAGGCACGACGCTCACAGACATCAGCAAAACTCTGCACTAGCCTAACTAGTTCTTGTCCGGTACTTGCAAGAAGTATTGCATCACCAGCATACAACAAATTTGAGATATTCCATCTATCACCATTCATTACCAACGCCATCCCTCTCTCCATTACTCGTGTTTTTACTTCTCTCATCACCCCATCCATATATATATATTAAACAACCATGGGAACATCACACAACCTTGTCGCACGCCCACACCGATCGTGAACCATTCACTGAGATGCCCATTAACCCTTACACATGCTTTGCTACCATCACAAAAACTCTTGGCAGCACCAAGCAGCTTACCATCAACATCATACATGCGCAAAACTTTCAACAATCCCTCTCTGTCTACTTTGCCGTATGATTTTCCCAGATCCATGAATGCCATAAACACCTTTTGGTCCTTCTCACAAGCCTTCTCTCCTATCTGTCTCACTGCAAATACTTGATCCACACATCCTCTGCCACTCCTAAAGCCATCCTGTTCATCACTCAGTAGGACTTCTGATATCTCTCTTACTTTCTCTGGAATATTTCTTCCATATACCTTCCCTACCACACTCAATAAACTTATGCCACGATAATTCTTGCACTCACCTCACTCACCTTTACTTTTGTACAGGGGTACAGTCACAGCGCTTTTCCACTCTGCAGGCACAGTTTCACGCATCCATGCCTTCTTACATATCTCCAACAAGCACTTCATTCCACTCTCTCCATAACTCTTAAGCATCTCTGCATACACCTCATCAACCCCAGCTGCTTTCCCATTTTTCAGCCGTTTCACAGTGCTCTTCACCTGTGCTAGTGTCACGTCTCCTGGCACTGCATTCCTTCTCTGCACACTCCCAAAACCAATCATATTTACAGTCGCTTTGCTCTCTCTATTCCCATTCATCAGTCTTTCAAAATATTCTTTCCATCTGGTCCTTACTTCATCTCCATGGGTTAGTAACCTACCACCTGCATCCTTCACGCCATCACAATTCTTTCCGCTTTCACTTCTATATTTCCTCACCTCATTCCAGAATAACTTCCTATATTCAGAGTAGTTTGGATAAAATTTTTCTTCCCAGATCATCATTTACCTCCATTTTTTTCCTCTTCACTAGTCTCTTTATGTGCTTCTTGCTCTCAATATACTCAGTTCTTATTTCAACTGAACCCCTATCCTGTAACCACTTCAGCCACTTCTTCCTTTTTTCCTCCATCGCTCTCTTAACCTCCTCATTACACCATGCCGTACCCTTCTTTGTTGATGATACTCTTGCCACACCACACACCACTTTAGCATGCCTAACTAAGCAATCCTTATTTGCATTCCACAGGCTGTCCAGATCCAATTCATTCCAGTTCATTGATTCTGATTCGTCCTCTGCTTTGGTCCTGTAATCATCTGCCATTTCTTTGATCCTCATCTTTTCAACTTTCAGTCTTTCTCCCTGACTGCTCCTCTCTCTCATGATCCACCTCATCCCTCTCAGCTTGATCTTGCATACCACGATCATATGATCTGACAGACCTCCACGTCGTCCTCTCACAACCCTCGTATCAAGAACCATTCCCATCATCCATGGCTCTATGAGCACGTAATCAATCATGTTTCTTTCAGCACGATCCCCGTTTCCTCTATACCATGTATATTTATGTGCATCTTTGTGTTTGAAATACGAATTACAAATGCACAACCTCCTCTCCTAGCACATATCCTTTAGTCGATTCCTATTATCATTTTCTCCCAGTACTCCATAACAACCCATTATGTCATCATCAGGACCAGTGCCTACTCTGCCGTTCATATCCCCCATTAAAACTTTATAGCTCCTGGGCATCTCTCCTACTTCTTCACACAGCTCATCCCAAAACCTGTCTTTCTCTCTCTCACTCCTGTCCTCACGCGGTGCATACACTACAATCACTGCCATTTTCACCTTCTCAAACTTGAACTTGACATACATACACAACGAGCTGACACATTTGTAGTCTCTCATTCCACTCTGCCACACCTTATTCATCAACAAAGCAACTCCTTTCTTACATCTTCCTCTCCCATTCATTCCCGATCCTGCTAATTTCACACCCTCCCACTCCTCCACTTCGCACCCTTTCATCTTCGTTTCACACAATGCCATCACAGCATATCTCGCACTCTTGAACACATTCACCACTTCCACCCTCTTGCTCTCCTCATTCACACCTCTCACATTCCACATGGGCATGCGAGTCTGCCCATTTGGTTGGGGCCCAGGGCAGGTATTATTATTATTATCAGAATTAGTATTAGTACTAATATTACTATTACCATTAGTATTATTCTACTGAAAGGAAACTGACCTATGGGAATAAAGATCTCTTGTGGAAACTTAATTACTTGAGGAATTTCACCCATGAAGGAAGAAAAGTCCATTCAGGAAAATATAAATGTGGAAAAATGTCTCCACAGATCAGAAATAGTTCCATGTAGTAAACAGGTCATAAGTTAAATAATTCCATGATGAGAATTAGTTCAGAGATTGATCTGGTATATGGGAAACATACTGTAAGTTCAGAGGGAGGTATAAGTGCCATTTAGAAAATGAGTTAGTGGCAAAAAACAGATGTTGGTAAGAGGCACATAATTGAGCCATGAGCGAAAAAAAGCTCATGAGGAAACAGGCCAGTGGGGGAAAAGGGTTCAATGAACAGTTTCACAAGGGAAATTAGGTATGTGCTGGTTGAGTCCAAGAAGGTATAGTGTGAGACCGACTCATATGTGAGTGAAAATTACATGATTATTATGTAAGAATTACCATATATGCATATAGGTATATGTGTACACTGAATGTGTGTGTGTATTTTAAGCAACTGTACCTGCAAGAGGTGTAAGCAAAGAACTCCTTGCATCACAAGCAGCATCAAAGAAGATGATCAGCAGCAGACCAAGCTTTATCATCCTTAGGGCCAATATCTGTGAGGGCAATCAGCCTTTTAACAATGTGGAAAGTTCCTGTATCTGTCAAACAATACTCCTTTCCTCATCAGTAGATAGGGGTCTGGAGCCATGATACTAAGTACAGGCATTTAAGGCAAGGGTGACAAACCCTGATAAGCCCGAGAGGCATCGTTTTTGCAATGATCCCAAAACAACCCATAGACTGAAACCCTTATGGTTCTTGTCCATAATCCAATAGACCAGAAAGCGTCGATTTGATTAAATAGTTACCACCCATCATGGTATATGTTTCCCTAGATTAGAAGAAACCATTTGGCTTGTCAATCGGGTAGAGTCACCAGAAAGATGCATTACATGAAGGAAATGGATGGTGGCCACGCCCACCTACCATATAGTTTGTAAAAAATATATATCGCATTGGAAATGTAATAAGAAAGATTTCAAAGGGCTTCCAGATGTATATTAATGTACGGCTGTTGTATCTTCAGTAAAGATTCATATCCATGTAATTAACTTCTATAATAAGTTAATAATTGCTTTTTCTTCTAGTTGCTGTCACTTATATAAATACTGGCTTTGTAGCTGAAGACGAAATCCCTATTTATGCAAAGGAGGATGTTCACCAAAACATTGACAAAACTGACAAACGCGTGTAATATCCCCTCCATACTCTTACCCTCTTATCCCATCTCTGCCCTTCGCTTGCTCAATGCAGCTGATTGCAAGACAGGTCATTGTCATAACACCAGAGCACCTTTGGGGAGGATTTGAAGTGAGGTGGGTAATCATGTTAAATGCGAAAGCCCCCTCACCCCTGAGATAAAGAGCTTTTTCATATTCATCTTCAAAGCTGGTGTTAAGACAAGGCTGGGGTGTTTGCGTTTAGTTACAGTAGCTCCATACCAAAAGGATGGAAAGAAGTAATATAACAACATAGTGTCTTTTTTGTAAAGTTTAATGCTTGACAGGAACATATACATTGAGGATCACGGACTATAACTCGCAGGCAAGGTATAGCACTGGACATTTCATATGACATGTTCACTTTTTTTTTCACTGTTTCCCTTTTTTTATGTGGACAACGTGTGTAAAAGATAAATTTTTTAGTGCCTGATTTGACACAAGGCATGTGCATGGTAAGGTTTCCTAGGGCCAAGTCATCACATTAATGGATCGCATAGCACACAAGAGACGTACAATTGGTACACAATAATTTTCACCTTTTCACATTATATCACCCATATTTTATTTTTATTTTTTCACTGTTATTCGCTTGCACTGATTTAATTCTTTTTTCTTTGTCTGCCAAGATCACAAACGAACCAAAGAAATAATCCTGTGATAGAGGGCACAAGAATGCACCGCACTACCTCTGGTGATGACTGGACGCCTGCTGCCCTCCTCACCTAGTGTTGGGTTGGAGCACATTGCTCAGGAGTCTCCTAACTGGTATGGAGTAGCGTGACGGCGAAAGAAAGCGTAAGCGTCGCTTCTGTCAGGGTATGGAGCACAGTGTTATTTTTCTTGGTTATTGTCTGGGAAAACACTTACTGCTATGCATGGGGCATCCCCCAGGGCGTGATTTATGTATTTATGATGAAAGACGACGCTGAACTTCACCGGGCACCTCTTTGTGCAAGTGAGAGTAAGTGTGTGTATGGAGAAATGCCAGGAATGTCGTTATTCCGTGCAGACCGTGTGTTCAAAGATCACTTACCAAGTCTACTTCCGCTATATTTCATGGGTGATAGTAGCCTCTACTAGTAGACTCTTTGCTGCACAGAACAATGTCTCTCTTGAGTCTGCGTCTATTGAAACTTCTGGGCACTGCTTTAGCACTGCTAATGGGCATACATGTTGGTGGACAGTATGTATCCTACAGGCTGGGATTGTGAGAGGAGCAAGCCTGAAGTCTTCTTTCTCGTTTCTTGCGAGTGTCCTTGGAGATGGCACTAGGGACACCGCCAATCCATCCTGTGCAAACATAGTGCATGCTGGGAACAGTGTATAAATTTACGACAGTCCCAACCCTGCCTTTTGTCTGCACCAAACTCAGTAGAAACTAGAAAGCGCTCACAGATCACATACCTTCGCTAATGCCACTGCCATTAAAAAGGATCTGGATCCGGATCGGTGGATATAGGATCCAGATCTGAATCCGCCACAAAATTTAATCAGTTCTTTCTTGGTCCATGGTCCACCTTTCCACAAAATTTCACTGAAAATAATTGAGAACTTTTGGAGATATTATGTGGGATACTCCGGATCCGGATTCGGATCCGCTCCTAATTTAACAATTTATTCCAGGGCCAATGGTCCATCTTCCATTAAATTTCACCAAAATCCGTTCACAAATTTCTGAGTAATATTGGATCCGAATCCGTGGATACAGGATCCGGATACGACCCCAAATTTAATCAAATCTTTCTTGGTCCTTGGCGCACCTTTCCACAAAATTTCTTTGAATTTCATTGAGAACTTTTGGAGAATTTTGTACGGGATACTCTGGATCTGTATCTGGCCCCAAATTTAATGATTTCATCCTTCGCCCATGGCCCACAGTTCCACAAAATTTCGTCAAAATCTATTGATAACTTTTAGAATAATCCTGCTAACACACTGGCAGACAGACAGACAAACCAACAAACCAATGCATGGTAAAACGTAACCTCCTTGGTGGAGGTAATGACAGGACCTGGGCCTCTGCTATTAAAGGGCCTCTCTATTCCACTCAGAAACCGAGGAAAGCAGTCCAGAGTAATTGGTGGAGGAGGCCCACAATGTTCATAGCATATCGTCCATGAAATTCGGCAGAGGATAGAACCTACTAGAGAATTATCATGCATAAAAATTCAATGTTGGTCGGAACTTCTCTGTTAGGGGTTAGTGAGGCACTCTGTCCCCAGAGGCAAAGGGTTGGGGCTTACTCTTTGCAGCGATTTGGTACTAGGACCAGATTTCTCAAAATCGAGGCTGAGATCGCTAACTACATTTAGGAGAATGTTGGTTGCAGGTGAGGGAAACAGGTATATAAGTGTCGACTTCATCCAGTTCTCCTCTATCGCATTCATGTCACTTGTCAGCATACAGTGCACCTTGGGTAGATGGAGCAGTAACTGCATTGTGTCTATGGTGACAAAGAGGACCACCTGCATGTGGCCATACCTGAGAACCAATGAGTTGAATATAACCCTCCAGACAGTCCATTCAGCTAAGGCTAAGTTAAACCTGGAGTGTGCACTGGCCCTCTGGTTCTTCTCCCCAGAAAATTCTGAGCCGACAGGTACCAACGGCAATGGTAAGTTAGCCACTGGATTTATTCTGTCTGTGCCAGGAAGGGCTCAGACCTTGACATGCCATACTGTTTCATGCATTGCACCTCCAGTTGGTTGTACCTTTGCATTACCTCTAATTCCCTGATATTTAAGTGCTTGACACATTATGTCTCTGTCCAAGCCCCCAGTTGTTGGTGTCCCACTCATGACAGAATGCCCTCCCAAATCTTAGTCATTGGTTACAGTCGCAGGAGTCTGGCACCATCCATCATCAAAGTAGCCTCCTGGGGCTGGCAGGGACTGGATGGGGCAAATCTCTTGTGCAACATCTTTTCTCCTGGGATCACCTTTACCTCCCGTTGTAGGTGGTAGTGGCACAACCTGCCAAGTTCAGTGCCCACAGCAGTGGTTCCCCATGTCTTCATGACTTCAGGTTTGCATGAACTGTCCTAAACAATTTTCCCGAAGGCAACATGCACTGTCCGGGGAAAAACAAACTCATACTCACCTGGTGTTCTTCTCCAGACCTAACCAGATTACTTGCTTCAAAGTGATCAACAAAGATTTTCCACATTGATTTTGAAGCCGAGCTCCCCAGATGACTTGATTAGTCTTAGCCTGAATTTTCTGGACACTCCTCCTAAGTGGCTGCTGCTAGTGGTGGGCATATCGATACCAAAGTATCGATACTTTCGATATTACCTTTATATTGAAAATATCGATACAAATCGTGAAGTATCGAGTACTATGAGTACTTTATAAACAAATTATTAAATATGACCAATTATTTTACTCCCTTCCACTTTCTTCTGGTATTGTGGTTGTCATACGTCTGGCATCACATTATTGCGGGGTCTCGGGTAGTTGGGTGGATCGGAGGAGGGGAGTCGCGTCCGTAGCAGAAATTTACCTTTTTTCATTTTGAGAATAATGACAGGTTTTTAAGAGGTACATTATGTCCCATTATTAATGATACAATAAAGTCTACCGGTAATTTACTTTGACAAGCAAAATCATTTACTAGCACACCCGAATTCCCATTTGTTTTTGTTATCACGTACAGTCCACTGAGTGTCCAGTGTCTAATACGGTAATTCATATTTTAACATGTTCGTCACACGGAGTGACAGCTGTTATTATAAATGTCTTTTACTGAAAATGAGTAGTGTAATACTAATATTTGCTATATTGGCCTAAATAAGAAATGCAAAATACTTTAGATGAGATAACCTGTGTTTAATGGAGATATTTTAAATTGGTTTTTAGTTATTGTGCAAGGAAATGCACTATTTTTTTTTTTCTAGAAAGTATTTGCTGCATTAAGCCTGTGTCAAATGAAATACTTAAATTTGGTATGTGCTGTTATACTGCAAGGAATTACACTATATATTCAAGAAAGTATTTACTTATTAATTTCATTTCTTATTATAAATGCCACATTGAATTCAGAAGTAACAAAATGAATCGGGAAAGGGGGGGGGGGGAGATGAAACAAGGGCTGGAGGGAATCTAAGAGAGAATATATGTTGAAGATCTGCTGAATGGTTTTCACCCTGAGGGGGGGAAATTATACCTGCAGGAACTCTGAGGATGGAGGATTAACTCGTAGAGGTTTTCTCTCGTAATTTTGAGTATTCATTTAAGTCTCTCTTTTACTCAGTGTCTCCTTGTAAGTGATTCACAAAGTTGACTGACAACAAGGTACCTATATTATTGCTAGGTGAACAGGGACGAACTTGTGATGCAACACTTGTGTCCAGAAGATGTCTGCTCCGCCCACGTATTGAACCTGGGACCATCTTATTATCAGTCCGACACTCTAGCACTGCCGCAGGGCCCAGAGAGAGAGCGAGAGAAAGCTACTGTAGGCTATTATATATCCAAAAAACCTGTCCCTTCACCCTGGCCTATGTATATGATTGCTGACTATATAATGTATATAGGAAATTATTTTCCTGTAAAGTACTCGAAATAACCGATACTGGACGATGAAGTACTCGGTATCGGTACTCGATACTTCGATATTAGAGTGGATAATACTCGGTATCGTATCGAAAAAAAAATCAGTGGTATCACCCATCTCTAGCTGCTGCGAGAAGCCAGTTGTTGAGATACATAAATATATTGACCCCCTATGTCACCATATGATGCACCAGCACCTTTGTTAGTCTGATGAAAACACGACAAGCTAGGTAAAAACCTATAGGCCAGCATGTTGCGTGGTGAGCAAGTAAGTCTTCTAGATCAGTGCTTGTTGTGTGACACTCCTTTGCTGGTGTTAACTTTTAAAGAGTAGGGGCTTTTGTGCCGTTTTATCATGCTGAATGTGTTCAGTGATGAGGCTGGTGTCTTGTTGTTCAGTCTGGTGCACTTGGAGAGCTTCTAGTGATCAGAAGAAGGAGATCTCCACTGCATGAGAAAGGTTAGAGCAGAGAACGGGAAGTGTATGGTATGTGGGAGGCGAGTATATGCCTCCCCTATTTATGCATTCAGGACCTGGTTAGGAGAGGAGGGAGCCTCCCAGATGATTGCTTCTCTTGCCACTCACTCCGTCATGATAAACGCAACGATTCTCACGTTAATGCAGTTTGTCACTGTCTACAATGGAGATTACTAGCAAGTCATTTAAACTATTGTTGAAACTGACATGCGAGTACCAGCACAGAACCTGAGTAGTTAAATGAATGTTTCACTGCTCTTCACTGACACTGGGAACTGAATAGGCATGACCCTATAAGGAACTTTGTAAGAGTCAGTCCATTCATCCAGGCATGCGAGGAAGTAGGCCGGTGACAATGACTACCCTGAGAACATTGCCCCATTCCAAGTGTCGTGGTTGTCAAGTTCCCACTTGGACCAAGAAAAGGAGAGCATCACCATCAATGCTGAAACCAGTCGTTGCAAAATGCCGTCTTCTTCAGTGGAAGGTACGGCAATTACCTCACCACTGTAGGGGTCTGTGATGGCTGGGGCCTGACCCCCAGGCTAAAGCAATGACTGCAGTTCACAGTACTTGCTCATTGTAAACACTGTGTGCCACATGGGCCAGAAAGACCAAATGAACTTGAAACTAATGCTAAATACTGTATTATCCGTCAGGAGAAAACAATGAATGGAGCCCTGGGAAAACAAGGGAGAGCATCGCATGATGGAAATAGCTCGTCGTGCCCATTCAGACTGAAAACTGTGTGCAGTTGTGCAAGCCACACGCTACATACTACACTAGGCCAATTATGGCCTCAGTAAATATAACGTGACAGAAGAATTCTGCCTAGCTAGAATACAGAGAAAAAGTTGTGAACCTCATTCTCAAACAGCATACTAAAAACTACACTACATTGACATTATGAAGAGTAAAAAACTAAAATCTGGCCTGAGAGGAAAAGTATAGAGTGATGGAAATAGTTCGTGATGCTTGGACAGACAGACCACTGTGTGGACCTTGGGGCTTAACCCTTAGCCGCCGGGGGATTTCCGGCAGCAGCACACGCCTCCCTATGGGCGATTTCCGAGATTTTGGAAAAAATACCCTTACTTCAAACCCTTATATCTGCCAAACTATAATAGCTAGAGAATTCAATGAAAGTTCATAAGACTCACCAACTCTTCCTCTTTCCAGTGAAGGTATTCCAAGGTCTCTAAGTGGTCCCGTCGATGAATAAGAATGAGTTGAAGACGAGTGGTTTTTCACGTTTTGGCGCGCGGCTCTGAGCGCGGGCCACTGACCATGGCATTGGCCCAACCGGCTAGCGTTGGTAGCACTGATTGGAGTGGTGATTGTAACACTGCCCAAGCGTCCTTGGAATGCGGAATATTCCACTCGTTTTTCCTACTCCTCCTTACTCACCACTGTGAAAATGAGTCATCACCCGGTTCATGTGGCTCACCCAAGGATATACCGGCCACACCACCATGCCACTAAGCCCCGTAGGTGTGTGGGAAAAGAAATATCTCGTCGTTTTTCTGTACTCACTTCTTTCGTAAATAATCATATTTCTCCTTTACTAAGACACTTAGAAATGCACTTTACATAGACACTTAGAAATGCACTTTACATCACGATTACGGGTAATTGCCCTTTGACAAGTAATTGCTGTTGCTCTTTCACATATTATCGTACAGTATGAGGTAATTATTTGTACTGTAAATCAGACTGCTTTGTACTAATCAGGGTTGAAATAGCAGTGAAAATCATATGTTTTACACAACTAACATTATTTGTACTTCACATCACAGATACATTGATGCTCATATTTGGCACAATCCCTCTGAGTATTGAGTGAAATAAATTAGGTATACTGAAGCAGGTATTGTTCATTGTGGCCCGCTCACAAGTGGTTTTCTTTCAGGTAACAGGTAGGCCAACTCAAGGTACATCCAATAATTTTCTAACCAATATCCAATAAACAATATCAACTCCTGTATTGCACTTACTATAAATCACTTATATGCACTTGTAGAACTTATAAAAGACATATCTTAGCACTTTCTATAATTCACTTACAAAATCACACATTTCACTCATTTATGAAAATACACACACTTCTGCACTGCTGTACGCTATTTACACTTCCCCACACACCTGCTCAGTACTCATACCACTCCCGAAGGGCCTGGTTGTGGAGAATCTGCCCTTGAAGTGGTAGGCTGGAGGTGTGGGGGAGCGCAAGCAGGCGGCGAGAGTGTGGGGGAAATGGCTCTGTTATGTTTTTTTCCACAGATGACCGCCAGGTCTATGTCACTTTCCCGATGTCCTGTCCTGGTCATCTTGCACCTCCTCATCGCCGAAATCATCACTTCCTCATAGACTGTCCCTTCCTCCTCCGGAGAAGCTCTGGAGAGCCCTTACTGTCGGAGAGCAAGTAGGGGTTGGAGGGCGAGAGAGCTCACTCTTCCACGTAGTAGTTTTTTTTTTCTCCTCAGAGAGAACGTAACTGTGCTGAGTATAACGAGAGACAGTATCGTCAAGGGCACGTCCTATGGCACTATCACTAAGCCCTTTACCTGGCAATAAGGGCAGAACTTTCATGGGGATTGATCGGCCCTTCATGACGGGTGGGACAGAATCGGACAATGTCAAGGAAGATGACGTGGCGGGTTTCTCCTCGCTACCACCGCCGAGTACAAACTGAACAGCGCAACCGCAGGGTACCTGGGGTCCTGGGGTACTACCTACCCTGCAGGTATCGAAAACGGTAGTGTAATCAAACAGTGGTGGAAGGTGAGTGCGGTATGGCAAGGCAACCGGCAGCCTCCACGCCCTCAATCCTGTCGCATACACGTCAACTGGCGGATGGCAGGTTAAGGGAATTGCTGCAAAAATCTTGTAACTCATTGTGAAGGATAACACAAATGGAACAAAACATGTCGTAGCTCCCTGCGAGCAAAGTCTAGGATGAGTACCATGCAATAGAGGAAGCTTGCCTTTCTTGATTAAATCTGTGCTCCATGAGGAGCCAGCAGCCACACTAAAAACCACATTTTCAGATGTCGTATAGTAAGACAGCAGTCCAATCCCCGACAGCCTAGCATGATGGAAGCAAACCACGGCAGTCATATCGACTGAAAAACTGTGCACAGTGTGGGGCTGCAAATAAGAGATTAATAAACTAAAGCCAGGAAAGACAAATGACAAAAAAAGAAAAAAATGAAACAAGGGCACTTCCTGCAAGATGCAGGCTTACCATGCAACCGTGAAAGTAGTAGCACAGACTTGAGAAGATGCTAGTGCACACCTCGTAGAGGACGGATGCTGTCCCCAGGTGTTGCTCATGCATTGCACAGAGAGAGAATGGCTTGCCTTGCTGACACCAGTATTTGCGCAAAGGAGGGACAGAGAAGGGGTGGATGGGGTAAGGATAATGGGAGGATTGTACTCACGTTTGCCAGCTTTCCTTTTTTTAGGCTGCATTTATTTCTCACGATTTCGGGGTATAGTTCCCTGCTGCATCCAGCAGAAGTTAAAGGAGCTAACTCATGCTCACTAAATGCTGACTCTCCTGGCTGGTTATTAATATTATTTTATCGAAAGAATATATGGAGAGTGGGGCACATTCACACACTGGCACTGAGGATCCACACTCTGTTTATACAATATCTTGCAACTCACCTCCTTTTCACTAGATGAAGGAAGATTGTGGACTACAAGAGAAGGGCACCTTTTCACTCATGCAGTCCATTGGACTTACCTAAAGATGATCCACTGACAACAAAAACAAACATTAAGCCTCCCTCTGTTTGTAATGTTAAGCCAAACTCGTGTTTACATGCAACTAGCAGTGCTACCCATCTTTGCTAGGGTTAGCCATATTATGGAAAATCATTGATGACGGTCATTTTTTAGAAATCCTTAAAGCGTATGACATTGGGAATTCATGGATGGACGAAACAGCAATCACACACACATTTCTTCACCAAAATAACACACACACTAATTCATTCTACTGATCTTGGAGAACTTTTTTTTTTTTCTTTGGGGAGAGTGGTGATGAGGGATTGAGAATCTGAAGTGGAGGTCAGTATTTACATCTATTGGTCGCCATGACCTGTTTTAGTCTATATTAACCTCTTATCCACCGGGGCTTTCCCCACTCATTGTCCAATCCTCCTTACGGGAATTTCCGAGATTTTGGGGATAAGTACCCTTATTTCAAACCCTGATATCTTCCCAAATTATTAATAAATCTAGAGAAGAAAGTAAGTATACATATGACTCTTCATATCTTCCTTTTTCAAATGAAATTATCTTCAAAATCTGCAGATGGTATCCGTCAATGGAGTAAGGATACGTGTTAAAGATGACTGGTTTTCCGTGCTTTGGCGGGGCTAATCCAGGTGCACGCGTCACAGCCAATGACCTTGGACTCGCTGCCTAGTACAGGCAGCACTGACTGGGGTGGTGATTTTAACACTGCCCGGCCTCTCGGAATATTCCCACTCATTCTTTCGACGTTTCCTTACTTCACCATCAGAAAGATGAGTCATCACACTGTCCATGTGGCTCCCCATAGTTTTTTCTGCCCATTTCATAGCTCCATTATGCCCCGTAATATACAGGAAAAGAATACCTCTTTATTTTCTGTACTCGCTTCTTGTGTCAATGATAATAATTTCCTCCCCAGCTACGGCACTTATATTTGCACCTTGACATCACGATTATGGGTAATTGCACTTCGGAGAAGTAAATGTTCTGGTTGTTTCACAAATGTATGGTAGAGCAGTGACACTACTTGTACAGAAATTGTGACTAATTTGCACCAATCAGAGGCATCATGGAAATGTTACTAATGTTATACACAACTTACATTTTTTGTACTTCACATCACAAATACGCTTAAGCTCGTTATACTCACCATTATTTACTGAGTAACCAGGGAAAAAATTTAGTTACAGCCAAATCCGGGTGATCTTTCTCCAATGCTCTTTTTTGGTTTTCTTTCATTATACTAGATAGGGTTTCTGGTTGTAATTCCAATCATTGTTTCATAAAATAACCATATAAATATACAACATTTATTGCAATGCAGTTGCAAAACTTATTATAAAACAATTATTTCATAACATTAGATATTACTTATATCTTACATTTCACTTATGTTAAAAAAAAAAAAAAACTTGTACATATCTGTTTACTATTTACATTTTCCCACACACATGCTCAGTCACTGAGCCCTTTCCCCAGCAGTAAAAAGGCAGAACTTTCGCGGGGTCGATGATGCAATCAGAAACTGGGATGAGGAAGATAAAGAAGACACTGCCCAAGAGTTTCTACTTCAGTGCTGTGGGTGCAAGTGGACTGGAGCTGTGCTTCAGTATGTACCTTGGGTACTTACCTAGTTTATGGTTGTCATAGAAAATGGTCGTGAGTTCAAAGGGTGCCACGAAGGTGCTTGCAGCATATCCAGTCAGCCGGTGGCACTCCACGCCCTGAATCGTGATGGCTAGCCAGCGGCAGGGGTTAATCCACACATGAGATTTTGTCCATCTTGTGATTGATTATATAGTAGTTGTAGCCGAAATGGAGTAAATAGTGAGTAGATATGTGGGGAAACAGCTTCAGTTCCCTCATAGCCAATTACAGGAGAAGTTAAAGATGGATACTGGGTCTTGACTGTAGTTTATCTTCAAATGTAAAGCTCAAATTAAGCACGGTGTGTAACATAAGAGCATTTATATGCTAAATAACTTCTTGCTAGATCATTCTTCTCTTCTCTCTCTCTCTACAACCTCTCGCACCTGTCACTAGCCTCCTTCTGCCTGCCTAATTCCTCCTTTCTTGCCTGGGAGGGCTTGTGTCACGTGTACTGGACATGCGTGAAAGCTTATAGAAGCCTGTGTGTCTGTGTGTATGTAGTGTTTCCGGTGACACAATGCATATCTGGCATTCCTTTAGTGAAATCTGCAGACACATTTCCTTTCCCACACCTAGCTTGACTATCATGTTACCTTTAAGACTACACATTTATGTTGCTATGTATTATTTGTATTATGTTAATGTAGATTCCTAACATCGCTCGGTCACCCCAGTTGGAGAACCTACGACAGCATGTATTAGTGATAAACTATAATCTATTAATGCATAATAATGATCATAATATTCTATAGACATAATATTCATGATAATATTGTAGTGATTTAATAATATCCTAAAAACATAATACACTGTAAACATATTGTATACATAATGGAGCAAATGCACTATAGTTAGATTCATTATAAAATATTGTATAACATATTGTAAAATGTGTATGTATAACAGACACATTCATATTTGCAAAAGTAGTCCAATGCCAAGATTATAGTAAGAGTTATTAATATGTTTGTATGTTATATATATATATATATATATATATATATATATATATATATATATATATATATATATATATATATATTTAATGATATACAAGTATCCAATTCTTAAATATCTATATATATATATATATATATATATATATATATATATATATATATATATATATATATATATATATATATATATATATATATATATTTAATGATATACAAGTATCCAATTCTTAAATATCATTAAATATATATATATATATATATATATATATATATATATATATATATATCAATCAATCATTTCCTGTGGCACCCTCGGGGATGCATAGGGCCTCGATGAACTCACACCACCACATCCTATCTTGTGCTAACTCCTCAAGATCTCCCCAACACTCATCTCCAGCTTCCCGTCTCATTGTCCTCACCCACGTCTCTTTTGGCCTTCCTCTACCTCTCCTACCAAGTGCCACCCACCCTGGTGTACCTCGTACTATTCCCTGTCTCCTATACACATGTCCTAGCCACTTCCATCGTGAGAATCTAACATATTCATCGATCGGCTGCACTCCCGTTATTTCTCTAATTCTACTATTTGGTATCCTTTCCCACCACTTAACTCCTAATATTCTTCTAAGTGCTTTATTTTCAAACACCAAGAATTTATTTTCCATAGTCACTGTGCTGTACCAAGACTCGTGTCCATAAATTAAGATACTCCTAACCATTACCTTATAAAGTTTGATTTTTGTATGCACAGAAAAATTGTTATTATTCCAAATATTTTTAAGCATTCCCATTGCCTGATTAGCCTTCTTTAACCTTTCCTCGAATTCAAAGTTCAAAGAACCATCCTTGGCTAAATAAGTACCTAAATATTTAAACCTATCAACTTGCTTTACAACCATACCTCCAATTACACATTCCTGCGCATTTTCCATATTCATATTGATTATTTCAGTTTTTCCACAATTAATAACCAAACCCACCTTACGACCTTCACTCACCAAACAGTCCAACACTCTCTGCATCTCTTCTGGCCCATCACAAATCAAAACTATATCATCTGCATAATCTAAATCCAAAAGTTTCCTGTTCTCTCCCCAAAGTATACCTGCACCGGTTTCTGTTCCAACGCGTTTCATAATGTAATCAATGACCAATATAAATAGTAAAGGCGATAGAACACCACCTTGAATTACTCCGGACTGACTTCAAACGAATCACTCAGACAACCATCAACCATCACTTTACAAAATGTGTCCTCATGCATGTTCATAATGACCCTCACAAACTCCTCTGGTATTCCATAATGTCTCATGATCTTCCCCATAGTCTCTCTCGAAACACTATCAAAAGCCTTTTCAAAATCAACAAAACAAAGACTTAACGGTACTCTCATTTCATTAACTTGCTGCATCAAATGCCTAACTATAAAGATCTGATCATTGCAACCACGTCCCTTTCTAAAACCAGCCTGTTCATCCCTCAGAATACCCTCAACCACCGGCTCCAACCTATTTAACAACACTCTACTGAAAACTTTCAAAGCTATCGGTGACAAAGAGATTCCCCTCCAATTACCACATTCACTCAGGTCTCCCTTCTTCGGAACTTTAACAATTACACCATTCTTCCAAACTGATGGTAGTAACCCCGTCACCCATATCTTATTGAATAGCTTGGTCAAGATCATTATCCACTTTAAACATTTCCGGAAATAAACCATCCTCCCCTGGTGCCTTATTATTCTTTAACTGTTTTACTGCTTTCTCCACTTCTGCAAGCCTCAACTCTCCTGTTTCTATATTTAAATCTTCCTGAGCAGACGGTATATCCTCTTCTGGTGGTATTGGTCTATTAAGAACTGTCTCAAAATGCTCTTTCCATCTATTTTTAATATCTCCATCTTTGGTCAATAAATTTCCTTCCCTGTCTCTAACTGGTATTTCCTTGCGTTTACCTGCATTACCACTCAGTTCTCTAATCGATTCATATGCTATTCTTTGACTCTGTCCATCATTTTTGTTTATTAAGATTTCAGTCTCTGCAACCTTTTCATCCACACATCTTCTTTTATCTCTCCTAGCTAACCTTCTTACTTCTGAATTCAAACTCCAGTACGCAGCTCTTGCTAATTCAATCTCTTGTTCATCAACGCATTGCATCTCACTCCTCAATTTAGCCTCACCTCTCTTTTTTATCATATCCCACGTTTCCTCTGACATCCATTTCTTTCTCCTGAATCTATGTCTCCTTCCAATCGTACATTCAGCAGTCTCATGCAGAACTTTGTTCACATCCTCCCACATCTCATCTACACTTCTCTCCCCCTCTTCCAACGTTTCCAACACCAAAAACCTATTTCTGCATTCTAATCTGAATTCCTCCTTTTCTTCTCCTTCCCTTCTAAGCTTAACAATATCGTATCTACCAACACCAGATTTTTCCTTCTTCTGATTTTTAAGTTTAAACCTTAGTTTTGCAATGCTGAGTTGATGGTCACTACCAATATCCGCTCCCGTTTAACATGAACATCTAGCAGAGAACTTCTATGCCTCCTACTGATAGCGATGTGATCAATCTGATTTTTATATTTTCCACACAGCGACACCCAAGTTGTCTTGTGTATATTGCAATGCTGAAAGAGTGTGCCCCCGATGACTAAGTCATTTGCTAGACAGAAGCTTCCAAACCTCACTCCGTTTTCACTCATCCTACTACCAACTCCCATCTTACCCATACATGCCTCAAATCCCTCATTTGAACAGCCCATTACTGCATTAAAGTCTCCAACGCAGATCAAAACATCATGTCTAGGTACCCTTCCTACTCCTTCTTGCAACTTTTCATAAAATGTGTCTTTCCTTTCATTGAGTGCATCATTAGTAGGTGCATAACAAACAAACAGGCTGATGTTGCCATGATTTGATTTAAACCGTGCGTATAATAATCGCTCATCTATAGGATCCCACTCACATAAAGCCTTATTTGCCTTACAACCCAGCAACAATCCTACTCCCTGATAATGCATTCCGTCCTGTCGGCCAGATATCAATAAACGTATACCATCCTCCAAATCCAACTTATCGACTCCAGTTAATCTTGTTTCTGTCAGAGCACAAACATCAAGTCCGTAATTTTGAAAAACCTTCACTAACTCATCGATTTTACCGTCATGATTTAGCGTTCTCACATTCCAGTTACCAATTTTAATTGTATTTTTTGCATTAACAAATGAATTAGATTGTAATTGAGGCAACCGTGAGATTCTTAGCACCCCCTGCCCATTTAAGGGCTGCACGGGACTGGGGGCCATTATTGTTCTTTCAGAGTCCATCAAGGTTTCTTTGGCTAACTTCCTGAACACCTCGCCAATGTGTTGCAGTCGCAGTAGGCAGTTAACTTGCCTGATTGCCCACACCCGAAAGACCCAGCTATGCTGTAGCCAGTCACGTGCCGGCATGCTTCCCAGCCATTTCACTCTCAAGGAGTTCCTCTGCCTGAGAAAGCAGCCACCCTGCTCCCGAGGGCTTTTGATCTGTGTAGGTAGAGGGCGATCACTCCCTCACTAGCCATATACAGTGTATATACAGTATATAGGCTACATATATATATATATATATATATATATATATATATATATATATATATATATATATATATTTAAGAATTGGATAATTGTATATCGTGTAATATTAATTCATGTGTTGCCCCACAATTTTCTGCATTTTTTTCTATATATGATATTTACACTATTTACATAATATATACACTTTATTCAGGGGTCTCACTTGAATGTTCACTCTTCCTCCAGTAAATACATACTCCAAGTTTGCAATTCTTGCTTGCATTCTGTGCATTGCCAACAGCACTATTGCAAATATAATAGAGAAGATTATAAAGACAGTAGGTGATGGGCTATACACATAATATGGGTTGAATATACTCAAACTCAGTTCTTCCAAGGGCTTCAATGTTTCATTGATTAGTTGCATAATTTCAAACTTAGGTGAAGTCAACTTAATACTTGTCCTCATGGATAAATCCATCTTCAGGTAGTGGGTGGAAATATTTGTGTCTATGACAGAGGATGGCAGTGATTGATGGTAGATAAAGTGGACATGGATGATGTAAGTACCGCACAGTAGTTTGGTGCTATGTATAATCCTGATGCTGAAGTATGAGATGGTGGTATATGTGGACAAATTATGTAAACTGATGTGGTGAGAAACATCGAAAATTCATAGAGAAATCGCTCACCTGAGGTTTAAAATACTCGATTCAGGTAGGAGTACCTCCTTACCTTACTGGGTTTTCTAACAGGCTGGCACAAAAGAAAACGAGTTCTATGGGAGGATAACTATTTCACACCACTCATAAACGGTATTTATTTATTTACTTGGTACGAATTTATATGTAGTACGAGAATATATTGGTTTTCAAGTAGTAACATAGGCATTATAAGCATTGTTTCACTCACTAACTCATCACCATACCTGACCTTTTTTGCCACTTTACCTGATCATCATTTCTGTTTCTTCCTCTAATGCTATGTAAAATTTGTCCTCCACATTGTCATTGATTGGGGAATCACTCTAGCCTTGAATTTCGTACCGTGGCATGACATGGCTTTACTGGCCAGGTCACTGATAACAGGTGAATTGCTGAGACAATGGTGTGCAGGGGGAGGAGGAGGTCATGCTGGGTAAGGCATTGTCCCTGCCTGGCATCTTGTAGAGGAAGGTGTCACGTGTATACGTACCAAAAATCATTGCCAAAAATTGAAAATTGTGCAAATTAGGGACCTTGCAATTTTTTTGTGTTTATCTACGTCAACGGGATTGGCAGTGACAAAACGTGTGGACGTTAAAGAACGTCGACAGGACGCCGTGGGTTAATTACTCTATATAGGCCTTCAAATTTCAGGGATAATTTAGTGTCTTTCGTATGAATGATACCGTAGATAATGTCTCCTAAGCTGATACGTGATTCTTTTGCCTTTTTATTGAATGCCTTCATCATTTCTTCCTTTGACATCGATAATTGTTTTTTCACTCTTATGTGTCCTTGAATTCACGTAAACGGTGTTTAGGATAATCATCGTAGTTGTATATGGGCAGATTTTCACCTTAAAGAATTTCATACGGTAATTCTTTATCAGTCCCGTCACTTTTGTGATGCTCGGGAGCAAGGGATCATACCACAGGGTGTCACTTTTGTGATTCTGTGTTATTTTGAATTCGCCCGGGCTTTCAGGTGGTGACTTGTATCATCTATCAGTACTACCAGTGTCCAGCTATACTCAGTTCTGCTAATGTCATCCGTACTCCCATCCACTGTTGACAATTTAGCCATTTTTCCCGTGTCCTTGACTCCCCTCCTTACCTCCCCTCCATTACCCCCTCCTCCCGCCTGCCCAGCTGCGCTGCACTACACAAATTCTGGACGGATTTTTCCACTCATTTTATCCATTGAAATGTGCCCTATGCCCTATTCTTATACATAATAATATATAAAAGAAAGAGAAAAGGTAATTGATACCGCCATACATCTGGAATGGGCTATTAATCACCTGGCAACACCCCGCACTCGTTTGCTAATTTTCCCTGTTTATTAACCCTTCAAATATGCCGTATGACCTGTCCTCGTAACAAAAATACATATAAGAAAGGAAGGGAGAAGCCTAAATGATATTTACATTAATCTGGGACTACCTAATTTATTATGTATTGTCTAGATTTCCTGCCAATCATTTCATAGCATATAACTTAGCAGCTGTCACCATGCTGTCACTGACAACCCTTCCCTGTCCCTAGGCCACATCATTAAGTTTACTGTCGTCTTTCAAGGTGAAACCACGTCTGATTCGCGCCTGTCCTTAGCCCTTTGCAAAGGGCTCTGTGACCTCCACCTCTACTAAACCTGGTGTGGGAAGGGGTAAAGGGCTAAGTGACTCTGATGTGGAATGCGAACTGGCTAATATCAATGATAATGATGAACACTGACTACGATCTTTCTGGTGACTCTAAAACAGTGCAAGTGGAAATGTAAATAATGTGTAAATAACGTGTAAATAGCAAGTGAAAGCAATGGATGTAAATATGATTGAACAGTGGAAAATAGTTTTAGAAGTTACTGCAAGTGACAGTACATAACATAGTGCAAATAAAATAGAAATGTAAATGTTGAAAATACATTACATAGTTTACTAAACGAGAAAGTGAATGCCTGGAGTGAAAATAAACTACTATTACTGAAGGAAACTTATGGATAAATATTGTAGATATATATGAATGTAATAGTGTAATAGGAATGTAAAATGTGAGTGTGTTAATGAATAATAAATGACAGACTACCAGCGGGGAACGAGCACGGGTGGGAAGCTCGTACGCTCGTAATTTACATTGCTTTCACAGTATTTTCTTTTGGAGTATGGATTCCAAACTACTTGAAAATCATAGAATAGTGTTTCTAGTGATAATATCAGGCTGTGGTAACCATATTACGGGGTGTCGGGAAGTGTAAAGTGGAGACTTCATTACCCAACTTCAGAAGTCTCCTTAAGTCCTACGGTTGTCAATGAAGGCTCAACAAACATCCCAGGAGAAACCTGAAGGTATGTGCCATAAGGATATTTAATTATAATATTCTGGGACTAATAACAGATTTTTGGCAAATATTTTTAAAAAGTCAGTCAGAGCGCGAATATCCCTGCGGGACACGGAAGCAGCGACTCCAACATCCCCGCGGTGTAGGGGTTAATCAGGTTAGTACACTCTAATTGTTCTCCAAGTAATGCTACCGTTTGTTGATGTTTTTTCAATATTTTTAACAGGTCAGTTTCTTCATTAAATTGTCCTTAGTGAATCAAATTTTCTTTTATGCATTCTCTCTCCATAGATTTGATTTTACTTGTCATTCCAGCTGAAACTATCTCCATTACAGGGGCAGGACATTGTTCTATATTAACTATAAAAGTCCCCTTTTTCATCTGTACTTCTCCACTCATGTTATTAATTATGAACACCTGAGTTTTCCCATCATTATCCATCTGACATAATGCGATTTCTACTGACACCTGTCCTATCACTCCGGTATGGCCTGTGGACCCTCCAAAGAAACGTCATCTGTGGCACTTTGGAGCTGTGGATTGGGATGCCCTCAGACAGTACTTCTTTGATTTTCCATGGAATGATTATTGCTTCCCTGGCCCGGGATGCCATCAGAGTGTGCCTTGCGCATTACGGAGGTTATTCTCTCGGGCATGAAAGCATACATTCCTTTTTCATATCCTTTCACCTAATGTAAAAAGCCTTGGTTTAATCACGCCTGTTCTAATGCTGTCCGCAATAAGGAGAGGGCCTATTAAAGGTACCAGAGCCAACCCATCCCTGAATCACATCTTGCTTATGTTTCTGCCCGAAATCATGCTAAGTCTCTTCTTCACTCTGCTAAAAATAAATTCATCCGTACTAAATGCTCTCAACTCTCCAACTCCAATTCTTCCAGCTCCTTCTGGCACCTTGCCAAAAACCTTTCTAACAACTTTATCTCATCATCCTTCCCTCCTCTTTTCTATTCTGATGGTTCTGTAGCTATCTCTTCTACTGATAAAGCAGATCTCTTCGCTCAGATTTTCTCCTCCAATTCCACCTTAGACACTTCCGGTGCTGTTCCTCCTTCACTTTCCCCCTCTAACTTCCTCATGGCTGACACTAAAATTTCTTCAGCTGATGTATATTCTGCCATTGCTGGCCTCAGTACTAACAAGGCATATGGGCGTGATGGAGTCCCTCCTGTTCTTCTCAAGAACTGTGCTTCTGTGTTTACACCCTGCCTAGGTAAATTATTTCGCCTTTGTCTTTCAACCTGTACCTTTCCTTCTTGCTGGAAGTTTGCTCTCATTCAGCCAGTCCCAAAGAAGGGTGACCATTCCCAACCCTCCAACTATTGGCCAATTGCTTTAACGTCCTGTATCTCAAAAGTTTTTGAGTCAATTCTTAATAGAAAATTTTTAAAGCATCTTTCCTATCACAACCTTCCTTCTGATCGTCAGTATGGGTTCCGTCAGGGACGCTCCACTGGCGATCTTCTCACCTACCTTTCCGACTCCTGGTCATCCTCCTTTCGGGACTTTGGCGAAAGCTTTGCTATTGCGCTTGACAACTCAAAGGCTTTCGATCGAGTCTGGCACAAATCTTTAATTTCCAAGCTGCCTTCTTACGGTTTCTATCCTTTTCTCTGTGCCTACATCTATAACTTCCTTTCTGGTCGTTCTATACCTGCTGTTATAGACGGCCATCGTTCTTCTCCTAAATCTATCAACAGCTGTGTTCCTCAGGGCTCTGTCCTATCACCAACTCTCTTCTTTTTATTCATCAATGACCTTCTAAGCTGTACAACTAACCCTATCCACTTGTATGCTGATGACTCCACCCTTCACCTTTCCATTCGGTTTCCGCAACGCCCACCTCAGCAGTTACTTCAACAAACAAGGGGTGAGGCTATGGGACACCTAATGTCTGACTTGGCTCGTATCTTTGACTGGGGTAAAAATAATCTTGTTGTTTTTAATGCATCAAAGACTCAGTTCTTACAACTATCAACCCGACAAAATCTTCCACAGGTGTACCCACTAATGTTTAATAATACTCAGCTTAATCCTGCATCATCCTTGAACATGGTTGTGGTTTCATTCACTCGGGACTTATCTTGGAAAGTTCATATTACATCTCTTGCAAAATCTACTTCGAAGAAATTTAGTGTGCTAAGCCGACTCCGTTCCTTTTTTACCCCTGCACAATTGTTGACTCTATACACCAGTTTTACACGCCCCTGTGTGGAGTACAACTTGCATGTGTGGGGAGGTTCTCCACATACAGCTCTTCTCAATAGGGTGGAGTCAAAGGGTTTTCATCTCATTAACTCTCCTCCTCTTACTGACTCCCTTCAACTTCTGTTTCTTTCCTGCACTGTTGCATCTTAATCTCTTTTCTTTCGCTACATCAATGGTCACTGCTCCTCTGAACTGTCTGCAAGCATTCCTCCACCTCTACGACGGGAGCATAGCTCCCGCCAAGCAGCAAACTCTCATCCCTTTTCTGTCCAACTCTCTAATGCAAGAGTTAACCGTTACTCCTAGTTCTTCATTTATGCAACAGGTCAACTCTGGAACTGTCTGCTTCTTTCTGTAATTCCTGCTTCCTATGATCTCTAGTCTTTCAAACGCAGTGTGTCCAGGCATTTCGAAATGATTGGATCTTGAATTTGGCTCTCTCTTTTATCTTGTTCTTCTCTTGGAGGGAACAGTTTTTGCGGGGTCATGGCCTTTGGTTCCTTCTTCCTAGCATAAAAAAACTCTTTTCACTGTATATAATTCCTCTAAGGCCAGAACGGTACTCTTCTTCAATTTGCTCCTTATGGTAATTTTCATGTATGAGTTAGGAGGAATAACTAAATCATTGGTGAGATGGGCAGGGAAAACTGATGAGTCAGTACTGTTACCATGGTCTCTAGTCCGGGAGGCTGTGGAGGTGGTGTGAGTGGATCTATACACTCGTCTGTTTGTGTGTTTCTGTTTAGGGTTTTAATATTTCCAATTCTTTTTGGTTCTCCACAATCTGATGAAAATTCTTCCCTGAATGCATTATTAAAGTCTATCCCATTCATTTGTGTGAGTAAAATTATTTTCTCTGTTCTCATTGTCCTTAAACCTAGCAACATATTAGCTTTTATTGCTAAGTTTTCGACAATTTAGATAAATGCCAAAATTGGTCTTGTAGTTTCTGTGAAACTGTATGTTTAACCATATCATGCCTTTTATCGTAATTTGATTGCCATCTACCGCATATAAGTCAACATCATATTCTTCTAGAAAAGTTACTTTCTTATTTCTAAAAATCCTATCTAATTCTTCTTCTGTTATTAAATTCACTGGAGAGCCTGTATCCAAGAACAAAGAAATGATTTGACCTTCACATACACCTGGTATCAAGATACATTCACTTCCCATAATGCCTCCTATGTGAATTTTAGATTTGGCTTTCTCTATGATTTGTTTTTTGTTGTGACTTGGTCTTCCCCCGATTCAAATATGGAAATAAGTTTTTTCTACTGTCTTACAATTGGAGGTCCAGTGTCCCTGGGACTTGTGATGTCTACAATATGGGTCACACTCTTTCTCTTTTTGTTTACCTATTATAAAACATTCATTCTTTGTGTGTCCTGGGTTTGCACAATATAGTGGACCTATCTCCCGAATTTGATCCTTGAGATGACCTCCCATATTTAGTGGTATTTTTGGTGCTGCTTCTGCTCAGACTGCGTGCAAACTTATGTGACTGCCTCTGGCCTGGTGTTTGAGATTGCTGCCTCGAAGTTTGTAGTTGCCTGTTCTGTCTGTTTTTGGGTCGTGACCGATTCTGTTCTTTGTTTGGGGTAGTTGTATCTGTTTTCACGGCCGACACTGCGTCTGTAATTCTCATTGTAGTAGAATTTGACTCTGCTTCGGTCACCCCTGCATTGCTACAGTTTATTTCTACCTCGTTCATAGAATCTAGCAAGCACATTCCTGGGGTGTAAAAAATCGTCTTGGCGATCTCAAGGACCCTATCAGGCAATCTGCACAAGGCAGCTACATAACCAATGATGTCTATGACAAGCATTGGTGACATCTTTCCATCATGTTATCCAGGTTGAGTTTTCTAAAGTAGCTAATGATGTTCTCTTAATTGTGGAAACATCTGCTGTTATTTCACTTAATACATGATTTGTTTATGTTCTCTTACGAGATCCACAATCTTATGTAATTCTGGAATTATACCTGGCAAGAAGTTTATACCTCCAGAGAATTTTTTCAGGAATTCTGCTTTAAACTCATCATATGGCTTAGCTCGATGGAGCTTAACTGATCTAAGCAAATCACCTGCTGGACATCTCTCTTGGTTAATCCATGAGGAAAATATTGCTATTTTCTCCTGTTCATCTGTTACATGTCTCTTAACAAATAGCTGTTCGCATTGGTTTATGCGTGACATTATATCAATGTGGTCTTTTTCTGTGCCTGAGAATTCTGGGATGTTTTTATCCTCATGATAAACGTAAACATGAGGTGGGGATGTTTGAGTTGTGCCATTGCCTTTGTTATTCATTTTGGTTGTTTGTTTTGTTAGGTTCAATTGGAGTTCTTTATTGTTGTGTGAAGGAATAGTGGAATATGTTTTACCTGACCTGTGAACTCTGTTAAGTAAATTTTCATAAATATGTAAGGCAGTGTTAAAGTCCTCACTTACTACATCAGAGGGAGTTTCCCAATGATCACCAGTGCCATCTAGAAACGAGGTATTTGTTTCTCTGTCTTTACTTTATGGAGAATTCTGTATGTTTTTTTTTTTTTTCTTGTTCTCCTGCTTGTGAATCGGCAGTCGCTGCTAACTGTATGTCCTCCATTACTAATACTGGTGGTGTCGAAAATGTTCCTGTCATATCACTCAAGCTAAAATACTCATTTTGCTAGAATATGGTGTTATGGAACGCTTATGTGTTAACTGAATAGATGACTAAATGAGTAGTAATAAATGAAAGGTATTATATATATATATATATATATATATATATATATATATATAGTGTT